>NC_134475.1:35815160-35872872 GCF_964194025.1 Convolutriloba macropyga
GCGTATGTTAGAACCAGTTGGTTGCGTTGTATGTTTGTCAATGTTTTGTTGATGTGTGGCTTTGCTGTTGTCTATGTGTTGTGGTTGTTGTTTGTCGTCGATGGGTTGTCGTGCTTTTGTGTTATCTCCAATTGGTGTGGATGTTGAGGCTGGAGTGATCGTTATAATTTGTTCTTCTTCGGGTTCTTTAGTTGCCTTTTTCGGTGAGTTTGTAATTTTCTTTATTATCTTGTCTATTTTTGCTTCTCTTTTTGATGGGCTGTCGTCCTTGTTTTTGGGTTTTGCGTACATAAATGCGTTAGGACTATTGGAAGTCAAGATTTGTAGTGGGCTGTCTTGTGATGAGTCTGATGCGAGGTTGATTATTTGCACTGACTTGTCTCGCTGTAGTTGTTTCATATCCAGTTGGATACGTGGTGATCTTGCTTTGTCCTTTTGACGCTGTTTTGCTTTTTCTAATTTCGTTCGTGCAAGAGCTGCCTCTTTTGAGCGTATATCGAATTCTTTGTTGGGTTTGTATGCGCGTTTCGTTGGGGCCGTTCCTTTTCGTCTGGGCTGCTTGGGTGCTTTTGCTGGATGGGTCCTTTGTGATCCGCTCGGGCCGGGTTGGTCCTTCTGTGGGTTGCTCTCTCCTGCCCTGCTTGGTCCCGGTTGGTCCATATGGACTTATGATTCTGGGGCGTGGTCGGTTAGTTTCTTGTTGGGTTGGTTCTTTTGGTTCTTCTTTTCTGTTAACAAAAATTCTTTTATTTTTTCTTGGTTTCTATTATATTCTCGTACAGTTTTACAGGCTACGAAGTGCATTAGTCGTGGTTTTGTTTCGTTAATTATAGCTAGATCGTTTTTTCTTACTACGACGTTTTTGCGGTTGTGTGTATCTAGTGTTATTGTTGTTGGAGAATAATTTATGATTGTGCCGTCGGGTATTATGTTCCATAACGGTTTAAGTGTGCCTCGAGGCTCTTGTGATCTACGTGATAATGTTTTTCGAGCTACTTGCTTTTTTGTTTTGGTGATGGTGGTGGTTTTGTCCCCAAAAGTTAGTGTGAGTTTATCTGGTATAATTTTAATAGGTGATGTTAGCTTACGTTTCGCTGCTTTTTTCTTCACATTCTGTAGTGTGGAGTTGTCTGAAGCAGAATCTTCGTCCGGGGTGTCTTCGTTGAATCTGATATCAAGTTCGGGTTCCGAGTCGGTCTCGATGTTCCAGATGGATTCTGCGTTCAGCATTGGTTGTTTGAGGCCTCTCCTTTTGTCTAAATAGAAATTTTTTATGTTTTTGTATGATAGGTTGTTTTGTGATGGTTTTGTTGTTATGTTTGAAAGTGGTGTATTAGCTTTTCTTCCGAAGTGTGCTGTGTATGGTGTTATTTGTGTTGATGTGTTTGGGATTAGTTTGATTTCTTGTATTATTTGTGCTACTTTGTCTGCAAGTGTTACTTGTGACCAGTTGGTGTCGCTATTTATGGCGGATAGGCGTCTTTTAATTGTTTGTATTAGTCGCTCTATCATTCCTGTGGCTCTGTGGTCTCCCACTGGAGCCAGTATTAATTTTATGTTGTTGTTTTTACAGAATATTTCGAATTGTCGTGACTTAAATGCTTGTGCTTGGTCGCACCTTATGTTTTTGGGGATCCCGTGGAATTTTATGTACTGATTTAGATAACTAATGGCTGTCTCTGCGTCGCAATTATGGTATACTTTTGCGTGGAGGTATCTCGAGTATCTATCTACTGATGCTAGTATATATGATTCTTTGTATTGTTCATCAGTTATTGGGCCGGCAAAGTCCAATTGGACTTCTTCGTTGGGTTCTACTAGTGCTGGTAGTTCTGATATTTTGTTTTTGGGTATTAGTGGTTTTAGATTCTTACCTGTCTTTATGCACGGTTGGCAATTTTGAGTAAGGGTGACGATTTCCCGGTGTATTCGCGGGAACCAGATGAGGTTTGCTAGGTGCATCATACCGGTTTGTCCTGGATGTTTTCTGTGGATGGCGTTCATTATTGGTTTTCGTAGCTGTGTTGGTATGAACAGTTTACCATCGTATAGGATGCATCCCGTTGGAGTCACCCCTAGGTCGCGTTTCAATGAATGCCAGTACCGGCTAAAATGTTTCAGTGTTGTCCAGTCTTTGTCCTGTACTATCTGCAATAGGCTTCGGCTCTGGGGATCTGCTCTGGTGGCCTCTGCGATGAATTCCTCTCCTAGGACTTTGTGTAGATTCTTGAGATACTCTGGTAGCTGTTCGTTGTTTGTATTTGCGAATGGGTTGTATTGTTGTCTAGTATTTAGTGGGGTGCGTCCTAGTCCTGTGTTGTTTGTTTCCTCTGTCTGTGTTGCTATTGTGTTTGTGTTTGATTCTGTGAGATTTTGTGGTGTGTCCATCTTCGTTTTGTTTTGTGCTCTGTGTCGTTTTGTTATAGGTATGTTGTTTGTGTCCAGGTTTGGTCTTCGTCTTGTTGTGATGTATACTTTCGATGTGAGTAGATCTTGTGTAATTTGTTTAGGATGATAATGGTTGTGTTGTTTTGAATTGTTAATTTGAAAGTTTGTTAGATAAGAAGGCTTAAAAAATAGCGACTGATTGTTAGCGTTAATTTGGCAAAAAGCGTGTTGCTTTTGTTCGTTCCGATTGGAATGGTTTTTGACGTCATTGTATGTTCTAGTTTTTCTAGCATTCTGATTGGCTAATTTTCTTTGTTGCGTTAACAGAGCGTATTTTAGCGATGTTATTATATTTATGACGTGGTTTTCATTCATGTTCTCACCAGTTGGTGGTGAATTAGGATGGCGGCTTAAATAGTCCGCGAATCCCATATCCTTTCCTGCGATATGCTCGACTTTAAAGTGAAATGGTAATAATCTGTCGACCCGCCTTGTCAGTCGACTTTGATACGTTTTATTTCCTCTATTATTTTTTAGTGCAGATAATAATGCTTGGTGGTCTGTTTGAAGGGTAAAGTGTGATCCATATAAGTAGTATTTAAAATGTTTCAAAGACCAAACGACTGCTAGTAGTTCGAGTTCGTTTATACTGTATCGCTGTTCATTTTTGTTTAAGAACCTACTGGCGTATGCGATCGGGTGCCAATTGTTGTTTTCTTTTTGTTCTAGGCATGCCCCTAATCCTTCTTTGCTAGCGTCGCATTTGACTCGTGTTTCATTGTTTATGTTGAAGTGTTTTTGTTCTATTATGTTTTTGATTGTATTTTTTATGTTTTTAAATGCGGTTGAATGTTGTTCGTTCCATTCCAGTCTTTTTTTTATGTTGCTGATGATAACACTGGTCTTATTGGTGCTGATAGTGTTGCCAATTTTGGTATGAATTTGATTAAGTGATGGATGCTACCCATGAATGATCGTAGTTGTTTGGGTGTTTTAGGGTTATCCAGTTGGATGATTGCGTCTGTTTTTCTCTTGGTTGGCGTTATTCCTTCGGCGTTTATTTTGTAACCCAACCACGTGATCTCGTTTAGACCGAATTCGCATTTGTGTAGACTAATTGCTAGATTTTCTTCATTTAGTCTGTTTAGTGTCTTATCAATTTCTTTTTCATGTTTTTCTATTTTGCCTTTTGTAATAACTATTATGTCGTCTAAAAATACGTTTGTTGAGTCTAGTCCGTCTAGCGTTGTGTCCATCATTTTTTGGAAGGTTGCTGGTAAGTCTGTTAGGCCATAGAATCCGTTTAGAAATTTGTATGTGCCTGTAGCGTTGCCTCCTAATATGTTAAAATTACAGTGTTTTTGTGTCTCCGGATGGAGAGGTAATTGGCTGTATGCGTACTTTAGATCAATTTTGCTGAAATATAATTGTCCTTCTTGTGTTTTTAATTCCGATATCTTCATACTTATTTTGTCCATTAGGTGGTCTATGCTTTGCATTTGGTATTTGTTTTTGTGAATTGCATCGTTTAATATCTTTGAGTCTAATGCAATTTTAATTGATTGATCTGATTTTACTGTGATGACTACTGGACTTATGAAGTGTTCATCCGATCATTTTGTTAGTTTTTGGATCTGTTTTTCGTCAATTAATTTTTTAAGTTCTCTTTCGTCTTTTTCTGTTAGGTGTAGCGGGATTCTTCGTCCTTTGTGTTGTGTTGGGTGGAATTCTTTTTTAAATGTTGATTTTGCCACGTGGTTTTTTGATCTTCCCAAGCGTGTACATAGGTGGGGGTATTTATTGAATATCCATTTGGTTATTCGTTGATGTGTATTTGTAATATTGAATAAATTATTCTCACCTTTGTTTTTTGTTGTCATTGTTAGGCGTAGGCCGAGTTGTTCCATGATGTCTCTCCCCATGATGTTGATGGTGTTGTTGTTGACCAGTAGTATTGTACAATTTGTGGCGGTGGATGACCCTGATGTGATATCCACTTGGATGATGCCGCTTATATTAATTTTGTTGTTATTGAAGCATCGGAATTCTCCAATTGATTTGTTCGGCTGTTTGATGGTTGTCTTTCCATTAGCTAGTAATCTTTGTGCTGTGTCTATGTTCATGAAGCTACGCGGGCTTCCTGTATCTGCCAGCCAGTATATCTGTTGGTTGTTTGTTTTTGTTTTTATCCAGAATTCTCCTCTGTCTGTTTTGTTTACATCTGATACTTTCTCATTTGTGAAGTTTATTGTTTTGATGAAGTTGACGTTTTGCCAGTCCTCCATCATCTCTCTTATATAACACGTCGATTCTGGGTCGATTGTTTCTTCTGTTTCTGTTTGTTCTTCTGTTTCTGTTTCTTCGTTGATGTTCCTTATTTTGTGTTGTGGATTTCTTTGTGCCAGTTGGTTGTATCTGTTTTGGGTTTGTAGTCCTGTGCCCATTGATTGCGATCTTTGTTGTTGTCTGAATGTGTTGCGTGGTGGCATCTCTGATCTACAGAGCTTTGCGAAATGTCCAATCTTCTTGCATATTCTGCAGGCCTCGTTTTTTGCGGGGCATGTATTTAAATGTCCAGGGAGGAATTTATTTCCGCATCTCCTACAATTTTGTATTTGTCCTGTTTGTGGAGTTGGTAGTATTGGTACTCTATTTTGTCTCTTAATGTACTGTATTTTTTCGAACCATGGGTTGTCGTTGTATGTGGATGAGTGTGGTGATTGTGAGTTGTGCATTTTCTGTTGGTTAGCTTGTCCTCGTTCTCTTGCTAGTGCATAGTTTAATGTTTCACTGGGCGTTCTGTCTTCTGATAGTAAGTCCATTTGGATTTGTTGATTACGCATTCCTTGGATGAATATGCTTTTCACCACGCTTTCTTCGAGATGTTCCCAGTTGCATAATGCTGCATGCTTTTTTATTCGCGAGTGAAATACTTCGAGTGATTCTCCTTCTTTTTGTTGACATCTGAAAAACTGAAATCTATCAAATGTTTCGTTTCTTGTTTGTGTGAATGATTCCTTTAATTGTTCGACTAGTGCATCTTTGGTGCATTTTTGTAGGTCCGTGTGTGGAAATCTTTGATGGAATATGTTTGTGGCTTGAGCTCCTAGAGATAGATAGATTAAGCTTTTTGCTTTATTGTCTGCGTCATCCCATGGGATATTGTCGACCATTGGTCCTTTATCTTCGATTGCTTTGCAATCGTTTTGCCAGTCTGTTCTTCTTTTTTGATTACGTTTTTCACGTTGCCTTCTTTCGGCCGTGGTTTCATCTGCTTGTGCTGGTTCATAGTGTGGTTGTGCTGGATAATCTAAGTCCTCGATTTCTGGTTTCGGTTGTAGTAGTTTTTCTACTTGAATATTGTCCTTTACCATGATTGCTAGTTTCACGGTTGATATCCATTTGTCCCAGTCTAGTTCTGGTTGGTGACCTTTGTCCCAAAAGAAGTTAACTCCTAATGGGGATCTTGCCATTACTGACTGCGCCATGTCGTGTAGAATAACTCAAGATAGCAAAAGAGCAAGTTCGAAGCTTGAATTTTCAACTCTTTCTTGTTTCGCTTTAGGCAGAACTGCAGTTCAGCTTTCACGCTCTACGTGAATTAGTCTAAGTACCAGTTGGCACTTGTGGTAACACTGTGTAACAAAGCTGTCACTCAAGTTTACAAATGGTTGTCACCAATTGGTGAAACTCAACAATAATGTAGCAACAAAATGAATATGAGTTCATTCCATCCGGAATATAAATATATGTAATATAGTTTATCCGTGTTTATATTAATAGTTGGGATACTTGGTTATCTGCTGTTGGTGGATCCGCCACCACAATAATAATAATAATAATAATAATAATAATAATAATAATAATAATAATAATAATAATAATAATAATAATAATAATAATAATAATAATAATAATAATAATATAATAATAATAATAATAATAATAACAATAATAACAACAATAATAATAATAATACAAATAATAATAAAAATAATAATAATAATAATAAGAACAATTAATAACACAAGAGGTCTCTAGAAATTCAGTCAATGATCTAGCTTTTCTCATCACAGCTGCACCCAGCCTAATGTTTGGTGTGAAACCAACCAAAAAATAAGAGGTAAGATTCAACACAAATATACAAAAAAAGCACTGGCGGTCATGAAACCACGCAGTTTTCAGAATAATTTTTTGTTTGGTGACTATATAAAAGATAAAAATCTGTAGTGAAGATATGACTGTTAGAAAGCCGCCATTTAAATTAATACACAAATAAGTCAAATGCCAAACCAAAGAAGTGAACTAATTGTTAGAAAACAATGAACAACAACATCAGCTTTCTAGCAGTTAATGTTGTCTATTGGAAGCAAACTAAAAGGTTTTTAGGCTTTAAATATAAAGCGCACAAATTGATTTTGTTGGATTTTTGAACAAAATTTTTTTGTTTGGTCACTATATACAAGTATCTATCTGTAGTGAAGATATGACTAGAAAGCCTCCATTTAAATTAATGCAAAAATAAGTCAAATGCCAAACTGAAGAAGTGAACTACTTGTTAGAAAACAATGAACAACAAAATCAGCTTTCTAGCAGTTAATAGTCTATTGGAAACAAACTAAAAGGTTTACTTTTTAACAATTATAAAGCTCAAAGTGGTTTTTTGGTTTTTTGAATAATAAATACAAGATAAACATCTGTAGGGAAAATATGACTGTTAGAAAGCCGCCATTTAAATTAATGCACAAAGTCAATTGCCAAACAGAAATGAACTAATTTTTAGAAAACAATGAAAAGCAGCTTTCTAGTAGTTAATATTGTCTATTGGAAGCAACTAAAAGGTTTAGACTTTATAAATATAAAGCGAACAAATTAATTTTTTTTTGGATTTTGGAACAAAATTTTTTTGTTTGGTGACTATATACAAGATAAATATCTGTAGTAAAGATATGACTGTTAGAAAGCCGCCATTTAAATTAATGCACAAATAAGTCAAATGCCAAAAAGAAGAAGTGCACTAATTGTTAAAAAACAATGAACAAAAGCAGCTTTCTAGCAGTTAATATTGTCTTTTGGAAGCAAACTAAAAGGTTTAGACTTTACAAAAACAAAGCAAACAATTTGATTTTTTTTGGATTTTTCAAAATTTTTTTGTTTCGTGACAATATACAAGATAAATATCTGTAGTTAGGATATGACTGTTAGAAAGCCGCCATTTAAATTAATACACAAATAAGTCAAATGCCAAACCAAAGAAGTGAACTAATTGTTAGAAAACAAAGAACAACAAAAGCAGCTTTCTAGCAGTTAATATTGTCTATTGGAAGCAAACTAAAAGGTTTAGATTTTATAAATATAAAGCAAACAAATTAAAATTTTTTTGGATTTTTGAACAAAAATTTTTTGTTTGGTGACTATATACAAGGTAAAAATCTGTAGTGGAGATATGACTGTTAGAAAGCAGCTTTCTAGCAGTTAATATTGTCTATTGGAAGCAAACTAAAAGGTTTTTAGACTTTAAATATAAAGCGCACAAATTGATTTTGTTGGATTTTTGAACAAAATTTTTTTGTTTGGTCACTATATACAAGTATCTATCTGTAGTGAAGATATGACTGTTAGAAAGCCTCCATTTAAATTAATGCAAAAATAAGTCAAATGCCAAACTGAAGAAGTGAACTAATTGTTAGAAAACAATGAACATCAAAATCAGCTTTCTAGCAGTTAATATTGTCCATTGGAAGCAAACTAAAAGGTTTACTTCATAACAATTATAAAGCTAATAAAGTGGTTTTTGTTTTGAACAATAAATACAAAATCCAAGATAAACATCTGTAGGGATGAGATGACTGTTAGAAAGCCTCCATTAAAATTAATGCACAAAAAAGTCAAATGCCAAACAGAAGTTCTGAACTAATTGTTGGAAAACAATGAACAAAAGCAGCTTTCCAGCAGTTAATATTGTCTATTGGAAGCAAACTAAAAAGTTTAGAATTTATAAATATAAAGCGAACAAATTGATTTTTTTTGGATTTTGGAACAAAATTTTTTTGTTTGGTGACTATATACAAGATAAATAGCTGTAGTGAAGATATGACTGTTAGAAAGCCGCCATTTAAATTAATGCACAAATAAGTCAAATGCCAAACCAAAGAAGTGAACTAATTGTTAGAAAACAATGAACAACAAAAGCAGCTTTCTAGCAGTTAATATTGTCTATTGGAAGCAAACAAAGGTTTTTAGACTTTATAAATATAAAGCGCACAAATTGATTTTATTGGATTTCTGAACAAAATTTTTTTGTTTGGTCACTATATACAAGTACCTATCTGTAGTGAAGATATGACTGTTAGAAAGCCTCCATTTAAATTATTGCAAAAATAAGTCAAATGCCAAACTGAAGAAGTGAACTAATTGTTAGAAAACAATGAACAACAAAATCAGCTTCTAGCAGTTAATAGTCTATTGGAAACAAACTAAAAGGTTTACTTTTTAAAAATTATAAAGCTCAAAGTGGTTTTTTGGTTTTTTGAATAATAAATACAAGATAAACATCTGTAGGGAATGTATGACTGTTAGAAAGCCGCCATTTAAACTAATGCACAAAGTCAAATGCCAAACAGAAGTGAACTAATTGTTAGAAAACAATGAAAAGCAGCTTTCTAGTAGTTAATATTGTCTATTGGAAGCAACTAAAAGGTTTAGACTTTATAAATATAAAGCAAACAAATTGATTTTTTTTTTGGATTTTGGAACAAAATTTTTTTGTTTGGTGACTATATACAAGATAAATATCTGTAGTTAGGATATGACTGTTAGAAAGCCGCCATTTAAATTAATACACAAATAAGTCAAATGCCAAACCAAAGAAGTGAACTAATTGTTAGAAAACAAAGAACAACAAAAGCAGCTTTCTAGCAGTTAATATTGTCTATTGGAGGCAAACTAAAAGGTTTTTAGACTTTATAAATATAAAGCGCACAAATTGATTGTTGGATTTTTGAACAAAATTTTTTTGTTTGGTCACTATATACAAGTATCTATCTGTAGTGAAGATATGACTGTTAGAAAGCCGCCATTTAAATGAATACACAAATAAGTCAAATGCCAAACCAAAGAAGTGAACTAATTGTTAGAAAACAATGAACAACAAAAGCAGCTTTCTAGCAGTTAATATTGTCTATTGGAAGCAAACTAAAAGGTTTTTAGACTTTATAAAAATAAAGCGCACAAATTGATTTTTTTTTACTTTCGAACAAAAAATTTTTGTTTGGTGACTATATACAAGATAAATATCTGTAGGGGAGACATAACTTTCGGAAAGCTGCAATTTAAACTTACAAAAAAATTTTATCAACAACCATATTTGTGAAAATGACATGAACCCTAAAAACAATCCAATTATTTGAAATGTTTGCAGCTTTCTGACAGTTACTAGAACGTATTAAAGGTGAACAGGAAGTTAAGTCTTTGCAAGGTTTTGTATATTATACAGTTTTAATGTCCAAAAACTATTGTAGAAAACAGCTTACTGTGGAGCATTGTGAGCATTGAACAACATGGCATTGGCAATTTGCCCCATCAATTTTAGAAACTTATGGTAGCACTCAGGTTTTAGATGACATCTTTCTCTAATAGGTTCATCCTTAAAACTAGATCTTGTAACAGTACGGTTAGGGAAAAAATACTGGCTTAACCTGGCTTTGAATCTTCTATTAAAATCAACAACAGTATCCTGATCATGATCTTTTCTTGAAAACAGCTGAACTACGCGCACAATATAATCATTCGAAGGCAGATGTCCAATGAAATCAACATAATAATTTATCAGAACTTCAGGATCAGTATTATTGAGGTCATTTCCTCCAAGCACAATGCAAATATATCTATATTGAACTAATCGCGGATAGAGTTCTCTTAAGTGGTGAGCTCTTTGACCACCTCTGGCTAGCAGTTCAAATTCATACCTATGCAGATTATAATTATTAGGACTATTGTCGACAGCTCTGCGCATGTTGCTACCACCAACAAATATTAATTTATCCACAGCCCTAAAATTGATGGTATTATACAAATAAAACATGTAATCTAACATTGTTTGCACATCATCGTTTTCTTCATTATCATAAAAAAATAAACTGATAACCGTTACGGAAGACGATTCTTTGTGTCGTATTCATTCTGAAACACAAAAAATGACCTCAATTTCAAAAGTAAAAATGATTAAACATTAAAATGATTCGAAAATTTGAACCATATAGTAAATGAATGGCTCAATAAATAAAATATTGAAAAACACTTTGTTAAACAGTATGAAGATAGTATTTTGAGTGCAAAATCTGACAACGTGTGCATTACTTCTATCTCAGACCACCTAGATCAATAATTCCTTCTCAATTAGAACCCATTTAGACTTTCCCACTCTTACTTAGGCCCTCAATTGATTTGAACAAATCCTTCACTATATTGAAAAACACTTTTTGTTAAACTGTATAAAGATGGTATTTTGAGATCGAAATCTGACAACGTGTTAAGCACTTCTATCTCAGACCACCTAGAACGATAATCCCTTCTCATTTAGAACCCATTTGGACTTTCCCACTCTTACTTAGGCCCTCAATTGATTTGAACAAGTCCTTCACTATATTGAAAAACACTTTTTGTTAAACTGTATAAAGATGGTATTTTGAGATCGAAATCTGACAACGTGTTAAGTACTTCTATCTCAGACCACCTAGAACAATAATTCCTTCTCATTTAGAACCCATTTGGACTTTCCCACTCCTACTTAGGCCCTCAATTGATTTGAACAAATCCTTCACTATTTTGAAAAACACTTTTTGTTAAACTGTATTAAGATGGTATTTTGAGTGCGAAATCTGACAACGTGTTAAGTACTTCTATCTCAGACCACCTAGAACGATAATCCCTTCTCATTTAGAACCCATTTGGACTTTTCCACTCCTACTTAGGCCCTCAATTGATTTGAACAAGTCCTTCACTATATTGAAAACAACTTTTTGTTAAACTGTATAAAGATGGTATTTTGAGTGCGAAATCTGACAACGTGTTAAGTACTTCTATCTCAGACCACCTAGAACGATAATCCCTTCTCATTTAGAACCCATTTGGACATTCCCATTCCTACTTAGGCCCTCAATTGATTTGAACAAATCCTTCACTATATTGAAAAACACTTTTTGTTAAACTGTATTAAGATGGTATTTTGAGTGCGAAATCTGACAACGTGTTAAGTACTTCTATCTCAGACCACCTAGAACGATAATCCCTTCTCATTTAGAACCCATTTGGACTTTTCCACTCCTACTTAGGCCCTCAATTGATTTGAACAAGTCCTTCACTATATTGAAAAACACTTTTTGATAAACTGTATAAAGATGGTATTTTGAATGCGAAATCTGACAACGTGTTAAGTACTTCTATCTCAGACCACCTAGAACGATAATCCCTTCTCATTTAGAGCCCATTCGGACTTTCCCACTCCTACTTAGGCCCTCAATTGATTTGAACAAATCCTTCACTATTTTGAAAAACACTTTTTGTTAAACTGTATTAAGATGGTATTTTGAGTGCGAAATCTGACAACGTGTTAAGTACTTCTATCTCAGACCACCTAGAACGATAATCCCTTCTCATTTAGAACCCATTTGGACTTTTCCACTCCTACTTAGGCCCTCAATTGATTTGAACAAGTCCTTCACTATATTGAAAACAACTTTTTGTTAAACTGTATAAAGATGGTATTTTGAGTGCGAAATCTGACAACGTGTTAAGTACTTCTATCTCAGACCACCTAGAACGATAATCCCTTCTCATTTAGAACCCATTTGGACATTCCCATTCCTACTTAGGCCCTCAATTGATTTGAACAAGTCCTTCACTATATTGAAAAACACTTTTTGATAAACTGTATAAAGATGGTATTTTGAATGCGAAATCTGACAACGTGTTAAGTACTTCTATCTCAGACCACCTAGAACGATAATCCCTTCTCATTTAGAGCCCATTCGGACTTTCCCACTCCTACTTAGGCCCTCAATTGATTTGAACAAATCCTTCACTATTTTGAAAAACACTTTTTGTTAAACTGTATTAAGATGGTATTTTGAGTGCGAAATCTGACAACGTGTTAAGTACTTCTATCTCAGACCACCTAGAACGATAATCCCTTCTCATTTAGAACCCATTTGGACTTTTCCACTCCTACTTAGGCCCTCAATTGATTTGAACAAGTCCTTCACTATATTGAAAACAACTTTTTGTTAAACTGTATAAAGATGGTATTTTGAGTGCGAAATCTGACAACGTGTTAAGTACTTCTATCTCAGACCACCTAGAACGATAATCCCTTCTCATTTAGAACCCATTTGGACATTCCCATTCCTACTTAGGCCCTCAATTGATTTGAACAAATCCTTCACTATATTGAAAAACACTTTTTGTTAAACTGTATTAAGATGGTATTTTGAGTGCGAAATCTGACAACGTGTTAAGTACTTCTATCTCAGACCACCTAGAACGATAATCCCTTCTCATTTAGAACCCATTTGGACTTTTCCACTCCTACTTGGGCCCTCAATTGATTTGAACAAGTCCTTCACTATATTGAAAAACACTTTTTGGTAAACTGTATAAAGATGGTATTTTGAGTGCGAAATCTGACAACGTGTTAAGTACTTCTATCGCAGACCACCTAGAACGATAATCCCTTCTCATTTAGAACCCATTTGGACATTCCCATTCCTACTTAGGCCCTCAATTGATTTGAACAAATCCTTCACTATATTGAAAAACACTTTTTGTTAAACTGTATTAAGATGGTATTTTGAGTGCGAAATCTGACAACGTGTTAAGTACTTCTATCTCAGACCACCTGGAACGATAATCCCTTCTCATTTAGAACCCATTTGGATTTTTCCACTCCTACTTAGGCCCTCAATTGATTTGAACAAGTCCTTCACTATATTGAAAAACACTTTTTGATAAACTGTATAAAGATGGTATTTTGAATGCGAAATCTGACAACGTGTTAAGTACTTCTATCTCAGACCACCTAGAACGATAATCCCTTCTCATTTAGAGCCCATTCGGACTTTCCCACTCCTACTTAGGCCCTCAATTGATTTGAACTAGTCCTTCACTATATTGAAAAACACTTTTTGTTAAACTGTATAAAGATGGTATTTTGAGATCGAAATCTGACAACGTGTTAAGTACTTCTATCTCAGACCACCTAGAACAATAATTCCTTCTCATTTAGAACCCATTTGGACTTTCCCACTCCTACTTAGGCCCTCAATTGATTTGAACAAATCCTTCACTATATTGAAAAACACTTTTTGTTAAACTGTATTAAGATGGTATTTTGAGTGCGAAATCTGACAACGTGTTAAGTACTTCTATCTCAGACCACCTAGAACAATAATTCCTTCTCATTTAGAACCCATTTGGACTTTCCCACTCCTACTTAGGCCCTCAATTGATTTGAACAAATCCTTCACTATTTTGAAAAACACTTTTTGTTAAACTGTATTAAGATGGTATTTTGAGTGCGAAATCTGACAACGTGTTAAGTACTTCTATCTCAGACCACCTAGAACGATAATCCCTTCTCCTTTAGAACCCATTTGGACATTCCCATTCCTACTTAGGCCCTCAATTGATTTGAACAAATCCTTCACTATATTGAAAAACACTTTTTGTTAAACTGTATTAAGATGGTATTTTGAGTGCGAAATCTGACAACGTGTTAAGTACTTCTATCTCAGACCACCTAGAACGATAATCCCTTCTCATTTAGAACCCATTTGGACTTTTCCACTCCTACTTAGGCCCTCAATTGATTTGAACAAGTCCTTCACTATATTGAAAAACACTTTTTGATAAACTGTATAAAGATGGTATTTTGAATGCGAAATCTGACAACGTGTTAAGTACTTCTATCTCAGACCACCTAGAACGATAATCCCTTCTCATTTAGAGCCCATTCGGACTTTCCCACTCCTACTTAGGCCCTCAATTGATTTGAACAAATCCTTCACTATTTTGGAAAAACACTTTTTGTTAAACTGTATTAAGATGGTATTTTGAGTGCGAAATCTGACAACGTGTTAAGTACTTCTATCTCAGACCACCTAGAACGATAATCCCTTCTCATTTAGAACCCATTTGGACTTTTCCACTCCTACTTAGGCCCTCAATTGATTTGAACAAGTCCTTCACTATATTGAAAACAACTTTTTGTTAAACTGTATAAAGATGGTATTTTGAGTGCGAAATCTGACAACGTGTTAAGTACTTCTATCTCAGACCACCTAGAACGATAATCCCTTCTCATTTAGAACCCATTTGGACATTCCCATTCCTACTTAGGCCCTCAATTGATTTGAACAAATCCTTCACTATATTGAAAAACACTTTTTGTTAAACTGTATTAAGATGGTATTTTGAGTGCGAAATCTGACAACGTGTTAAGTACTTCTATCTCAGACCACCTAGAACGATAATCCCTTCTCATTTAGAACCCATTTGGACTTTTCCACTCCTACTTAGGCCCTCAATTGATTTGAACAAGTCCTTCACTATATTGAAAACAACTTTTTGTTAAACTGTATAAAGATGGTATTTTGAGTGCGAAATCTGACAACGTGTTAAGTACTTCTATCTCAGACCACCTAGAACGATAATCCCTTCTCATTTAGAACCCATTTGGACTTTCCCACTCCTACTTAGGCCCTCAATTGATTTGAACAAGTCCTTCACTATATTGAAAAACACTTTTTGATAAACTGTATAAAGATGGTATTTTGAGATCGAAATCTGACAACGTGTTAAGTACTTCTATCTCAGACCACCTAGAACAATAATTCCTTCTCATTTAGAACCCATTTGGACTTTCCCACTCCTACTTAGGCCCTCAATTGATTTGAACAAATCCTTCACTATATTGAAAAACACTTTTTGTTAAACTGTGTTAAGATGGTATTTTGAGTGCGAAATCTGACAACGTGTTAAAAACTTCTATCTCAGACCACCTAGAACAATAATCCCTTCTCATTTAGAACCCATTTGGACTTTTCCACTCCTACTTAGGCCCTCAATTGATTTGAACAAGTCCTTCACTATATTGAAAACAACTTTTTGTTAAACTGTATAAAGATGGTATTTTGAGTGCGAAATCTGACAACGTGTTAAGTACTTCTATCTCAGACTACCTAGAACGATAATCCCTTCTCATTTAGAACCCATTTGGACTTCCCCACTCCTACTTAGGCCCTCAATTGATTTGAACAAGTCCTTCACTATAATGAAAAACACTTTTTGTTAAACTGTATAAAGATGGTATTTTGAGTGCGAAATCTGAAAACGTGTTAAGTACTTCTATCTCAGACCACCTAGAACAATAATCCCTTCTCATTTAGAACCCATTTGGACTTTCCCACTCCTACTTAGGCCCTCAATTGATTTGAACAAGTCCTTCACTATATTGAAAAACACTTTTTGTTGAACTGTATAAAGATGGTATTTTGAGTGCGAAATCTGACAACGTGTTAAGTACTTCTATCTCAGACCACCTAGAACAATAATTCCTTCTCATTTAGAACCCACTTGGACTTTCCCACTCCTACTTAGGCCCTCAATTGATTTGAACAAGTCCTTCGCTATATTGAAAAACACTTTTTGTTAAACTGTATAAAGATGGTATTTTGAGAGCGAAATCTGACAACGTGTTAAGTACTTCTATCTCAGATACCCTAGAACGATAATTCCTTCTCATTTCGAACCCATTTAGACTTTCCCACTCCTACTTAGGCCCTCAATTGATTTGAACAAGTCCTTCACTATATTGAAAAACACTTTTTGTTAAACTGTATAAAGATGGTATTTTGAGATCGAAATCTGACAACGTGTTAAGTACTTCTATCTCAGACCACCTAGAACAATAATTCCTTCTCATTTAGAACCCATGTGGACTTTCCCACTCCTACTTAGGCCCTCAATTGATTTGAACAAGTCCTTCGCTATATTGAAAAACACTTTTTGTTAAACTGTATAAAGATGGTATTTTGAGTGCGAAATCTGACAACGTGTTAAGTACTTCTATCTCAGACCACCTAGAACAATAATTCCTTCTCATTTAGAACCCACTTGGACTTTCCCACTCCTACTTAGGCCCTCAATTGATTTGAACAAGTCCTTCGCTATATTGAAAAACACTTTTTGTTAAACTGTATAAAGATGGTATTTTGAGAGCGAAATCTGACAACGTGTTAAGTACTTCTATCTCAGACACCCTAGAACGATAATTCCTTCTCATTTCGAACCCATTTAGACTTTCCCACTCCTACTTAGGCCCTCAATTGATTTGAACAAGTCCTTCACTATATTGAAAAACACTTTTTGTTAAACTGTATAAAGATGGTATTTTGAGATCGAAATCTGACAACGTGTTAAGTACTTCTATCTCAGACCACCTAGAACAATAATTCCTTCTCATTTAGAACCCATGTGGACTTTCCCACTCCTACTTAGGCCCTCAATTGATTTGAACAAGTCCTTCGCTATATTGAAAAACACTTTTTGTTAAACTGTATAAAGATGGTATTTTGAGTGCGAAATCTGACAACGTGTTAAGTACTTCTATCTCAGACCACCTAGAACAATAATTCCTTCTCATTTAGAACCCACTTGGACTTTTCCACTCCTACTTAGGCCCTCAATTGATTTGAACAAGTCCTTCGCTATATTGAAAAACACTTTTTGTTAAACTGTATAAAGATGGTATTTTGAGAGCGAAATCTGACAACGTGTTAAGTACTTCTATCTCAGACACCCTAGAACGATAATTCCTTCTCATTTCGAACCCATTTAGACTTTCCCACTCCTACTTAGGCCCTCAATTGATTTGAACAAGTCCTTCACTATATTGAAAAACACTTTTTGTTAAACTGTATAAAGATGGTATTTTGAGATCGAAATCTGACAACGTGTTAAGTACTTCTATCTCAGACCACCTAGAACGATAATTCCTTCTCATTTAGAACCCATTTGGACTTTACCACTCCTACTTAGGCCCTCAATTGATTTGAACAAGTCCTTCACTATATTGAAAAACACTTTTTGTTAAACTGTATAAAGATGGTATTTTGAGATCGAAATCTGACAACGTGTTAAGTACTTCTATCTCAGACCACCTAAAACAATAATTCCTTCTCATTTAGAACCCATGTGGACTTTCCCACTCCTACTTAGGCCCTCAATTGATTTGAACAAGTCCTTCGCTATATTGAAAAACACTTTTTGTTAAACTGTATAAAGATGGTATTTTGAGAGCGAAATCTGACAACGTGTTAAATACTTCTATCTCAGACCACCTAGAACGATAATTTCTACTCAATTCGAACCCATTTGGACTTTCCCACTCCTACTTAGGCCCTCAATTGATTTGAACAAGTCCTTCACTATATTGAAAAACACTTTGTTAAACTGTATAAAGATGGTATTTTGAGAGCGAAATCTGACAACGTGTTGAGTACTTCTATCTCAGACCACCTAGAATGATAGTTCCTTCTCATTTAGAACCCATTTGGACTTTCCCACTCCTACTTAGGCCCTCAATTGATTTGAACAAGTCCTTCACTATATTGAAAAACACTTTTTTAAAACTGTATGAAGATGGTATTTTGAGTGCGAAATCTGACAACGTGTTAAGTACTTCTATCTCAGACCACCTAGAACGATAATTCCTTCTCATTTAGAACCCATTTGGACTTTCCCACTCCTACTTAGGCCCTCAATTGATTTGAACAAGTCCTTCGCTATATTGAAAAACACTTTTTGTTAAACTGTATAAAGATGGTATTTTGAGAGCGAAATCTGACAACGTGTTAAGTACTTCTATCTCAGACCACCTAGAACGATAATTCCTTCTTATTTCGAACCCATTTGGACTTTCCCACTCCTACTTAGGCCCTCAATTGATTTGAACAAGTCCTTCACTATATTGAAAAACACTTTTTGTTAAACTGTATAAAGATGGTATTTTGAGAGCGAAATCTGACAACGTGATAAGTACTTCTATCTCAGACCACCTAGAACGATAATTCCTTCTCATTTAGAACCCATTTGGACTTTCCCACTCCTACTTAGGCCCTCAATTGATTTGAACAAGTCCTTCACTATATTGAAAAACACTTTTTGTTAAACTGTATAAAGATGGTATTTTGAGATCGAAATCTGACAACGTGTTAAGTACTTCTATCTCAGACCACCTAGAACAATAATTCCTTCTCATTTAGAACCCAGTTGGACATTCCCACTCCTACTTAGGCCCTCAATTGATTTGAACAAGTCCTTCACTATATTGAAAAACACTTTTTGTTAAACTGTATAAAGATGGTATTTTGAGAGCGAAATCTGACAACGTGTTAAGTACTTCTATCTCAGACCACCTAGAACGATAATTCCTTCTCATTTCTAACCCATTTGGACTTTCCCACTTCTACTTAGGCCCTCAATTGATTTGAACAAGTCCTTCACTATATTGAAAAACACTTTTTGTTAAAGTTAAACTGTATAAAGATGGTATTTTGAGAGCGAAATCTGACAACGTGTTAAGTACTTCTATCTCAGACCACCTAGAACGATAGTTCCTTCTCATTTAGAACCCAGTTGGACTTTCCCCACTTCTACTTAGGCCCTCAATTGAATTGAACAAGTCTTTCACTATATTGAAAAACACTTTTTGTTAAACTGTATAAAGATGGTATTTTGAGAGCGAAATCTGACAACGTGTTAAGTACTTCTATCTCAGACACCCTAGAACAATAATTCCTTCTCATTTAGAACCCAGTTGGACTTTCCCCACTTCTACTTAGGCCCTCAATTGATTTGAACAAGTCTTTCACTATATTGAAAAACACTTTTTGTTAAACTGTTTAAAGATGGTATTTTGAGAGCGAAATCTGACAACGTGTTAAGTACTTCTATCTCAGACCACATAGAACGATAATTCCCTCTCATTTCTAACCCATTTGGACTTTCCCACTCCTACTTAGGCCCTCAATTGATTGGAACAAGTCCTTCGCTATATTGAAAAACACTTTTTGTTAAACTGTATAAAGATGGTATTTTGAGATCGAAATCTGACAACGTGTTAAGTACTTCTATCTCAGACCACCTAGAACAATAATTCCTTCTCATTTAGAACCCAGTTGGACATTCCCACTCCTACTTAGGCCCTCAATTAATTTGAACAAGTCCTTCACTATATTGAAAAACACTTTTTGTTAAACTGTATAAAGATGGTATTTTGAGAGCGAAATCTGACAACGTGTTAAGTACTTCTATCTCAGACCACCTAGAACGATAATTCCTTCTCATTTAGAACCCACTTGGACTTTCCCACTCCTACTTAGGCCCTCAATTGATTTGAACAAGTCCTTCGCTATATTGAAAAACACTTTTTGTTAAACTGTATAAAGATGGTATTTTGAGATCGAAATCTGACAACGTGTTAAGTACTTCTATCTCAGACCACCTAGAACAATAATTCCTTCTCATTTAGAACCCAATTGGCCATTCCCACTCCTACTTAGGCCCTCAATTGATTTGAACAAGTCCTTCACTATATTGAAAAACACTTTTTGTTAAACTGTATAAAGATGGTATTTTGAGAGCGAAATCTGACAACGTGTTAAGTACTTCTATCTCAGACCACCTAGAACGATAATTCCTTCTCATTTCTAACCCATTTGGACTTTCCCACTCCTACTTAGGCCCTCAATTGATTTGAACAAGTCCTTCACTATATTCAAAAACACTTTTTGTTAAAGTTAAACTGTATAAAGATGGTATTTTGAGAGCGAAATCTGACAACGTGTTAAGTACTTCTATCTCAGACCACCTAGAACGATAGTTCCTTCTCATTTAGAACCCAGTTGGACTTTCCCCACTTCTACTTAGGCCCTCAATTGATTTGAACAAGTCTTTCACTATATTGAAAAACACTTTTTGTTAAACTGTATAAAGATGGTATTTTGAGAGCGAAATCTGACAACGTGTTAAGTACTTCTATCTCAGACACCCTAGAACGATAATTCCTTCTCATTTAGAACCCACTTGGACTTTCCCACTCCTACTTAGGCCCTCAATTGATTTGAACAAGTCCTTCGCTATATTGAAAAACACTTTTTGTTAAACTGTTTAAAGATGGTATTTTGAGAGCGAAATCTGACAACGTGTTAAGTACTTCTATCTCAGACACCCTAGAACGATAATTCCTTCTCATTTAGAACCCACTTGGACTTTCCCACTCCTACTTAGGCCCTCAATTGATTTGAACAAGTCCTTCGCTATATTGAAAAACACTTTTTGTTAAACTGTATAAAGATGGTATTTTGAGAGCGAAATCTGACAACGTGTTAAGTACTTCTATCTCACACCACCTAGAACAATAATGCCTTCTCATTTAGAAACCAATTGGACTTTCCCACTCCTACTTAGGCCCTCAATTGATTTGAACAAGTCCTTCACTATATTGAAAAACACTTTTTGTTAAACTGTATAAAGATGGTATTTGAGATCGAAATCTGACAACGTGTTAAGTACTTCTATCTCAGACCACCTAGAACAATAATTCCTTCTCATTTAGAACCCATTTGGACTTTCCCACTCCTACTTAGGCCCTCAATTGATTTGAACAAGTCCTTCGCTATATTGAAAAACACTTTTTGTTAAACTGTATAAAGATGGTATTTTGAGAGCGAAATCTGACAACGTGTTAAGTACTTCTATCTCAGACACCCTAGAACGATAATTCCATCTCATTTAGAACCCACTTGGACTTTCCCACTCCTACTTAGGCCCTCAATTGATTTGAACAAGTCCTTCACTATATTGAAAAACACTTTTTGTTAAACTGTATAAAGATGGTATTTTGAGAGCGAAATCTGACAACGTGTTAAGTACTTCTATCTCAGACCACCTAGAACGATAGTTTCTTCTCATTTAGAACCCAGTTGGACTTTCCCCACTCCTACTTAGGCCCTCAATTGATTTGAACAAGTCCTTCACTATATTGAAAAACACTTTTTGTTAAACTGTATAAAGATGGTATTTTGAGTGCGAAATCTGACAACGTGTTAAGTACTTCTTTCTCAGACCACCTAGAACGATAATTCCTTCTCATTTAGAACCCATTTGGACTTTCCCACTTCTACTTAGGCCCTCAATTGATTTGAACAAGTCCCTCGCTATATTGAAAAACACTTTTTGTTAAACTGTATAAAGATGGTATTTTGAGAGCTAAATCTGACAACGTGTTAAGTACTTCTATCTCAGACCACCTAGAACGATAATTCCTTCTCATTTCGAACCCATTTAGACTTTCCCACTCCTACTTAGGCCCTCAATTGATTTGAACAAGTCCTTCACTATATTGAAAAGCACTTTTTGTTAAACTGTATAAAGATGGTATTTTGAGTGCGAAATCTGACAACGTGTTATTTACTTCTATCTCAGACCACCTAGAACGATAATTCCTTCTCATTTAGAACCCGTTTGGACTTTCCCACTCCTACTTAGGCCCTCAATTGATTTGAACAAGTCCTTCGCTATATTGAAAAACACTTTTTGTTAAACTGTATAAAGATGGTATTTTGAGAGCGAAATCTGACAACGTGTTAAGTACTTCTATCTCAGACCACCTAGAACGATAGTTACTTCTCATTCAGAACCCATTTGGACTTTCCCACTCCTACTTAGCCCTCAATTGATTTGAACAAGTCCTTCACTATATTGAAAAACACTTTTTGTTAAACTGTATAAAGATGGTATTTTGAGTGCGAAATCTGACAACGTGTTAAGTACTTCTTTCTCAGACCACCTAGAACAATAATTCCTTCTCATTCAGAACCCATTTGGACTTTCCCCACTCCTACTTAGGGCCTCAATTGATTTGAACAAGTCCTTCACTATATTGAAAAACACTTTTTGTTAAACTGTATAAAGATGGTATTGTGAGTGCGAAATCTGACGTGTTAAGTACTTCTTTCTCAGACCACCTAGAACGATAATTCCTTCTCATTTAGAACCCATTTGGACTTTCCCACTCCTACTTAGGCCCTCAATTGATTTGAACAAGTCCCTCGCTATATTGAAAAACACTTTTTGTTAAACTGTACAAAGATGGTATTTTGAGAGCTAAATCTGACAACGTGTTAAGTACTTCTATCTCAGACCACCTAAAACGATAATTCCTTCTCATTTCGAACCCATTTAGACTTTCCCACTCCTACTTAGGCCCTCAATTGATTTGAACAAGTCCTTCACTATATTGAAAAACACTTTTTGTTAAACTGTATAAAGATGGTATTTTGAGTGCGAAATCTGACAACGTGTTAATTACTTCTATCTCAGACCACCTAGAACGATAATTCCTTCTCATTTAGAACCCGTTTGGACTTTCCCACTCCTACTTAGGCCCTCAATTGATTTGAACAAGTCCTTCGCTATATTGAAGAACACTTTTTGTTAAACTGTATAAAGATGGTATTTTGAGAGCGAAATCTGACAACGTGTTAAGTACTTCTATCTCAGACCACCTAGAACGATAGTTCCTTCTCATTCAGAACCCATTTGGAGTTTCCCACTCCTACTTAGCCCTCAATTGATTTGAACAAGTCCTTCACTATATTGAAAAACACTTTTTGTTAAACTGTATAAAGATGGTATTTTGAGTGCGAAATCTGACAACGTGTTAAGTACTTCTTTCTCAGACCACCTAGAACAATAATTCCTTCTCATTCAGAACCCATTTGGACTTTCCCCACTCCTACTTAGGCCCTCAATTGATTTGAACAAGTCCTTCACTATATTGAAAAACACTTTTTGTTAAACTGTATAAAGATGGTATTGTGAGTGCGAAATCTGACGTGTTAAGTACTTCTTTCTCAGACCACCTAGAACGATAATTCCTTCTCATTTAGAACCCATTTGGACTTTCCCACTCCTACTTAGGCCCTCAATTGATTTGAACAAGTCCCTCGCTATATTGAAAAACACTTTTTGTTAAACTGTACAAAGATGGTATTTTGAGAGCTAAATCTGACAACGTGTTAAGTACTTCTATCTCAGACCACCTAAAACTATAATTCCTTCTCATTTCGAACCCATTTAGTCTTTCCCACTCCTACTTAGGCCCTCAATTGATTTGAACAAGTCCTTCACTATATTGAAAAACACTTTTTGTTAAACTGTATAAAGATGGTATTTTGAGTGCGAAATCTGACAACGTGTTAATTACTTCTATCTAAGACCACCTAGAACGATAATTCCTTCTCATTTAGAACCCGTTTGGACTTTCACACTCCTACTTAGGCCCTCAATTGATTTGAACAAGTCCTTCGCTATATTGAAAAACACTTTTTGTTAAACTGTATAAAGATGGTATTTTGAGAGCGAAATCTGACAACGTGTTAAGTACTTCTATCTCAGACCACCTAGAACGATAGTTCCTTCTCATTCAGAACCCATTTGGAGTTTCCCACTCCTACTTAGCCCTCAATTGATTTGAACAAGTCCTTCACTATATTGAAAAACACTTTTTGTTAAACTGTATAAAGATGGTATTTTGAGTGCGAAATCTGACAACGTGTTAAGTACTTCTTTCTCAGACCACCTAGAACAATAATTCCTTCTCATTCAGAACCCATTTGGACTTTCCCCACTCCTACTTAGGCCCTCAATTGATTTGAACAAGTCCTTCACTATATTGAAAAACACTTTTTGTTAAACTGTATAAAGATGGTATTGTGAGTGCGAAATCTGACGTGTTAAGTACTTCTTTCTCAGACCACCTAGAACGATAATTCCTTCTCATTTAGAACCCATTTGGACTTTCCCACTCCTACTTAGGCCCTCAATTGATTTGAACAAGTCCCTCGCTATATTGAAAAACACTTTTTGTTAAACTGTACAAAGATGGTATTTTGAGAGCTAAATCTGACAACGTGTTAAGTACTTCTATCTCAGACCACCTAAAACGATAATTCCTTCTCAATTCGAACCCATTTAGTCTTTCCCACTCCTACTTAGGCCCTCAATTGATTTGAACAAGTCCTTCACTATATTGAAAAACACTTTTTGTTAAACTGTATAAAGATGGTATTTTGAGTGCGAAATCTGACAACGTGTTAATTACTTCTATCTCAGACCACCTAGAACGATAATTCCTTCTCATTTAGAACCCGTTTGGACTTTCCCACTCCTACTTAGGCCCTCAATTGATTTGAACAAGTCCTTCGCTATATTGAAAAACACTTTTTGTTAAACTGTATAAAGATGGTATTTTTAGAGCGAAATCTGACAACGTGTTAAGTACTTCTATCTCAGACCACCTAGAACGATAATTCCTTCTCATTTCGAACCCATTTGGACTTTCCCACTCCTACTTAGGCCCTCAATTGATTTGAACAAGTCCTTCACTATATTGAAAAACGCTTTGTTAAACTGTATAAAGATGGTATTTTGAGAGCGAAATCTGACAACGTGTTAAGTACTTCTATCTCAGACCACCTAGAACGATAGTTCCTTCTCATTCAGAACCCATTTGGACTTTTCCACTCCTACTTAGCCCTCAATTGATTTGAACAAGTCCTTCACTATATTGAAAAACACTTTTTGTTAAACTGTATAAAGATGCTATTTTGAGTGCGAAATCTGACAACGTGTTAAGTACTTCTTTCTCAGACCACCTAGAACAATAATTCCTTCTCATTCAGAACCCATTTGGACTTTCCCCACTCCTACTTAGGCCCTCAATTGATTTGAACAAGTCCTTCACTATATTGAAAAACACTTTTTGTTAAACTGTATAAAGATGGTATTGTGAGTGCGAAATCTGACGTGTTAACTACTTCTTTCTCAGACCACCTAGAACGATAATTCCTTCTCATTTAGAGCCCATTTGGACTTTCCCACTCCTACTTAGGCCCTCAAATGATTTGAACAAGTCCCTCGCTATATTGAAAAACACTTTTTGTTAAACTGTATAAAGATGGTATTTTGAGAGCTAAATCTGACAACGTGTTAAGTACTTCTATCTCAGACCACCTAGAACGATAATTCCTTCTCATTTCGAACCCAATTAGACTTTCCCACTCCTACTTAGGCCCTCAATTGATTTGAACAAGTCCTTCGCTATATTGAAAACAACTTTTTGTTAAACTGTATAATGATGGTATTTTGAGTGCGAAATCTGACAACGTGTTAAGTACTTCTATCTCAGACCGCCTAGAACGATAATCCCTTCTCATTTAGAACGCATTTGGACTTTCCCACTCCTACTTAGGCCCTCAATTGATTTGAACAAGTCCTTCACTATATTGAAAACAGGTTTTTGTTAAACTGTATAAAGATGGTATTTTTAGTGCGAAATCTGACAACGTGTTAAGTACTTCTATCTCAGACCACCTAGAACGATAATCCCTTCTTATTTGGAACCCATTTGGACTTTCCCACTCCTACTTAGGCCCTCAATTGATTTGAACAAGTCCATCGCTATATTGAAAAACACTTTTTGTTAAACTGTATAAAGATGGTATTTTGAGAGCGAAATCTGACAACGTGTTAAGTACTTCTATCTCAGACAACCTAGAACGATATTTCCTTCTCATTTAGAACCCATTTGGACTTTCCCACTCCTACTTAGGCCCTCAATTGATTTGAACAAGTAATTCACTATATTGAAAAACACTTTTTGTTAAACTATATAAAGATGGTATTTTGAGTGCGAAATCTGACAACGTGTTAAGTACTTCTATCTCAGAACACCTAGAACGATAGTTCCTTCTCATTTAGAACCCATATGAACTTTCCCACTCCTACTTAGGCCCTCAATTGATTTGAACAAGTCCTTCGCTATATTGAAAACAACTTTTTGTTAAACTGTATAAAGATGGTATTTTGAGTGCGAAATCTGACAACGTGTTAAGTACTTCTATCTCAGACCACCTAGAACGATAGTTCCTTCTCATTTAGAACCCAATTGAACTTTCCCACTCCTACTTAGGCCCTCAATTGATTTGAACAAGTCCTTCGCTATATTGAAATCACCTTTTTGTTAAACTGTATAAAGATGGTATTTTGAGTGCGAAATCTGACAACGTGTTAAGTACTTCTATCTCAGACCACCTAGAACGATAATACGTTCTTATTTAGAACCCATTTGGACTTTCCCACTCCTACTTCGGCCCTCAATTGATTTGAACAAGTCCTTCGCTATATTGAAAAACACTTTTTGTTAAACTGTTTAAAGATGGTATTTTGAGAGCGAAATCTGACAACGTGTTAAGTACTTCTATCTCAGACCACCTAGAACGATAATTCCTTCTCATTTCGAACCCATTTGGACTTTCCCACTCCTACTTAGGCCCTCAATTGATTTGAACAAGTCCCTCACTATATTGAAAAACACTTTGTTAAACTGTATAAAGATGGTATTTTGAGAGCGAAATCTGACAACGTGTTAAGTACTTCTATCTCAGACAACCTAGAACGATAGTTCCTTCTCATTTAGAACCCATTTGGCCTTTCCCACTCCTACTTAGGCCCTCAATTGATTTGAACAAGTAATTCACTATATTGAAAAACACTTTTTTGTTAAACTATATAAAGATGGTATTTTGAGTGCGAAATCTGACAACGTGTTAAGTACTTCTATCTCAGACCACCTAGAACGATAGTTCCTTCTCATTTAGAACCCATTTGAACTTTCCCACTCCTACTTAGGCCCTCAATTGATTTGAACAAGTCCTTCACTATATTGAAAACAACTTTTTGTTAAACTGTATAAAGATGGTATTTTGAGTGCGAAATCTGACAACGTGTTAAGTACTTCTATCTCAGACCACCTAGAACGATAGTTACTTCTCATTTAGAACCCATTTGGACTTTCCCACTCCTACTTAGGCCCTCAATTGATTTGAACAGTCCTTCACTATATTGAAAACAACTTTTTGTTAAACTGTATAAAGATGGTATTTTGAGTGCGAAATCTGACAACGTGTTAAGTACTTCTATCTCAGACCACCTAGAACGATAATCTCTTCTCATTTAGAGCCCATTTGGACTTTCCCACTCCTACTTAGGCCCTCAATTGATTTGAACAAGTCCTTCACTATATTGAAAAACACTTTTTGTTAAACTGTATAAAGATGGTATTTTGAGTGCGAAATCTGACAACGTGTTAAGTACTTCTATCTCAGACCACCTAGAACGATAATCCCTTCTCATTTAGAGCCCATTTGGATTTTCCCACTCCTACTTAGGCCCTCAATTGATTTGAACAAGTCCTTCACTATATTGAAAA
The DNA here is from genome assembly GCF_964194025.1 of Convolutriloba macropyga. NCBI lineage: Eukaryota > Metazoa > Xenacoelomorpha > Acoela > Convolutidae > Convolutriloba > Convolutriloba macropyga. The sequence goes on from NC_134475.1 coordinate 35,842,939, forward strand.
ACACTTTGTTAAACTGTATAAAGATGGTATTTTGAGTGCGAAATCTGACAACGTGTTAAGTACTTCTATCTCAGACCAACTAGAACGACAATTCCATCTCATTTAGAGCTCAGTTGGACTTTCCCAATCCTACTTAGGCCCTCAATTGATTTGAACAAGTCCTTCACTATATTGAAAACAACTTTTTGTTAAACTGTATAAAGATGGTATTTTGAGTGCGAAATCTGACAACGTGTTAAGTACTTCTATCTCAGACCACCTAGAACGACAATTTCCTCTTATTTAAAGCCCAGTTGGACTTTCCCACTCCTACTTAGGCCCTCAATTGATTTGAACAAGTCCTTCACTATATTGAAAACAACTTTTTGTTAAACTGTATAAAGATGGTATTTTGAGTGCGAAATCTGACAACGTGTTAAGTACTTCTATCTCAGACCACCTAGAACGATAGTTCCTTCTCATTTAGAACCCATTTGAACTTTCCCACTCCTACTTAGGCCCTCAATTGATTTGAACAAGTCCTTCACTATATTGAAAACAACTTTTTGTTAAACTGTATAAAGATGGTATTTTGAGTGCGAAATCTGACAACGTGTTAAGTACTTCTATCTCAGACCACCTAGAACGATAGTTACTTCTCATTTAGAACCCATTTGGACTTTCCCACTCCTACTTAGGCCCTCAATTGATTTGAACAGTCCTTCACTATATTGAAAACAACTTTTTGTTAAACTGTATAAAGATGGTATTTTGAGTGCGAAATCTGACAACGTGTTAAGTACTTCTATCTCAGACCACCTAGAACGATAGTTCCTTCTCATTTAGAACCCATTTGAACTTTCCCACTCCTACTTAGGCCCTCAATTGATTTGAACAAGTCCTTCACTATATTGAAAACAACTTTTTGTTAAACTGTATAAAGATGGTATTTTGAGTGCGAAATCTGACAACGTGTTAAGTACTTCTATCTCAGACCACCTAGAACGATAGTTACTTCTCATTTAGAACCCATTTGGACTTTCCCACTCCTACTTAGGCCCTCAATTGATTTGAACAGTCCTTCACTATATTGAAAACAACTTTTTGTTAAACTGTATAAAGATGGTATTTTGAGTGCGAAATCTGACAACGTGTTAAGTACTTCTATCTCAGACCACCTAGAACGATAATCTCTTCTCATTTAGAGCCCATTTGGACTTTCCCACTCCTACTTAGGCCCTCAATTGATTTGAACAAGTCCTTCACTATATTGAAAAACACTTTTTGTTAAACTGTATAAAGATGGTATTTTGAGTGCGAAATCTGACAACGTGTTAAGTACTTCTATCTCAGACCACCTAGAACGATAATCCCTTCTCATTTAGAGCCCATTTGGATTTTCCCACTCCTACTTAGGCCCTCAATTGATTTGAACAAGTCCTTCACTATATTGAAAAACACTTTGTTAAACTGTATAAAGATGGTATTTTGAGTGCGAACTCTGACAACGTGTTAAGTACTTCTATCTCAGACCAACTAGAACGACAATTCCTTCTCATTTAGAGCTCAGTTGGACTTTCCCAATCCTACTTAGGCCCTCAATTGATTTGAACAAGTCCTTCACTATATTGAAAACAACTTTTTGTTAAACTGTATAAAGATGGTATTTTGAGTGCGAAATCTGACAACGTGTTAAGTACTTCTATCTCAGACCACCTAGAACGATAATCCCTTCTCATTTAGAGCCCATTTGGACTTTCCCACTCCTACTTAGGCCCTCAATTGATTTGAACAAGTCCTTCACTATATTGAAAAACACTTTTTGTTAAACTGTATAAAGATGGTATTTTGAGTGCGAAATCTGACAACGTGTTAAGTACTTCTATCTCAGACCACCTAGAACGATAATCCCTTCTCATTTAGAGCCCATTTGGACTTTCCCACTCCTACTTAGGCCCTCAATTGATTTGAACAGTCCTTCACTATATTGAAAACAACTTTTTGTTAAACTGTATAAAGATGGTATTTTGAGTGCGAAATCTGACAACGTGTTAAGTACTTCTATCTCAGACAACCTAGAACGATAGTTCCTTCTCATTTAGAACCCATTTGGACTTTCCCACTCCTACTTAGGCCCTCAATTGATTTGAACAAGTCCTTCACTATATTGAAAAACACTTTTTGTTAAACTGTATAAAGATGGTATTTTGAGTGCGAAATCTGACAACGTGTTAAGTACTTCTATCTCAGACCACCTAGAACGATAATCTCTTCTCATTTAGAGCCCATTTGGACTTTCCCACTCCTACTTAGGCCCTCAATTGATTTGAACAAGTCCTTCACTATATTGAAAAACACTTTTTGTTAAACTGTATAAAGATGGTATTTTGAGTGCGAAATCTGACAACGTGTTAAGTACTTCTATCTCAGACCACCTAGAACGATAATCCCTTCTCATTTAGAGCCCATTTGGATTTTCCCACTCCTACTTAGGCCCTCAATTGATTTGAACAAGTCCTTCACTATATTGAAAAACACTTTGTTAAACTGTATAAAGATGGTATTTTGAGTGCGAAATCTGACAACGTGTTAAGTACTTCTATCTCAGACCAACTAGAACGACAATTCCTTCTCATTTAGAGCTCAGTTGGACTTTCCCAATCCTACTTAGGCCCTCAATTGATTTGAACAAGTCCTTCACTATATTGAAAACAACTTTTTGTTAAACTGTATAAAGATGGTATTTTGAGTGCGAAATCTGACAACGTGTTAAGTACTTCTATCTCAGACCACCTAGAACGACAATTCCTTCTTATTTAGAGCCCAGTTGGACTTTCCCACTCCTACTTAGGCCCTCAATTGATTTGAACAAGTCCTTCACTATATTGAAAACAACTTTTTGTTAAACTGTATAAAGATGGTATTTTGAGTGCGAAATCTGACAACGTGTTAAGTACTTCTATCTCAGACCACCTAGAACGATAGTTCCTTCTCATTTAGAACCCATTTGGACTTTCCCACTCCTACTTAGGCCCTCAATCGATTTGAACAAGTCCTTCACTATATTGAAAAACACTTTTTGATAAACTGTATAAAGATGGTATTTTGAGTGCGAAATCTGACAACGTGTTAAGTACTTCTATCTCAGACCACCTAGAACGATAATCCCTTCTCATTTAGAGCCCATTTGGACTTTCCCACTCCTACTTAGGCCCTCAATTGATTTGAACAAGTCCTTCACTATATTGAAAAACACTTTTTGTTAAACTGCATAAAGATGGTATTTTGAGTGCGAAATCTGACAACGTGTTAAGTACTTCTATCTCAGACCACCTAGAACGATAATCCCTTCTCATTTAGAGCCCATTTGGACTTTCCCACTCCTACTTAGGCCCTCAATTGGTTTGAACAAGTCCTTCACTATATTGAAAACAACTTTTTGTTAAACTGTATAAAGATGGTATTTTGAGTGCGAAATCTGACAACGTGTTAAGTACTTCTATCTCAGACCACCTAGAACGATAGTTCCTTCTCTTTTAGAACCCATTTGGACTTTCCCACTCCTACTTAGGCCCTCAATCGATTTGAACAAGTCCTTCACTATATTGAAAAACACTTTTTGATAAACTGTATAAAGATGGTATTTTGAGTGCGAAATCTGACAACGTGTTAAGTACTTCTATCTCAGACCACCTAGAACGATAATCCCTTCTCATTTAGAGCCCATTTGGACTTTCCACTACTACTTAGGCCCTCAATTGACTTGAACAAGTCCTTCACTATATTGAAAAACACTTTTTGTTAAACTGTATAAAGATGGTATTTTGAGTGCGAAATCTGACAACGTGTTAAGTACTTCTATCTCAGACCACCTAGAACGATAATCCCTTCTCATTTAGAGCCCATTTGGACTTTCCCACTCCTACTTAGGCCCTCAATTGATTTGAACAAGTCCTTCACTATATTGAAAAACACTTTGTTAAACTGTATAAAGATGGTATTTTGAGTGCGAAATCTGACAACGTGTTAAGTACTTCTATCTCAGACCACCTAGAACGATAATCCTTTCTCATTTAGAGCCCATTTGCACTTTCCCACTCCTACTTAGGCCCTCAATTCATTTGAACAAGTCCTTCACTATATTGAAAAACACTTTTTGTTAAACTGTATAAAGATGGTATTTTGAGTGCGAAATCTGACAACGTGTTAAGTACTTCTATCTCAGACCACCTAGAACGATAATCCCTTCTCATTTAGAGCCCATTTGGACTTTCCCACTCCTACTTAGGCCCTCAATTGATTTGAACAAGTCCTTCACTATATTGAAAACAACTTTTTGTTAAACTGTATAAAGATGGTATTTTGAGTGCGAAATCTGACAACGTGTTAAGTACTTCTATCTCAGACCACCTAGAACGATAGTTCCTTCTCATTTAGAACCCATTTGGACTTTCCCACTCCTACTTAGGCCCTCAATCGATTTGAACAAGTCCTTCACTATATTGAAAAACACTTTTTGATAAACTGTATAAAGATGGTATTTTGAGTGCGAAATCTGACAACGTGTTAAGTACTTCTATCTCAGACCACCTAGAACGATAATCCCTTCTCATTTAGAGCCCATTTGGACTTTCCCACTCCTACTTAGGCCCTCAATTGACTTGAACAAGTCCTTCACTATATTGAAAAACACTTTTTGTTAAACTGTATAAAGATGGTATTTTGAGTGCGAAATCTGACAACGTGTTAAGTACTTCTATCTCAGACCACCTAGAACGATAATCCCTTCTCATTTAGAGCCCATTTGGACTTTCCCACTCCTACTTAGGCCCTCAATTGATTTGAACAAGTCCTTCACTATATTGAAAAACACTTTGTTAAACTGTATAAAGATGGTATTTTGAGTGCGAAATCTGACAACGTGTTAAGTACTTCTATCTCAGACCACCTAGAACGATAATCCTTTCTCATTTAGAGCCCATTTGCACTTTCCCACTCCTACTTAGGCCCTCAATTCATTTGAACAAGTCCTTCACTATATTGAAAACAACTTTTTGTTAAACTGTATAAAGATGGTATTTTGAGTGCGAAATCTGACAACGTGTTAAGTACTTCTATCTCAGACAACCTAGAACGATAGTTCCTTCTCATTTAGATTCCATTTGATATTTCCCACTCCTACTTAGGCCCTCAATTGATTTGAACAAGTCCTTCACTATATTGAAAACAACTTTTTGTTAAACTGTATAAAGATGGTATTTTGAGTGCGAAATCTGACAACGTGTTAAGTACTTCTATCTCAGACCACCTAGAACGATAGTTCCTTCTCATTTAGAACCCATTTGGACTTTCCCACTCCTACTTAGGCCCTCAATCGATTTGAACAAGTCCTTCACTATATTGAAAAACACTTTTTGATAAACTGTATAAAGATGGTATTTTGAGTGCGAAATCTGACAACGTGTTAAGTACTTCTATCTCAGACCACCTAGAACGATAATCCCTTCTCATTTAGAGCCCATTTGGACTTTCCCACTCCTACTTAGGCCCTCAATTGACTTGAACAAGTCCTTCACTATATTGAAAAACACTTTTTGTTAAACTGTATAAAGATGGTATTTTGAGTGCGAAATCTGACAACGTGTTAAGTACTTCTATCTCAGACCACCTAGAACGATAATCCCTTCTCATTTAGAGCCCATTTGGACTTTCCCACTCCTACTTAGGCCCTCAATTGATTTGAACAAGTCCTTCACTATATTGAAAAACACTTTGTTAAACTGTATAAAGATGGTATTTTGAGTGCGAAATCTGACAACGTGTTAAGTACTTCTATCTCAGACCACCTAGAACGATAATCCTTTCTCATTTAGAGCCCATTTGCACTTTCCCACTCCTACTTAGGCCCTCAATTCATTTGAACAAGTCCTTCACTATATTGAAAACAACTTTTTGTTAAACTGTATAAAGATGGTATTTTGAGTGCGAAATCTGACAACGTGTTAAGTACTTCTATCTCAGACAACCTAGAACGATAGTTCCTTCTCATTTAGATTCCATTTGATATTTCCCACTCCTACTTAGGCCCTCAATTGATTTGAACAAGTCCTTCACTATATTGAAAACAACTTTTTGTTAAACTGTATAAAGATGGTATTTTGAGTGCGAAATCTGACAACGTGTTAAGTACTTCTATCTCAGACCACCTAGAACGATAGCTCCTTCTCATTTAGAACCCATTTGGACTTTCCCATCCTACTTAGGCCCTCAATTGACTTGAACAAGTCCTTCACTATATTGAAAACAACTTTTTGTTAAACTGTATAAAGATGGTATTTTGAGTGCGAAATCTGACAACGTGTTAAGTACTTCTATCTCAGACCACCTAGAACGATAATCCCTTCTCATTTAGAACCCATTTGGACTTTCCCACTCCTACTTAGGCCCTCAATTGATTTGAACAAATCCTTCACTATATTGAAAACAACTTTTTGTTAAACTGTATAAAGATGGTATTTTGAGTGCGAAATCTGACAACGTGTTAAGTACTTCTATCTCAGACCACCTAGAACGATAGTTCCTTCTCATTTAGAACCAATTTAGACTTTCCCACTCCTACTTAGGCCCTCAATTGATTTGAACAAGTGCTTCACTATATTGAAAACAACTTTTTGTTAAACTGTATAAAGATGGTATTTTGAGTGCGAAATCTGACAACGTGTTAAGTACTTCTATCTCAGACCACCTAGAACGATAATCCCTTCTCATTTAGAACCCATTTGGACTTTCCCACTCCTACTTAGGCACTCAATTGATTTGAACAAGTCCTTCACTATATTGAAAACAACTTTTTGTTAAACTGTATAAAGATGGTATTTTGAGTGCGAAATCTGACAACGTGTTAAGTACTTCTATCTCAGACCACCTAGAACGATAATCCCTTCTCATCTAGAACCCACTTGGACTTTCCCACTCCTACTTAGGCCCTCAATTGATTTGAACAAGTCCTTCACTATATTGAAAAACACTTTTTGATAAACTGTATAAAGATGGTATTTTGAATGCGAAATCTGACAACGTGTTAAGTACTTCTATCTCAGACCACCTACAACGATAATCCCTTCTCATTTAGAGCCCATTTGGACTTTCCCACTCCTACTTAGGCCCTCAATTGATTTGAACACGTCCTTCACTATATTGAAAAACACTTTTTGTTAAACTGTATAAAGATGGTATTTTGAGTGCGAAATCTGACAACGTGTTAAGTACTTCTATCTCAGACCACCTAGAACGATAATCCCTTCTCATTTAGAGCCCATTTGGACTTTCCCACTCCTACTTAGGCCCTCAATTGATTTGAACAAGTCCTTCACTATATTGAAAAACACTTTGTTAAACTGTATAAAGATGGTATTTTGAGTGCGAAATCTGACAACGTGTTAAGTACTTCTATCTCAGACCACCTAGAACGATAATCCCTTCTCATTTAGAGCCCATTTGGACTTTCCCACTCCTACTTAGGCCCTCAATTCATTTGAACAAGTCCTTCACTATATTGAAAACAACTTTTTGTTAAACTGTATAAAGATGGTATTTTGAGTGCGAAATCTGACAACGTGTTAAGTACTTCTATCTCAGACAACCTAGAACGATAGTTCCTTCTCATTTAGAACCCATTTGGACTTTCCCACTCCTACTTAGGCCCTCAATTGATTTGAACAAGTCCTTCACTATATTGAAAAACTTTTTTTGTTAAACTGTATAAAGATGGTATTTTGAGTGCGAAATCTGACAACGTGTTAAGTACTTCTATCTCAGACCACCTAGAACGATAATCCCTTCTCATTTAGAGCCCATTTGGACTTTCCCACTCCTACTTAGGCCCTCAATTGATTTGAACAAGTCCTTCACTATAATGAAAAACACTTTTTTTAAACTGTATAAAGATGGTATTTTGAGTGCGAAATCTGACAACGTGTTAAGTACTTCTATCTCAGACCACCTAGAACGATAATCCCTTCTCATTTAGAGCCCATTTGGACTTTCCCACTCCTACTTAGGCCCTCAATTGATTTGAACAAGTCCTTCACTATATTGAAAAACACTTTTTGTTAAACTGTATAAAGATGGTATTTTGAGTGCGAAATCTGACAACGTGTTAAGTACTTCTATCTCACTCCACCTAGAACGATAATCCCTTCTCATTTAGAGCCCATTTGGACTTTCCCACTCCTACTTAGGCCCTCAATTGATTTGAACAAGTCCTTCACTATATTGAAAACAACTTTTTGTTAAACTGTATATAGATGGTATTTTGAGTTCGAAATCTGACATCGTGTTAAGTACTTCTATCTCAGACCACCTAGAACGATATTTCCTTCTCATTTAGAACCCATTTGGACTTTCCCACTCCTACTTAGGCCCTCAATTGATTTGAACAAATCCTTCACTGTATTGAAAACAACATTTTGTTAAACTGTATAAAGATGGTATTTTGAGTGCGAAATCTGACAACGTGTTAAGTACTTCTATCTCAGACCACCTAGAACGATAGTTCCTTCTCATTTAGAACCCATTTGGACTTTCCCACTCCTACTTAGGCCCTCAATTGATTTGAACAAGTCCTTCACTATATTGAAAAACACTTTGTTAAACTGTATAAAGATGGTATTTTGAGTGCGAAATCTGACAACGTGTTAAGTACTTCTATCTCAGACCACCTAGAACGATAATCCCTTCTCATTTAGAGCCCATTTGGACTTTCCCACTCCTACTTAGGCCCTCAATTGATTTGAATAAGATCTTCACTATATTGAAAAACACTTTTTGTTAAACTATATAAAGATGGTATTTTGAGTGCGAAATCTGACAACGTGTTAAGTACTTCTATCTCAGACCACCTAGAACGATAATCCCTTCTCATTTAGAGCCCATTTGGACTTTCCCACTCCTACTTAGGCCCTCAATTGGTTTGAACAAGTCCTCCACTATATTGAAAAACACTTTATTAAACTGTATAAAGATGGTATTTTGAGAGCGAAATCTGACAACGTGTTAAGTACTTCTATCTCAGACAACCTAGAACGATAGTTCCTTCTCATTTAGAACCCGTTTGGACATTCCCACTCCTACTTAGGCCCTCAATTGATTTGAACAAGTCCTTCACTATATTGAAAACAACTTTTTGTTAAACTGTATAAAGATGGTATTTTGAGTGCGAAGTCTGACAACGTGTTAAGTACTTCTATCTCAGACCACCTAGAACGATAATTCCTTCTTATTCAGAACCCATTTGGACTTTCCCACTCCTACTTAGGCCCTCAATTGATTTGAACAAGTCCTTCACTATATTGAAAACAACTTTTTGTTAAACTGTATAAAGATGGTATTTTGAGTGCGAAATCTGACAACGTGTTAAGTACTTCTATCTCAGACCACCTAGAACGATAGTTCATTCTCATTTAGAACCCATTTGGACTTTCCCACTCCTACTTAGGCCCTCAATTGATTTGAACAAGTCCTTCACTATATTGAAAAACACTTTGTTAAACTGTATAAAGATGGTATTTTGAGTGCGAAATCTGACAACGTGTTAAGTACTTCTATCTCAGACCACCTAGAACAATAATCCCTTCTCATTTAGAGCCCATTTGGACTTTCCCACTCCTACTTAGGCCCTCAATTGATTTGAATAAGATCTTCACTATATTGAAAAACACTTTTTGTTAAACTATATAAAGATGGTATTTTGAGTGCGAAATCTGACAACGTGTTAAGTACTTCTATCTCAGACCACCTAGAACGATAATCCCTTCTCATTTAGAGCCCATTTGGACTTTCCCACTCCTACTTAGGCCCTCAATTGGTTTGAACAAGTCCTCCACTATATTGAAAAACACTTTGTTAAACTGTATAAAGATGGTATTTTGAGTGCGAAATCTGACAACGTGTTAAGTACTTCTATCTCAGACCACCTAGAACAATAATCCCTTCTCATTTAGAGCCCATTTGGACTTTCCCACTCCTACTTAGGCCCTCAATTGATTTGAATAAGATCTTCACTATATTGAAAAACACTTTTTGTTAAACTATATAAAGATGGTATTTTGAGTGCGAAATCTGACAACGTGTTAAGTACTTCTATCTCAGACCACCTAGAACGATAATCCCTTCTCATTTAGAGCCCATTTGGACTTTCCCACTCCTACTTAGGCCCTCAATTGGTTTGAACAAGTCCTCCACTATATTGAAAAACACTTTATTAAACTGTATAAAGATGGTATTTTGAGAGCGAAATCTGACAACGTGTTAAGTACTTCTATCTCAGACAACCTAGAACGATAGTTCCTTCTCATTTAGAACCCGTTTGGACTTTCCCACTCCTACTTAGGCCCTCAATTGATTTGAACAAGTCCTTCACTATATTGAAAACAACTTTTTATTAAACTGTATAAAGATGGTATTTTGAGTGCGAAATCTGACAACGTGTTAAGTACTTCTATCTCAGACCACCTAGAACCATAATTCCTTCTCATTTAGAACCCATTTGGACTTTCCCACTCCTACTTAGGCCCTCAATTGATTTGAACAAGTCCTTCGCTATATTGAAAAACACTTTTTGTTAAACTGTATAAAGATGGTATTTTGAGAGCGAAATCTGACAACGTGTTAAGTACTTCTATCTCAGACCACCTAGAACGATAATTCCTTCTCATTCAGAACCCATTTGGACTTTCCCACTCCTACTTAGGCCCTCAATTGATTTGAACAAGTCCTTCACTATATTGAAAAACACTTTTTATTAAACTGTATAAATATGGTATTTTGAGAGCGAAATCTGACAACGTGTTAAGTACTTCTATCTCAGACCACCTAGAACGATAGTTCCTTCTCATTTAGAACCCATTTGGACTTTCCCACTCCTACTTAGGCCCTCAATTGATTTGAACAAGTCCTTCACTATATTGAAAACAACTTTTTGTTAAACTGTATAAAGATGGTATTTTGAGTGCGAAATCTGACAACGTGTTAAGTACTTCTATCTCAGACCACCTAGAACGACAATTCCTTCTCATTTAGAACCCATTTAGACTTTCCCACTCCTACTTAGGCCCTCAATTGATTTGAACAAGTCCTCCACTATATTGAAAAACACTTTATTAAACTGTATAAAGATGGTATTTTGAGAGCGAAATCTGACAACGTGTTAAGTACTTCTATCTCAGACCACCTAGAACGATAGTTCCTTCTCATTTAGAACCCATTTGGACTTTCCCACTCCTACTTAGGCCCTCAATTGATTTGAACAAGTCCTTCACTATATTGAAAAACATTTTTTGTTAAATTGTATAAAGATGGTATTTTGAGTGCGAAATCTGACAACGTGTTAAGTACTTCTATCTCAGACCACCTAGAACGATAATCCCTTCTCATTTAGAGCCCATTTGGACTTTCCCACTCCTACTTAGGCCCTCAATTGATTTGAACAAGTCCTTCACTATATTGAAAACAACTTTTTGTTAAACTGTATAAAGATGGTATTTTGAGTGCGAAATCTGACAACGTGTTAAGTACTTCTATCTCAGACCACCTAGAACGATAATCCCTTCTCATTTAGAACCCATTTGGACTTTCCCACTCCTACTGAGGCCCTCAATTGATTTGAACAAGTCCTTCACTATATTGAAAAACACTTTTTGTTAAACTGTATAAAGATGGTATTTTGAGTGCGAAATCTGACAACGTGTTAAGTACTTCTATCTCAGACCACCTAGAACAATAATTCCTTCTCATTTAGAACCCATTTGGACTTTCCCACTCCTACTTAGGCCCTCAATTGAATTGAACAAGTCCTTCACTATATTGAAAAACACTTTTTGTTAAACTGTATAAAGATGGTATTTTGAGAGCGAAATCTGACAACGTGTTAAGTACTTCTATCTCAGACCAGCTAGATCAACAATTAGCCCTCTATCAGAACCTAATAGGACTATGACACTCCTACGTAGACCCTCAGATCATTTGAACAAGTCCTTGACTATACTGAAAGAGACTTTTTATGAAAACGCACAAGAATAATTTTTGAGCTCGAAATTTGACAACGTATTAAGAACTTCTTTCTCAGACCAGTTAGAGCAACAATTAGCCCTTTTTCAGAGCCTACTAGGACTAAGACACTCCTAGGTAGAATATCAAAACGTTGAACAAGACCTAAGCTGTAGAAACCGAAGCTGTGCGGTGCACAGCAAACCAGACCAAAAAAAGCGCAAGCAAACAAAAAAAGCGCAAAATTGAAAATCCAAGAAGAGCGCAAGGCTTCAACGAACCTTCTTGCTTTGCAAGAACAAATTCCCACGATGTGGGAACACGGACCGAAAAAACCGGTCCGAAAACCGCAGCTCTGCGGTGCAGAGCAAACCAGACCGAAAGAAAGCAGCAGCTAGCCAAGCTAGCTAGAAAAGAAGCGGGAAGAACTCACCTGGCAGGAGACGACAGCAGACAGAAGAAAAGCAAAACCAAACTCTGAAAAAAACATTTTGTTAGTATACATAAAAGAACATCAAAGACAACACAGGAGACGCACGGCCACCCCCACCAAGCGACCGCTCCCCCCCCCCCCCGGCGCCAACCCCCCCCCCCCCCCCAAACGACCCCCCCCCCAAAAAAAACACCAACCGACCAACGCCAAATTTTGGCATGAGTTCTGGAACATTGCCATGGAACTCAGAGAGCATGGAAATACATTTTGCAATGGATACGAGAATAAGTTACGATGAAGTTACGTCACGAACGGACGTACGGACGTCAGAAACGTCCAAAATGACCCAAATTACGGTCGACTCGCGGGCTAATTTCACTACTTTTTGAAAACAACACTATGTGATATGTATACCATTGAAACCGTCTTGAGCTAAGCTGTTCATATCACTAAACAAAATGAAAAAGTTCTCTCTATACACAGAGTTATTAGCAAAAATCGACCGAGTCCGATCGAAAATAGGGACTTTTCCCATGCTCGTACTAAAATTTAAAACTTCTGGTGAATATTTTCGCAGGTTTCATTATATCAAAAGAAAGCACGCATAATGAGCTCTCTAACTATGCAACTCAATAGGAAAAAAAATTACTGTAGGCAGAGTTATTAACGATCGAGCCGTTGGTGCCAAATGCACCAAAAAAGGACTTGGATGACCCAAAATGCCCAACACCTTCATCAACGATTATAATTATAACAACAAAACATATATGGGGAGAATCCTCATTATCAGGGGAGTCTAAACAACCAATTCTCGGACAGTTTAATGACGATATTGAAGTCACCAGGTGACCAGACCTGGCAGTCATCCTCTTCTGGGGTTCAAAATGGGGTCATGTTTACAGGGTAATTTCTCGAAAACGACCGAACAAAAACAATCGCCGTTAGAACAGTTATTAGCACTGCTTGAGATACGCATCATATTAAAAAATGAGCCCAATCCGTGCATTCTTCAAGGAGTTATAGCAAAAATAAGGTACCGTACCAAATGACCCTAGAAGAGAGATACGCCACTTTCAGAGCTAAAATTGACCTTCTGAACTACAGAAAACGCACTATAAAAAATATATGAGGAGAATCCTCACTATCAGGGGAGTCTAAAGAACCAATTCGCGGGGCTAAATTCGGCTTTTTTGTTGGTCTAACATGTACATACCTGAAATGTACCCGGACACGAATAGGTAAAAATGGAGGTATGTGTCCTGGCCAATTTCTCGAAAACGGCTGAAAGAAATAAAACGCCATTTACAGGGATTCAAGTACGGCTCACGCTGAGTTCAAATCAACAAACACATCAAAAATCGGTTCACTCTACGAGGAGATATTCCAACATAAAGGTACCGTACCAAATGACTAAATAGGACAAGTACGGCGCAGGTTTCGCTAAAATTGACCACCTGGACTACGTAAAACTACATAAAAAATATATATGGGGAGACTCCCCACTAACTGGGGATTCTAAAACACTAAGATTTGTAACATAGTTCAAAGCTTCAAGGTGTGTCAATGGTGTCAACGGATGGTGTCAACCGCTTCTGGGGCGAACACCGAGGGCAAGTTTACTGGCCAATTTCTCTAAAACGGCTGAACCAAAATGAACCCCCTTAGTCATATTAAAAAATTAGCCCAATCGGTACATTCTTCGAGGAGTTATAGCAATTATAAGGTACCGTACCAAATGCCCAAAAAGGCGAGGTGACCGCTATGCAGAGACAAAATTGACTATCTCAACTACATAAAATACCATATAAAATATATATGGGGATACTCCCCACTAACTGAGGATTCTAAAACACCAACACTTGTTGGGTAAATTGCGTGTTTTGTTGTACCGAAATTTGGGTCACCCAGAATAGCCCGAAAATTCGAACTATTTCAAATTTGAACATTAATAACTTTTTGATTAGGCCGATTTGGGAAACGAACCAAACACTGCAAGCAAGAGGGGTTCAGTGCTAACAAAATGCGACCACTCCGGTTTAATTTGGTCCAGTACTTTAGGAGATATTAAGATAATACTGTTCTGTACCCCATTTTTTGGGCTAAAATCGAAGCCCAAGATCTCCGGAACCGACGTAAAACAACGTGAAACAGCGTTCCCGGCGTATTTGTGGGTGTAATTCTGGTCCACTTCCACGTTCTAGGTCACGACAAACCTTCATGGTGAGGTGGGAAAAAATTTCCCACCTCACCATGAAGGTTATGGTGTTTTGTGTGTTTTGACATAAAACAACATCAACAGAAATTTGATGAAATCGTGAAAAAAGTAAAATTGTTGAATTAAGCTCATCAATTAATACAAGTAGCTCCAAAGACCTAAATGGTGCCTAGAAAACACAAATTGCACGCCGAAAAACCTGTTCTTTGCGCAAAACACCACTAATCGATTAAAATTTGAGAATTGTTAAGTTTTCCAGCTTTCACTGTTAAATTACCCTTTCACAAAAAACTTTTAGGAAGGCGACGAATAATTCCATCAAAGACGGGCTTAAAATGAAGAGAATGCGCTCTAATTTACCCATTTTGGTTAATATTTGACAGAGAAACAAGAAAAAAGGCCAAAAACAGAGTGCCTTTTTTATGCGACGAAACAAACTTCGTTCCTCAGCATTTGCAGACTCTGCCAGAACATCCACCGTAAATATTTCAATTCACTCGGGCATTAATCTGTTCTTAGGCCTGGAATGATCGAAACCAATTAGGAGAAACTTTTAACTGCGAAACAGCTGCTTTAAATAGCGTGTCCTAATGTTTTTCACACAAAAAAATTTGAAAAATTGTCATTTCAGGAAAAAACTGTTGTAGTTCTCCATTACCAATAGCTATTATAAATCTTTCAAGAAGCCAAGGAAGGAAAATTGATCAAACAAACAATAGCAAACGAAAGAGGCGTCAAAAAACTAAAACATTCAATTATAATTGAAAAAACAGTCGGAACTTTTTTTAAGATTTTACTTAATTTTTCTAGTTCTTAAAGTGCAGCATAGTTCGAGTCCTGCGTTCTTTCAACAATTGAAGTTTTGAAGTTGTATGACGTTGATAGACATTATGAGGACTAGGAGGAAATGAAAATTTGATCATTGAGTTCACTTGCAATACAAAAGATTTCCTTCGGTTTATTAAGGATGAAAGAAGGTTACTTGAAATCTTATTAGTTTTAAAATTTAAAAAACGACAAAATGAGTTCTTACATGTTACGATTGTTACGATGTCTGCACTGTTGATGTTATTTCACTTGTGTGCTTAATAAAGAGTGAAAGTCTATTGAAAAAGTATCAAAAACTATCCTTGATAAACTTTACCCTCACTTATTTACAACATTTAAAAATCCAAAAATTTTCAATGTGTTATAAATTTTCCCCATTTTTCGAGCCCTTATTCCTATTTCAATATTGTTTTGGCTTCAACAGCAGTCCCATTCGGATACAGAATGAGTTTAGAAGGGATTAAGAGGTTTGAGACATATTCACATTTAGGATTTTCGGCAGGTACCTATTTTATCAGCGATATACGATGTTATCGCAACACAAAACGCATGATTGACTATTTTGCAGACACTATGTGATTTATCACTCTCAACTGACTGCTGACCATTGTTTTTTGTAGTACTTGCTAACTAATAAGGACTCAAATTGATGGGACAATAGTAAAATGTTTTTTACAGAACAAAAAGTCGAATAAAAAATTATTTATCATAAGCTGGAACGCACTAGATGCCTTTGTTTGACTTTTTGAGTGTTTACCACTTCAATCACCTTTGGTAAGAACAGATTGAACTATTTAAACGATCATTGAACTTGAAGTTTGGTTGTCAATAATTTTTTTACCGGCATGAATGAAAAAAACAGCGAGCAGGGCAAACATGAACTGTTTAGTGCTATCAAAATGCGACTATGCCGAACAGATATGGTTCAGTACTTCAGGAGATTTTAACAAATCCCTAAGTATACCCCATTTTTTCAGCTATTTTTAGAGCCCAAAAATGCCGAAAAAATTCTTGACGTGGTTAAAAGGTACCTCTAGCGTGTTTTTGGGAATAAACTGAGTCCGTCTTTGCGTTCCCAGTTGAGACAAACCTTCATGGTAAGATGGGAAAAAATTTCCCGCCTCGCCATGAAGGTTATGGTGTTTCATCAGTTTTGATACAAAACAACATACACCGAAATTTGACAAAACAATAAAAATAGAAAAATTGTTGAAATACCAACAACCATTGATATAGCCAAATTAAGAGACTTGAGTATTGCCTGGAAAACACAAATTGCACGCAAAAAATTTGTTCGATTACAAAAGGCACACCTCAGCCAATAGAATCTGAGATCGGTCACTGCTCTCAGGATTGAATCTTGAATAACCGTTCAATAACAAATTTTCAAGACAAACAAATTACATTGCATGCAGTAACAATTTAAGCGCCACCAATTGCGCTGCTGATAAGCCAGTTAGATGCCAAAACTATATAGAAGTCCAGAAAATATAAAACCTTGATTTACATTTTTTTAAAGCGATCAAATGTATTTATTGTTGCGCATTTGAAGATTCTTCTTAAATCATTCTTGTAAATAGTTTAAACTATCTTATTGTAGATCAGCAAGATGGCTCTTTTTGTTGTGAAGGCCCAAAAGTAACTGACTTTTCAAATGAGCCAAAATTTGAATAAAAAATTTTCTTCTGAAACCAGAACAGATTTAATTGAAACGAACGGAAACCAAACACTTTAATTTTTCTTTTCTTTCCTATAAACTGTGGGCCTGTTTTTAGGTATTTTTTCACCAGCTACTGTGGATATTTGGAACTAAATTTTTTTCTGGTTGATTAATGACATGAACTGCAGAAGATATCATTAGACTTCCAAAGTTCTGCACGGCCTCACAAGGGGCGTAACAGGTTTTTGCTATTTCAAACTATTTCAAGGTAAAATTTTTGAACGTTATGTGTGCCTGCAGAGCAAATTAATGTCTGAAAAAACAATTTTGAAAAATAACAAAACTTGGTACGGCCCTATACGGCGCCGTACTAATCTTTTTAATTTTTCATAGATGTGAAAAGTGCCAAAAATTATTGAAAAAATGACTTGTACAAGATAATCGTTTTTTTTAAAACCCAATTTTAGGAAGGTAGACTTTATAAATTGGCAATTTGATCAATTGGATACGGTGCCGTAGAAAACTTATTACGGCCTTATGCGGTGCCGTACAAAGTTTTGTAAGTTTTCGAGGGCAGCGTATAAGTCTTAGTAAGTTTTCAAAGTTTCGTCTAAGGTGGTCAACCTGGGTATGTGTCGAGGCCATTTTCTCAAAAACGGCTGAAAGGAACAAAACGCCATTTACAGGGATTCAAGTACTGCTCAAGTTGAGTTCAAATGAAAAACAGATCAACAATCGGTTCACTCTACGAGGAGATATTCCAACATAAAGGTACAGTACCAAATGACCAAAATGACCCTTTCGGGTCTTGTTTCTGGACTATGACCAATAACCACTCATTATAACCACCTCTAAAACATATATGGGGACAATCCCCATTATCGGACGGGTCTAACGAACTAAATGTAACCTTACTGTAACTTTGCGAAACTTAATAAACGGCAGGAAACAGTTCCATAAATGTTTATTTTGTCCCCTACAATTTATAGAGAGTCCAATTGCGGAAACATGCACCTAAAATCAAAGAAAAACTTCTCTTCATCGAATAGGGTGTGAAGCAGTGCTTATAATGGAAAATGCAATTAGTTCGAACAAAGAAGAGTAACAATCTGATTGTGAAAGGCATTAAACAAATGGAAACTAAATGAGGGCCATACGTCGTTACGGTTTCAATATATGTGTAATCCAGTTTTCCAGAAATCTACTCCATGCAGGAATTATAGTTTCTGATTGAAAATATGAGGAAGAGGATTCAGATTCAAGTTGATCCACTTTAAAACAACCGCGTTTCCTGTTGTTACAATTTAAAGAAATTAAAGTCTCTTTAAACGGTTTTTCTGGAACTTCAGTATTGATGTTCACTTCAAAAACCCCGAATGGCGCCCAAATTATTGGTTCGATCTAGAAACATCTATAGGGCTGAAGAGTGGGAAGCTTTTATATTAAACCTAACTGTAATTTTGCGAAACTTAATAAACGGCAGGAAATAGTTCCATAAATATTTATTTTCTCCCCTTTAATTTATAGAGAGTCCAGTTGCGGAAACATGCACCTAACATCAAAGAGAAACTTCTATTCATCGGATAGGGTGTGAAGCAGTGCTTATAATGGAAAATGCAATTAGTTCGAACTAAGAAGAGTAACAATCTGATTCTGAAAGACTTTAAACAAATGGAAACTAAATCGGGGCCATACGTCGTTACGGTTTCAATATATGTGTAATCCAGTTTTCCAGAGATCTACTTCATGCAGGAATTATAGTTTCTGATTGAAAATATAAGGAAGGGGATTCGGATTCAAGTTGATCCACTTTAAAACAACCGCGTTTCCTGTTGTTACAATTTAAAGAAATTAAAGTCTCTTTAAACGGTTTTTCTGGAACTTCAGTATTGATGTTCACTTCAAAAACCCCGAATGGCTCCCGAATTACTGGTTCGATCTAGAAACATCTATAGGGCTGAAGAGTGGGAAGCTTTTATACTAAACCTAACTGTAATTTTGCGAAACTTAATAAACGGCAGGAAATAGTTCCATAAATATTTATTTTCTCCCCTTTAATTTATAGAGAGTCCAGTTGCGGAAACATGCACCTAACATCAAAGAGAAACTTCTATTCATCGGATAGGGTGTGAAGCAGTGCTTATAATGGAAAATGCAATTAGTTCGAACTAAGAAGAGTAACAACCTGATTCTGAAAGACTTTAAACAAATGGAAGCTAAATGAGGGCCATATGTCGTTACGGTTTCAATTTATGTGTAATCCAGTTTTCCAGAGATCTACTTCATGCAGGAATTATAGTTTCTGATTGAAAATATAAGGAAGAGGATTCGGATTCAAGTTGACCCACTTTAAAACAACCGCGTTTCCTGTTGTTACAATTTAAAGAAATTAAAGTCTCTTTCAACGGTTTTTCTGGAACTTCAGTATTGATGTTCACTTCAAAAACCCCGAATGGCTCCCAAATTACTGGTTCGATCTACAAACATCTATAGGGCTGAAGAGTGGGAAGCTTTTATACTAAACCTAACTGTAACTTTGCGAAACTTAATAAAGGGCAGGAAATAGTTCCATAAATGTTTATTTTGTCCCCTTTAATTTATAGAGAGTCCAGTTGCGGAAACATGCACCTAACATCAAAGAGGAACTTCACTTCATCGGATAGGTTGTGAAGCAGTGCCTATAATGGAAAATGCAATTAGTTCGAACTAAGAAGAGTAACAATCTGATTCTGAAAGACTTTAAACAAATGGAAGCTAAATGAGGGCCATATGTCGTTACGGTTCCAATTTATGTGTAATCCAGTTTTCCAGAGAGCTACTTCATGCAGGAATTATAGTTTCTGATTGAAAATATAAGGAAGAGGATTCGGATTCAAGTTGATCCACTTTAAAACAACCGCGTTTCCTGTTGTTACAATTTAAAGAAATTAAAGTCTCTTTAAACGGTTTTTCTGGAACTTCAGTATTGATGTTCACTTCAAAAACCCCGAATGGCTCCCAAATTACTGGTTCGATCTAGAAACATCTAAAGGGCTGAAGAGTGGGAAGCTTTTATACTAAACCTAACTGTAACTTTGCGAAACTTAATAAACGGCAGGAAATAGTTCCATAAATGTTTATTTTGTCCCCTTTAATTTATAGAGAGTCCAGTTGCGGAAACATGCACCTAACATCAAAGAAAAACTTCACTTCATCGGATAGGTTGTGAAGCAGTGCTTATAATGGAAAATGCAATTAGTTCGAACTAAGAAGAGTAACAATCTGATTCTGAAAGACTTTAAACAAATGGAAGCTAAATGAGGGCCATATGTCGTTACGGTTTCAATTTATGTGTAATCCATTTTTCCAGAGATTTACTTTATGCAAGGAATTATAGTTTTTAACTTAATATATAAGAAAGAGTGATTGGATTCAAGTTGGACTTTAAAGTGATTGGACTTTAAAACCACTTTTAAACTTTCTCTAAACCGTTTTTCTGAAACCAGTTCTTTCGGTACCACTCAGAATCGATTTGTGAGCAGCCAATTCATAAACAGAGGCGCGTGAAAAATAAAAATACCAAATTTTGCAAAATTGGTGCGTTACTGCCTTTTTGAATTTTTTTGAGCGCTCACTGAAAGTAATTTTGGGGTTTGCTGTAGTGTAGGTCGACAAATATTAGCTCAAATTGCTTCATATAAGGATCATTGTAAAGCTCTTGTAATAAACTTCAACATTTGGTTTGCTAATTTTACTAAAAATAAACAATTTTGTACTGCAGAAAATTATTTAAAAAGTTAAGGTAAGTTAAGGTAATTTTACCTTAACACAGTTCAGGTAATTTTTTACCTTAACTCAAGTTAAAGTAAAGTTAAGGTAACTTTTACCTTAATTTTACCTTAACAGAGGTTTACCTTAACTGCGTTAAGGTAACTTTACCTGAACTTTTTTTAGTGTGTTTGTACAACGGGAGACACAATTTTTGGCTATTCCGACTACGACAGTAATGTGTGTATAGGTGCCTCAGCTCCAAAGAGACAGAGACCCCCTGGATTACAGAATTACAAGGATTACAAGGACTACAAGGATTATACGAGGATTACAGATTGGGTTATATTAAATATTTTATTTTTCTTCTTTATTTAGTTTAAATAATGACTGAAAAATGAAAACATCAGTTAACACACAATTTACCCCATTTCACTATAAAATGTGCAAAATTGGGTGTTAACTGATGTTCTTGTTTTAGGTACTACTATACATAATTAATAACAACTAGCTCTTATCTTACTTATTATATTGTTAATATTATGAAATAATTTAATAATTTCAAATTTATCATTACAACCTCTAATACCTTTATCTTCGAATGGATTAATAGCTATCTTCTATTTTTCTTTTGTTTCTAAATGATGTTTATTACTATCAATAGTATGATTAGTAACGCATTTACTTTTACCTTCATATACAGAATTAGTTTAATCTTCTAAAGTAATTTGATTTTTAATAGTAGCTTTAGTTATTCCTTTTAACTTTTTCTCTTCTTCTCCTTTAACTGTAGTAAAATATGCTTGAGCTTTAACAAGCTTCTATAATAACATCATTAGGTATTTCATCACCTTTGGGGGTTGAACATAGCTCATCTTTCATTTAACCAATTCAGTGTTACTTAATATACTTTTATTTTATTCATTTCAGATTCTATAGTACTATCTGAAGGAACATTTATGTTTATGAATATACTATCTGTATCTGTATAAGGATAACTACAATCTAACTATTTCTCAAAGTAATAATTATCAGCTTTATACATAAATAGGTTAGCTTTTTCTAATACAACAAATCCAATATAATTAAACTTATCTAACTTAACATTTTCACAAGTTTTATGCACAGCAACCAAATCATCATACTTAAAGTTAATGTTTTCTACTAATATACGATATCTATCTACTTCATTCACTAACTCTACATCTTGTCTGTTATATACATTTTCTATTGTCTTTCCATAGAATGCATTATTCATTAGTTTAATGAACACATCAACAAATTTATCACCTCTTGCTTTAGCTTTCTTCTTTTCTGAATATTAAAATCAATATAAGGTTTTATCCACTCAATCTTACTTTACTCCAACCATTGTTTGATTGCAATATCTTCTAACTTTAACCCATGATGCAAACACCAATCTAACATCTCTCCATGAAATAATTAGTCTGTCTTATCCTTTAATTTTAACATCAACTTTTCATTTGGTTTATATCTTTTTTTTTTATTTGAATTTTGATGATCCATAAACTGATCAACATTAGCTTTAGTCTTTTCAGGAAAGAATGGATTCTTCATTGTCTTTTGTTTTAACTCTATATTTATAATTTTTAAATTTTGTTTCACTATATTTATTATTTAAATTATATATATATATATATATATATATATATATATATATATATACATATATGTATATATATATATATACATATATATATATATATATATATAAAACCTGTAATACTACTAGTACTAGAAAAGTTAACATTATTACAAACACTAATCTCACCAGTAGGTAAGCAGGTAAAGCTTGCACCATAGCAGAAGCATACAATGAAATGAAGTATAAATACATTAAATAATTTTCACTTTCTGTATACTCAGGATCTATTTGTTTCTTTTTACTTTTAACACAATGACCTATCACTAAAGCTAACGCACCTCTAATTCCATGTTGTATTGCATCTTAAATATTAACTGAATCCTCTTATCAATACTTAAGTCTAACATTATTATATTTTATTCCACACAACCAGGTTAAACCAGGAGCAGAATAAGTATAAAAAGGATCTACTTAAGAAAAACTAACATGTAGTCTTTAATTGTCTTTCAACCAGTCTCTCTCCAACAATCTAATGCCCGGGGATATTCATTATCTGTAATACCACTTTGTTTTAACTTAGAACAAAATGCTTCTTTAGGAGGTAGTTCTGTATTATTAAGTTTATGTATACTATCTAACCACTCATACGGGAATATAGTTTTACGTCTCTTTAAATTAAATTTGCTGAACCTTACATACTCATTATCACTCAATGTTTTACTTATAGCATCTAAACAAAGTGAATGAAAGAATCTAAACATATCTAATGCTTTATTTTTTACCCATATCAATACTAATATAGTTTTCATCAGTTTTACATATTACTTTCATTCTAATTTTCTCTGGCAGTTTTGTTATAAAGAGATGATCATCATATCTAGATGAATAATATGCATACATTGGAACGAAAAAATTCTTAGCTTGTAGGTTACATTTGTTGTGGGCATAACCTATAAATTTACCATTGAGGTGATCATGATCTCTAGCGATTTCATCACGGATTTCCTCGTCAGAATAATAAAAGTTAGTATATAATGAATTAATAGTCCCCTCTTTTAGTGGAATATTTATATTAAATATTTCTTTATATAATTTTTTATGATAATCAACTCTACCCACAAACCAATCATTTACATCGACAGACTCACCACTTTGTGAATCCTCACCAAAGCAAGATTCCTACTTATCTTCTAATGTATCAGGATAATCACCTTTAATATATAACTCACAAGCAATGGGAACATTTTTCTTGTTTTTTATTATACATTCAAATTCGTATTCCATAGTGAAAGGCACTCTGTTTTTATAAAGATAATTATCGAACTTTAGATAATCATCTTAATGAAATGTTCTTCTTCCAATTATTACATAAGTCTAAAAGTTTATTTAATGTTCCCTCAGTTCTAAAAGAAACGCAATATTTCAAACATGGATAACATTTATGTTTAGATGTTCTTAATAAGAATGTTACATCGTAGATAAGCAATTAAACACCATAGAAAACAATTACTAGCAGTATGCTTTATGTTTATTATTCTATTAGATGTGAATGGGCGTTCTGCACGACAACCACAACTAGGATAAAAACTGTGTATATACTTAGTTCTTTTAATAAATATTTGCGTGCTCCAACCAGATTGATTCATTTCCTGTTCTTGCATTCTTAGCTCTAGTTCACTATTCAACATATCCAAGTGATAGGGTCCAATATATGGTCTATACATTAGTCTAAATGTGAATTCATTTTCTTCTAACTTATCATCTGTAGGTTTTGTATACTTTACTACATAAAAGGTGTTAATACGTGTTAATACATCCCCATATTAATACTTAATATGGGATGTATGTTATACCTTGCCTCTAATACTTTCAAGAGTTTAGGATAATCATATGTCTTACTAGTTATCAATATTTGGTTATATCTCATATTATGATCTCATCCTAACTCTTTAACTTTCTCACGCCACCTCCCATTTAACAGTTTCTTTTGTTTAATATTTTCTTTATTTTCATCTGTTTCATTATGATTATTATTAGTATATCTAATATTACAGATTATTATTAATATATCTAATATTACATATCTTACAATAACCTTTAGTTGTTTTTTTTATCTTTAGATATATTAAAATCTTCAGTTATATTATTATCTCTAGTTATACCATTAACATTATCTAGATGCATCTTTGTTTTCAAATGCTGATCTATACTAAATTCACTCAGAGTAGTCCTACATATTACACAATCAAACTGAACTCCATTCTTTAATATTTCTCCATTAATTTGTCTAACATTATTCCTATGTTTTAATGTTTATATATGTTTAATATAAGCAGTATTATTGACTAGATGCATATTACAACTAACAGAATACCTAATTCTTTCTAGTTCAGGAAAACGTCTATCTATCTTTACTTCAATATCAGCATTAGTAAATTCTATATCCTTCTTATTAGCTTCATCAATAATTTTTGATTCTACGAATTAGTCGTTTATTCTTCAAATGTTTTAATGTTAGAGTACGTCTTGAATAGTTCTTTATGGTTAACTCCTCATTACAAACATCACATCTATATCTATCATTTCTTTTAGAGACTCAGATTGGCAGATCATTATCTGAATGTTTATCTAATTCTTTACTTTCGGCAGGACCGGGATTGGACAATTTTAAAGGGAGAATTTTGAAAAAATGTTTCTTCTATAAATTTTCATACATAAAAAGAATAGTACCAAATGTAATAACTGCAAAGTTAAAGCTTGGTGTTAGAGTTCTGATTATTGTAAAAACAAACCTTTTCTATGTTTCATATGCAAAGAAAACATAAAAAAATAGAGAGAGCCATAATCATATGAGAAAACATTATAATGATTCAAATCAATATCTGGTATGTAGAATTTTTAAGTTAAATAAACATATCTCATACTATAGATTCAAACGTTTTAGATGTAGATTATGTATGTTCCTTCATTGGTATAAAATTAATCATAACAAAGATCAATTTAAAAAATATGAAGAGAGATATGAAATAAATTTCCAATTTAACCTAACAAGATGAGTCTGATCCTACCAATGTTGATTCTGTTACTATTTATTCTATTAGTTGCGTATTGGAGTTATAAATTATTGTATTCTGCTTGGATGAGGAAGAAAGGAATGGATGTAATATTTATATATATATATATATATATATATATATATATATATATTTATATATATATATATATATATATATATTTAACGTAAATGATTTAAAATTATTAAAAAATCTCGGAAATTTCGCTTATAGCATTATTATATTTCATGATATGGGAGATAGCATTAGAATAACAGTCATAGATACATTGTTTTCTAAGTGAAGACATCACAAAAATAATATAATATGTGTAGGACACACAGTAAAAGATTTCAAAACTAAAGCAAGAGAGAACACACCGGCAATATACATTACTTCAAATAGTTCACAACTTTTCTTTAATACAGTACCAGATCAGTTTAATTTTAATTCTAACCTAAATAGATTTAATCTATATAGGTGTTGGAAATAATATAGTATAAATAGTGACTATTTAATCGTATTAGATAAAGATAAAAATGTTAAATATGATTCTGGAGTTGGTGATCTTGATATCGAGAAATACATTGAGAATACATAATTGAATGAAAAAGAGTTTGATATACCAACTTGATATTTAAAAAATAGAATGATAGAACCAACACAAGTTTTATATAATGAATTACGTTTTATTTTGAAGAATTCTTAGTTTTTAAGGGTATACATAAATCAATTAGTTTTTTTATAAATTATACGAATATATAAAGGGAGCATATAATGAGTTACATAGAGCATATATGGCTGTATTTGGTGTAATTAGTCTATTTGAAATAGCAAATAGTTACTATTAAAAACATGGACATAATAATAATAATAATATTAATTTTATAGATATATTAAATATAATTAAGGCAAAGATTAGATTAATTAATGGTAAAAAGTTAACAATTGGTTATGGTGTATTTAATAATGATAGCTCCCCCATTTTAGAAGTATTAGGTACATTAGCTTCTTGTCTTATATGTATTTATGCAATTTATAAAGTTATTAATTTACCAATTAAAAAAATGTAGACAATGTGATATTGACATTGATATTGGTAATAGTAGACCAGATTTTAAACTAAGACAGCATTATCGTAAACTCTATAATGGTTTGTTTGAAAAATTAATGACATGTTTGAGAGATCTATTTAATGATCTTCACTATTTGAATGAATGTAAAAGTAATCGCATAAACACTTCAACAACAATAGATAGTTATATTGATTATACTGATATTAATAGTGATAATTCTGATAGTTCTGATAATAATTATGGTATTGAAAATAATAATATTATTAATAAACATAGTATTAATAATATGGATAATAATATTAATCATAAATTAATTAAAGAATTATTATTGAAGACATAAAAGATTATATGATTTTAAAACAGAAGTTATAAATGAGATAAAAACAGAAACTATAAAGGTGATAGATACAAAAATTATAATTAAGTTAAAAACACAAATTATAACTGATTTAAAATCAGAAAGTAATATTATAAATAAAAATAATAAAAAAACCACTAAAAAAAGTTGCTAATGTAAGGTTGAAAAGAATGAAGATTTCTTCTATAAAACTGGTGGTTTATGTAAAGATTGGTGCTCCCAAAAAGATTCGTACAATATATGTAATGTTAGTTCAAATAGGTTTTCTCTTAATAGTCTCTTAATATTAAAACATTATTAAGTTCTTAATTTTTAGATAATTTAAACAAAGATTTTTAATTCCCATCAATTACCAACAATTACCATCACTTATCTTCAATTACCAACAATTACCATCACGTCAATTACAATCAATTAGCATCAATTACAATCAATTTCAATTATTATAAATTAATTTATGGTTATTGATGGTAATTGATGATAATTGATGGTAATTGATGGTAATTGATGCTAATAGATGATAATTGACGGTAATTAATGGTAATTGACGGTAATTGAAAATCTTTGCTAAAATTTCACCAAAAAATTATGAACTTATTTATAATCTGACTTTATATGACTATTAAATGAAGATCTATCTAAACTAACATTACAAATATTCCATGACACTTTTTGAGAGCAACAATCTTTACATAAACCACCAGTTTCTTCATTCTTTTCAATTTTACATGAGCAGCATTTTTTATTTGTTTTATTAGTTTTATTGGTTTTAATTAAAATATTACTTTCTGATTTTAAATCAATTTTTAATTTGTATTTTTATCTCATTTATATTTTTTGTTTCTATCTCATAGTTTCTGTTTTAAAATCGTTTTTAAAATAATCTTTTATGTCTTCTATAATAATATCTTTCAGTTCATCTAAAATCGTATTTAATTCAAATTTTTCTTTTTCTTTACTATTATCATTATTAATATGACTATTAATCGTATTATTATTATTATTTTTTTATTATCATTATTATTATAATTAATAATATTATTATTTATATTATTATTATTATTATTATTATTATTATTATTATTATTATTATTATTATTATTATTATTATTATTATTATTATTATTATTATTATTATTATTATTATTATTATTATTATTATTATTATTATTATTATTATTATTATTATTATTATTATTATTATTATTATTATTATTATTATTATTATTATTATTATTATTAATATTATTAATATTATCTTTATTATTAATATTGTTATTATCAATATTTTTATTATTGTTATCAGAACTATCAGTGTAATCAATAAGCGTTTGTGCGATTGCTTTTAAATTCATTCATATAGTGAAGACCTTTAAATAGATCTCTGAAACATGCTTTACATTTTTCCTATAAACCATTATAGAATTTATGATAATGCTGACTTGGTTTAAAATCTGGTGTACTTTTTCCAATATCAATGTCAAAATCACATTCTCTATATTTCATTTTTTAACAACATTTTGAGTTGCATTAATATATATATATATATATAAGACTAATAGCTAAGATACATCATATTTCTAAATTGGGTGGCTATCAATATTGAATACACAAAAACCAATTGTTAACTTTCTACTATTACTTAATCTATCTTTGCCTTATCTATATTTTATACATCTATAAAATTAATATAATTGTAATTATTATGTCCATGATTTTGATAGTATTTATGTGCTATTCCAAATATACTAATTACACCAAATAAAACAATATGTGCACTATGTAACTCATTACATGCTCCCTTTATGCTCTCTTCTATAATTATAAAAAAACTAATTGATTTATATATACACTTAAAGTCTAAATATTCATCAAAAAAAATTAACTCATTATGTTTAATTTGTGTTGGTTCTAGCATTCTACTTGTTAAATACCCACTTGGAAAATCAAATTGGTTTTCATTTAACTCGGTATTCTGAATGTACTTCTCGATATAAAGATCACCAACTCTAGAATCAAATTCAACAATTTTATCTTTATCTAATACAATAAAATAGTCACTAATACTACTATATTTTATTACTCCATACTGATATTGATTAAATCTATATAGGTTAGAATTAAAATTAAACTTATCTTGTACAGTTTTAAAGAATAGTAGTGAATTATTTGAAGTAATGTATATTCCTGGTGTGTTCTCTCTTGCTTGATTATTGAGAAATCTGTTACTGTAATTCCTACACATATTATAATATATTCGTGACGTCTTCCCTTAGAACATAATGTATCTATGACTGGTATTATAATCCTATCGCCCACATCATCAAATATAATAACCCTATTAGCAAAGTTTTCGAGATTGTTTAACAATTTTAAATCATTAACATTAAATATATATATATATATATATATATATATATATATATATATATGTGTGTGTGTGTGTATATATATATATATATATATATATATATATATATAGTATATATATATATATATATATATATATATATATATTATATATATATATATATATATATATATATATATATATATCTATATATATATATATATATATATATATATATATATAATATATATATAGATATATATATAATATATATATATATATATATATATATATATATATATATATATATATATATATATATATATATATCTATATATATATATATATATATATATAGATATATATATATATATATATATATATATATATATATATATATCTATATATATATATATATATATATATAGATATAATATATATATATATATATATATAATATATATATATATATATATATATATATATATATATATATATATATATATATATCTATATATATATATATATATATATATATATATATATATATATATATATATATATATATATATATATATATATAT
>NC_134475.1:35873072-35973320 GCF_964194025.1 Convolutriloba macropyga
GAGGAAGAAAATGATGTACAATTGACCTTTGATGACTCATACATATGTAACGTGAGCAAAATTGATGCTTTTTAAAGCAGTTTTGTGTTAGTTTTCACTAATGGAACAACTTTTCCTTAAGAAACTTTCCTCTAGAACTTGTATATTAAGAGGAAAAAAATGATGTACAATTGACCTTTGATGACTCATATATATGCAATGTGAGCCCAATTGATGTTTTTAAAGTAGTTTTGTGTTATTTTCACTAATGGAACAACTTTTCCTTAAGAAACTTTTCTCTAGGACTTGTACACTAAGAGGAAAAAAAAGATGTACAATTGACATTTGATGACTCATACATATGTTATGTGAGCAAAATTGATGGTTTTTAAAGTAGTTTTGTGTTCGTTTTCACTAATGGAACAACTTTTCCTTAAGAAACTTTTCTCTAGGACTTGTACACTAAGAGGAAAAAAAAGATGTACAATTGACATTTGATGACTCATACATATGTTATGTGAGCAAAATTGATGGTTTTTAAAGTAGTTTTGTGTTAGTTTTCACTAATGGAACAACTTTTCCATAAGAAACTTTCTCTAGGACTTGTACATTAGGAGGAAAAAATGATGTACAATTGACCTTTGATGACTCAAATATATATATATATATATATATATATATATATATATATTATGAGCAAAAATGATGTTTTTAAAGTAGTTTTGTTTTAGTTTTCACTGATGGAACAACTTTTCCTTAAGAAACTTTTCTCTAGAACTTGTACATTAAAAAAAAAAAAATGATGTACAATTGACCTTTGATGACTCATATATATGTTATGTGAGCACAATTAATGTTTTTTAAAGTAGTTTTGTGTTATTTTCACTAATGGAACAACTTTTCGTTAAGAAACTTTTCTCTAGGACTTGTACATTAAGAGTAAAAAAATGATGTACCATTGACATTTCATGACTCATACATATATTATGTGAGCAAAATTGATGTTTTTTAAAGTAGTTTTGTCTTAGTTTTCACTAATGGAACAACTTTTCCTTAAGAAACTTTTCTCTAGGACTTGTACATTAAGAGGAAAAAAATGATGTACAATTGACCTTTGATGACTCATATATATGTTATGTGTGCAAAAAGGATGTTTTTTAAAGTAGTTTTGTGTTAGTTTTCACTAAAGGAACAACTTTTCCCTGAGAAACTTTTCTCTAGAACTTGTATATTAAGAGGAAAAATATGATGTACAATTGACCTTTGATGACTCATATATATGTTATGTGAGCAAAATTGATGTTTTTTAAAGTTGTTTTGTCTTAGTTTTCACTAATGGAACAACTTTTCCTTAAGAAACTTATCTGTAGAACTTGTACATTAAGAGGAAAAAAATGATGTACAATTGACCTTTGATGACTCATACATATGCTATGTGAGCAAAAATGATGTTTTTTAAAGTAGTTTTGTGTTAGTTTTTACTATTGGAACAACTTTTCCGTGAGAAACTTTTCTCTAGAACTTGTATATTAAGAGGCAAAAGATGATGTACAATTGACCTTTGATGACTCATATATATGTTATGTGAGCAAAAATGATGATTTTTAAAGTAGTTTTGTGTTAGTTTTCACTAATGGAACAACTTTTCCGTGAGAAACTTTTCTCTGGGACTTGTACATTAAGAGGGAAAAAATGATGTACAATTGACCTTTGATGACTCATATATATGTTATGTGAGCAAAAATGATGATTTTTAAAGTAGTTTTGTGTTAGTTTTCACTAATGGAACAACTTTTCCGTGAGAAACTTTTCTCTAGAACTTGTATATTAAGAGGCAAAAGATGATGTACAATTGACCTTTGATGACTCATAAATATGTTATGTGAGCCCAATTGATGTTTTTTAAAGTAGTTTTGTGTTATTTTCACTTATGGAACAACTTTTCCTTAAGAAACTTTTCTCTAGAACTTGTATATTAAGAGGAAAAAAATGATGTACAATTGACCTTTGATGACTCATATATATGTTATGTGAGCCCAATTGATGTTTTTTAAAGTAGATTTGTGTTATTTTCACTTATGGAACAACTTTTCCTTAAGAAACTTTTCTCTAGAACTTGTATATTAAGAGGAAAAAAATGATGTACAATTGACCTTTGATGACTCATATATATGTTATGTGAGCCCAATTGATGTTTTTTAAAGTAGTTTTGTGTTATTTTCACTAATGGAACAACTTTTCCTTAAGAAACTTTTCTCTAGGACTTGTACATTATGAGTAAAAAAATGATGTACCATTGACCTTTGATGACTCATACATATATTATGTGAGCAAAATTGATGTTTTTTAAAGTAGTTTTGTCTTAGTTTTCACTAATGGAACAACTTTTCCTTAAGAAAGTTTTCTCTAGGACTTGTACATTAAGAGGAAAAAAATGATGTACAATTGACCTTTGATGACTCATATATATGTTATGTGAGCACAATTGATGTTTTTTAAAGTAGTTTTGTGTTATTTTCACTAATGGAACAACTTTTCCTTAAGAAACTTTTCTCTAGGACTTGTACATTAAGAGGAAAAAAATGATGTACAATTGATCTTTGATGACTCATATATATGTTATGTGTGCAAAAATGATGTTTTTTAAAGTAGTTTTGTGTTAGTTTTCACTAAAGGAACAACTTTTCCTTGAGAAACTTTTCTCTAGAACTTGTATATTAAGAGGAAAAATATGATGTACAATTGACCTTTGATGACTCATATATATGTTATGTGAGCAAAATTGACGTTTTTTAAAGTTGTTTTGTCTTAGTTTTCACTAATGGAACAACTTTTCCTTAAGAAACTTATCTGTAGAACTTGTACATTAAGAGGAAAAAAATGATGTACAATTGACCTTTGATGACTCATACATATGCTATGTGAGCAAAATTGATGTTTTTTAAAGTAGTTTTGTGTTAGTTTTTACTATTGGAACAACTTTTCCTTAAGAAACTTTTCTCTGGGACTTGTACATTAAGAGGGAAAAAATGATGTACAATAGACCTTTGATGACTCATATATATGTTATGTGAGCAAAAATGATGTTTTTTAAAGTAGTTTTGTGTTAGTTTTCACTAATGGAACAACTTTTCCGTGAGAAACTTTTCTCTAGAACTTGTATATTAAGAGGAAAAAAATGATGTACAATTGACCTATGATGACTCATATATATGTTATGTGAGCAAAATTGATGTTTTTAAAGTTGTTTTGTGTTAGTATTCACTAATGGAACAAATTTTCCTTAAGAAGTTTTCTCTAGAACTTGTACATTAAGAGGGAAAAAAATGATGTAAAATTGACCTTTTATGACTCATATATATGTTATGTGAGCAAAATTGATGTTTTTAAAGTAGTTTTGTGTTAGTTTTCACTCATGGAACAGCTTTTCCTTAAGAAATTTTTCTCTAGGACTTGTACATTAAGAGGAAAAAAATGATGTACAATTGACCTTTGATTACTCATATATATGTTACGTGAGAAAATTTAATGTTTTTTAAAGTAGTTTTGTGTTAGTTTTCACTAATGGAACAACTTTTCCTTAAGAAGAATTGCTCTTGGACTTGTACATTAAGAGAAAAAAATGATGTACAATTGACCTTTGATGACTCATATGTATACTATGTGAGCAAAATTGATGTTTTCCGACTACCTTGTTTTGATCCGTGGATGAGTTATATAGTTCGAAATGATGGAGGAGCTACATGAAGACAAAAGAAGTTTTTTAACTTACTTTGCACAGGTTTCCTGTTTTGAGCCACTCCTCTTGCTTAGGGATTCTTGATGCGCTCTGATGATAGACAAACAAAATGCTGTTCCTCTGGTTTCCACTTGTTCTCTTTTTTTTTGCTTCCTTATGCCAATTTGTTTTTGAAGCGCTCGGAATTCAAACAAGTTTTTTTCCGTCTTTTGTGTCTTTGTATTCTCTGCAACCAAAGTGACAAGATGTTGTTACACCCAACTGTTCTTCTTGACACTACTCGTTTTTCTGATAGATCCTTCAAAACTAAAAACAAGATGTTTCTATACTTTTCGGATTCCTCAAGGACCTAACTTCTTAGTATAACTTCAAACGATGATTTCTTTTCAAATGATGAATTAACCTGATTTAAATTGCGGGGGGGGGGGGGTAGAAGTTACTCTCAACTTGTGTTCTTTCTAATCGAAGATTGTCTTCCCTGTCAAAAACCACTGATCATTGCTGGACAAAACAACAGTTGATGAGGTCAAAGTTTCAGTAAATTATTATCTTCCAGAATGCTTTTTTGTTCCTTTTTTAAATAAATTTATTGAAGAATCAATTACTTCCTTTTATCGTATTCGAACTGTTAAACTGTTCAAAACGTAATACGTCTGAATCATATGGCTTATTGTGTAATAAATGAAAGGGAAGTCTATTAACAGTCTGAGCCAGAAGAGTTCGAGTTTGAGTTTGTGTTCTAAAAATAGCCCTTATGTAATAATTTCATCAAAAAATAGAACGCTTCCTACCCAGACGTTTCACATGTAGTTAAAAAACAAAACCTTCAACGTGAGAGTGCATACGCAATACCAATACATAGATTATTCACATTAGACACCCAGATTTCTGCTACTGCGCAAAAGTATTCACTGGATTTATAGCCCGCAAACGTTTGTATTCCAACAATCTTCTTCACAGGGTTTAAATATCCCTTATAAACTTGTAAACTTGTGTGCTTCAAAGTTGCGTATGCAGGAATTAACCCTGATTACGCAATACCAATATATATTTGATTCACATTAGAAGCCCAGATTTCTACGCAAAAGTGTTCATGACAAATATAGAGTGGGTTTAAAGCCCTTAGGCATTTGCCGGGTTTACAGACAGTATTTTCCACAGTGTGTTTATATACCTTATTAAAGAGGCAAGTCAACATGTCCTGTTCAAAAAGGTAAGTCCATTAAATTTTCAGGCAACAATCCTAAATTAAAAGGGAATAATTGCCAAGAACTTTTCATCCGCGCGCATGATCGAACATGTCTGGGGAAAATCAGCCAAAAAGTGCCCTCAGGTGTATAGGTTTGTTACTACTAACATTGAAAACCACACGAAATTCTGAACATGAACTCATGAATGTCTGGACATGAACGCACGAAAACCTGGACTTGAACGCACGAAAGTGTGGACATGAACGCAGGAAAGCCTCGACATGAACGCACTACTTTTTGTCTTGTTTAAAAAACTAATATCTATCAGATGACTTATAGCGCTTTTACTCCAGTCCTTTTACAATTACTCCAGATGGCTCTTCCTGCAAAAGCGCTATAAGTCAACTGATAGATATTAGTTTTTTAGACTCAAGTGGCAGTCTTCAATGCTGAAAGACGAAACTCGAACTTGAAATAAATAGCGAAATATCGAATGCAAAAAAAATTGCACTCAGTGTTTTGCATTGTCTTTAATAATTTTACTTCTGGCGTTATAAAAAGTAGCTGAAATTGAAAAAACAAATTCGTACCATTTACTAACCAGTTAAAGATTTTGAGAATGTACATGCGAAATGAACAAATTATGCTTCTTTCAAGTATTCAAGTTGAGTGTTGTTGCAGTTTTTCTGACTATGAAAGCATGAAAGTCTGGACATGAACGCAAAAAAATCTTGTGAAGGCATGAATGTCTGATGAACGCACGTAGGTCTGAACATGAAAGCACAAAAGTCTGCTGATTGCACCAAAGTCTGTTGACGGCATGAAAGTCTGGTGTACGAAAGTCTGAATATGAACGCACAAAAGTCTGCTGATTACACCAAAGAATTTTGACCGCATGAAAATCCGGTGAACGCACGAAAATCTGAACGTGAAGGCGCAAAATTGCGCGAACTTCTGAAAGAATTGAACAGAGATTGAAGGTCAAAGTTCAAAGCTGAATCAAAACGATCTTGAAACGTATATTTGTAAATTAACCTGGACGTGAGTCTCATGGCATTTCAACGCTGAACAAGCGGATTTCAAGAGTAAAAACTTATTTCAGTTCAGAAACATTACATCTACCGAAAATTTTAAGTTTTTTTATGATCAATTCCTCTTCATTTTGAATATTTTGAGGTCATAGAGTTCGAACAGGCTTAATTTATCCTGTAAAGTTAAAAAATTACTCATATGTACCCCAAAAATATGTCTGAGCAGAATGATGTCATACTTTTGTAGCTTATAACTGGTAATTACTAATTCCTCTTCATTTTGAATATTTTGAGGTCATAGAGTTCAAACAGGCTTAATTTATCCTGTAAAGTCTAAAAATTACTCTTTTGTACCCCAAAAATAAGTCT
The DNA here is from genome assembly GCF_964194025.1 of Convolutriloba macropyga. Lineage (NCBI taxonomy): Eukaryota > Metazoa > Xenacoelomorpha > Acoela > Convolutidae > Convolutriloba > Convolutriloba macropyga. The sequence continues at coordinate 35,879,381 of NC_134475.1, forward strand.
GAGCAGAATGATGTCATACTTTTGTAGCTTATAACTGGTAATTACTATAGTAGTATACACACTGTTTATACATGCTAGTTTATTGGCATTTACATTAAAGCCCATTTAGATTAGTGTTTAGGGCTTGCTACGCAAATTAAATGTTACAAGTACCCACGTGGGTGTTCGAGTCGCATATAAAGCAAACCTTGTGGTTGAGAGTTAAGCTGAACATATCATTTCTCATGCAGTAAACTTTACTCAAAAATCAAGACTGGCCGGTGTAAATTGTGACATGAACCGAGTTTTGGCCTTGCTAAAAAACAATGTCTATTGATTGATTCAGCGCTGTTTTGTTCTGCAACCAACCTCCGGGAAATTGAAATTAAGAAAGTGTTGCGAACAAATTAGTACTCAATTGCATGCGCCACGTCTTTCACCGCTCGATTGTTAAAAAGCTTGAGAAGTCAAATTACTGACAATACTGAGCTAAAACTATCTATATCCCGGGTCGAGGTTTTAGGGTATTTTTTTGTAAGAATTGCGGTGAATGCGGTTAATTTTTGTAAGAAATGCGGTGAAAGCGGTGAATGCGGTGAAAAAAAATAATTCACCACATTTCACCGCATTTCTTACAAAAATTCACCGCAAAATTCAACGCATTTCTTACAAAAATTCGCCGCATCAACTTTTGTGGCAAAATAATGTAAGAAATGCGGTGAAAGCGGTGAATGCGGTGAAAAAAAATAATTCACCACATTTCACCGCATTTCTTACAAAAATTCACCGCGAAATTCACCGCATTTCTTACAAAAATTCACCGCATATGTTTTCCAAAGTTTACTCAATCTGATTTAAATTCACAAGAAATTTCGAAGATGTACGTGAAAGTTGGCGCAGTGGACTAAGCAATGGTAGGCATGCACGAGGTCAGAGGTTCGAAACCATGTGTGGACAAATTTTTTTTTGTAAGAATACTGAGAACGCGGTGAAAATAAATAACTCACCGCGATTCACCGCATTCACCGCAATAAGATGTAAGAAATACGCGGTGAAAATTATTTTTTCCCACCGTATTTCACCGCATTTCTTACGAAAATTCACCGCCAAACCTCGACCCGGGGTAGTGTTAATTGATGAAAAGTTCTTTCTTTGTTCTTTTAAATTAAGTTCGGTTAAGTTGCAATTCCATTTCAAGCAGGGAAAGCAATTTGGTTTTGCTAGAGTGGTATAAACCAGTTATTTTGCTGTTCGAAGTGAGAAAAAGAAGGATAAGACTGTTGGGGATTTAAAAACAAACAAGTAGGATAAGCTGCAAGGTGAGAGAAGATGCACGTGAACAAATTCTGGTGCTGCTCTGATTAAATGTTTTGTTTTCTACTTTGTGCGCCAACTGTACACAAAAATTATTACGCATGCTTATATTTGTGTTCAACTTTACGTTTTTCTCTTATACTCTGTTCAGTTTAAGCATCTTTTATATGATGAAAATTTGAAGAGAAAACACGCAGTGCTTTCTGATAGATTTATTAAACTATTTCATAGTGTACATAATGAGGTCTCTGTTATCGAAATAGTTGTGGTAGATAAACTTACCGCAAAAAATTTAGCCTCAAAAATAACGCCGAAAAGATTTCATTGTGGAAAAGGTTAAATATTAAAAGATCGAAAAGGAGGCTTAAGATGACATTAACTAGTGAACATACGAGCTGCAACCAATTGACTGTCCCCGGAACATCCACTTCTACAAGAAATCAAGTGAACTTTGGCGAAGGAGATGAAGAAACTCGGCCTGTGTCAAGATTCAAATCACCCGGTATCCCTTGTGACCAATGGGATGACTTCTGCTTACGTCAACTGTTCGACCCCAAATACATTGACCACTTACCAGTTGCAGACCAGTTGAAATACTACAAAAGAAGAAACCTTGCAAAGTCGAAACTGTACAACACAGCCAGGAAAGTGTGGGGTGACAGACATCTAGGCTCCAGATGGAGACATATTGAGACTTCCGGTGGAGGGACCAAGGATACCTTGCAGGAGGGGAGAGTAATTGAGGAACACCAGAGATGCAAGCGCTTTCCCAATTACCCGCCTGCTCATGAGGGGGAGAATTCTCAAACTGCAGGAAGGACTCTGCTCTGGAACGACGAGGAAGATTTCCCAGGTAGCCAAACTATTGAGAAACACTGGCAATCTAGAATATAGAATTGGACATTTTTGCGTGCCCCTAAAAATTGCAATGGAGTTCTGATAGTTTTCAGTAGCCGGTGCAATAATGTTTTTGGTGAAGAGCAATAAAAAGAAGATCATAATAAACACAAAATAGGGCACATTTCACTTTATTGTTAATCTGATAGTAGATGGATTTGATTACACAGCCTTTCAAAAAGTTTGCCAGCGTGTCCCCCGAAAATTGGGTTCTTCCATAGCATTAATTCATTTTGTTTTTGGACGTATAGGAAATTCACATTAATAAAAATTTACCCTATTAAATAAAAATCAACCCTATTAATAAAAAATTTAAAATCTGGCTAGAATTTTGCAAGAAATCTTCCAAGGGAAAGTATAGTTCTTGTATTTCTTGTATTCAAGTATTTTTCTTGCAAGAATCTTGCAAGATTGATATCCATCTTGCAAGATTCTTGAAAGATTTTGAATCCATCTTGCAAGAATCTTGACAACTTTTGAATTTATATTTTTTTGTCCTGGTTACCTGGCTGATTTCTGCTGTTGTTTGAGCTGAAATACTTAGTCAACTGTCTGAAAATCTATCGAAGTAAATTTAAAACCTGGCTTTCTGAGATTTTCAAGTATGATTTCTGTGGTTCTTCCCTCCTCCTTTTCCATTCCGGGCACGGGACCGGCAGTGGCGGAGTTACTGAAATAAAATATAGGAGTAAAATAAATCACTAAAAATTAAGTAGCTAACAGATGTGTTTTCTCCTGCCATTTGTTGTCTTAAAAATTGTTTGAATGATGTATATTGCATTATGACAAAATAACATTAAAATTGGGTTTTTTGTTATTAAAAATTTCCCAAATTCTCTTATTAAAAATTTCACCAATTTGCTTTAAAAATTTTCTTATTAAAAATTTCCCGAATTTGCATCAACTTATTAGCAAGGCCATCTGAAAACACTTTTCTGCTTCTAATCAAGATATTTTTTGCAAGCAACAAAAAATTTGAAGGCAGATGGCGTGGTACAATTTTTTTTTGGTGTGGTACATTGCGAAATATCCAAAAAAATGCTGACTGTTGATTTCCCTATCAAAATTTCGTGTGATAAATTTCAGAAAAAATGTAATTTCGTCGTTTACTGATTAATTTGAAATATAAAAAGAAGATTTTCGTGACTCGAGATGCTTCCAGTTATTTGTCGGAAAAGTGTATTTGAATTAAAGATCTCTCAAGAAACAGTAAAATCATTTAGTTTTCAGTTAGTTTTAGCTATCAAAGATACCCAAATATTTTTCCGGAATTTAAGAACATACAAGATTTTGAATCATTAAAACATTTTCTATTGATTTTGGTTTTGTAACTTGTTTAATGAACAACAGATTGCTTCAAAGGTGTTTTCTAAAACAATATTAAACTGATTTACCTTTTTGCTTGGATTGATATCTTGCAATAATCTTGCACGAATCGTGCAAGTTTTCAATCATCTTGCTTGATTTTTGCAAGATTTGAATCAACTCATCACTAGGGAGGATACTAAAATTGGACAAAAAACGCAAATCATTTTAAACATGATGCCTTTGACGGAAATTGCTTTTGAAAATACATTTGATTCGGATGATATTTCAAATGCGACTAGATTTTATCAATAGCAAAATTTAATTTCGTGAAATTTACTACTCCTCAATATTCCCTTTTGTATATATATCACAAAAATTATACCATTTTTGTTATTCAATTCAATTCAAAATTGCAAAATTTATTAGAAGCCGGTCAAAATGCTGTTTAAATTGTGGCAGGGTGTATATCAATAGTTCCCACATATTGAAAGCCACAAAAAAGTGAGCAGGAGAAAAAAGTGAGTTTGATCTCAAATTTGCAAAAATAAAACGATTTTTTGTTACAGAAACGATACAAAAATCTAATGGGCTTGACGAAACATGTTTAAAAAAAATATGACGCTTTATTGAAGTTTATTTAGAATAACATTGGATAAAATAAACGTAGTCAAAATTTAAAAAAGTTAAAATTTGAAATTTGAAATTTGATGACAAAAAAAACTTGAAGTGATGTAGTTTTTGTCCCACTAATTTTGAGTTATAAAAACAACACTTGTATTCCACCTTATCAGATGTTTAGCACCAGTGCATCGTCTGATGCAAGACAAACCCCGTAAAAAGCAAGTCCGTTGGCGTTTTTGTGTTTCCTTAAACTAACTAAGCCGTAGCTGATTAATTTTCCTTTTGAATAATCAAAAGTCATAATTTTAATATCCTTTGCAATATTTTTTTGAAGTTATGTTTCCAAGTTGAACAACAAAGCATGTGTGTGAGAGGAACAACTCCAATAAATTGTTTTTGGTGGGAACGGAAATAAATGTGATCACCTTACATGGGAATTTCATCAGAAGTCTTTTATTTTGCTCGTCATAGCTACTAACTTTTTTGCGGTGGTCAAGTAGGATAAACAAGAAAAGTTTTACTCAAGAGCTCTTAAAGTTTCATACAAAGCACACTGTTTTGTTTTGAAAAGTTACAACATTTTTCGCAACTGTACACAGTTTTTGGTTTCGGTAAAAAGCTGATAGTGCATTCAAATTTGGGAGAAAACTAATTGGAACGGATTCAGTTTTAATTTTAAAAAATGATGTTTTAGAGCGACTAAGTCACCAGAGACAATGTCATCTGTGCCACTAGAGTAATATTCGGACCGTGTTAATTTTTTAAAAACGATCCTCTAATTTAAAATAAAAATTCACGTCCCTTTTCTTTCTGATATCTGATTGCTACACTTTGATGGAATGAAGAACTCAGCTGATACAAAGGCATTAAGGCATTCTTTTTGCTAGAATTGAAAGATTTCTATTGTTCTTCTACACTTATTCGTTTTCATTTAAAACTAATAAGTTATGAGTTTGAATTTTAGCTCAGAACCTGTCTCACTGAGATGTAGTGAGACAGGTCTTGAGCTAAAATTCAAAATCTTAATTTATTCGATTTAAATGGAATCAAATAAGGGTAGAAGAATAATGGAACTATAAGTGTAGAAGAACAATGGAACAATAAGTGTAGAAGAACAATAGACATTCGTTTTTTGAATTATCGGGCGTGAAATCGTTTGTCATCAATTTGTTGAACAATGCATCGGAAAATACGGTTCCAGAGCCCTAATGTTTTTTTATGCTTCAACGCAACAATATGCCAGGGCATCTGCAAATTCATATCAGACTAGTATTCTCAAACCCAAAACGTTTGCTCAATATTTTTAGAGCAAAAAGTATCTGAAAACGAGTTTAAAATATTCCAAGTTGCTTTAAGTTGTTTTGTACTATGCTTCGGGCAAATTATACGAAAGATTGCTGTACGACGCAAAATTTTAGCCTGACTGTTTTCTTCTTGAATATATTGTCGTGGAATATGCACCTATAAATTTTTCTAGATTTTCCAAAATATGTTTCTGACCTTTAACTGAGGCTCTATACTCTCTGAATTAAATTTCCTGGCCTGTCGTTTAAGATCAATGGAGTTAGGTTGTTTTTTTCTAGATTTCTCAAAACCTAAGATTGCCCAGTGAAACGAAACACTATAGCTTGGAAAAGAAACATACTAAAACATCGTAACTCTCGCCAAGATCTTGCCATGTTGAATGGCAAGATAATATCAAGATATGTACAAACTTGCAGGATGTCTGCCTTTGTATCACGGAACAACATCTTGGCACGATGACCAAGATAGATTTTCCATGATATGGCAAAATATACCAAGATGTAAAAAACTAAAAAGCACACTTAAAAAGATTTAGAAGAAATTCATAAGACTAAGCAAGAAATATCAAGGTTCATAATGAAATAGCAAAAATTATCACCAATGTCGGAAAACACTGCTCCCGTTTATATATTAGCCGACAAAGGAGATGCTTGTTTCCAGTATTTTGAAATCTTTGAGTGGACATACTACACACCATATGCAGGACTGAAATCGTAAGGCCTCCACTCTGATCGCATAAAAACCTAAAAACGTTCCCCCTTTCAATTTTGCGATGAGTAGGACCGGAATTAGCAATTGGAAATGCTCCCCGGTATTTCCTGTATATTTCCTGGCAAGAAATTGGCAATTTTTTGGGCTTTACGGAGAATGCCAGTTTCAAGCTTTTCCCGCCAGGACTTATCGGGAGACGTCGGATTGGGATTCAAAATCAAAAGCAAAAAATTACTTGTTTCGCTGAAAAACATCATGGGGTTCTTTCTGTTACCTCAGGACCAAAATTTACTTAAAATTTTATTGCGGAGTGTGACCTTGATCTTGGCAATTTTAATTAGGAAAATTTCCTGAAACAGCTTTATATTATCTTATCAAGATGTATCAAGAATATTTTGCCTATCAATATCTTGTTAAGATAATCCATGTTTTGTCAAGACTGTTAAGATCTTGCATGTCTAGGCAAAGTGTATCAATCTTCGTTTCACTGGATGCGCATTAATAAAATCAAAAATAGACTAAAAATTAGTGCTTGCTTTCGAAGTTTTTTTCGAATTCTAATAGATTTTGGTTAGCAAAATAATCCATTGTCGGAAATTTTAGAAGCATCGGAAAAAAAAGTATCTTTAAGTACTGTTTTGCAAGCTGCTTTGATTTTTTAAGATCAAATTTGTATCTCTGTATAGATAAATAAGTTGACAAAACTGCTATTTCTGTAATGACCCAGTAAATATTTCTCCCGATTTTCGTTCTGGTTTTTTTTCACTAAGAAAAGCAGTTTTTATCTAAAACTTAAATTTCTCCCCAATTCTTTGTGCATTGACAAATTTAATTGTCAATTTTTTGAAACAGGGCTACCAAAACCAATTATCCTGAATCTTTACATCGTTTTAGGTCTTTATTTAATCCGACATACGTTTTTCAAATAATGAATAATTGAAAAACATTTGATATTTTTGTGTTTTTTGTTCCCTTGCGGATCCGTAAGTTATGTAAATTGTTTGCGTTGTTCCTGAAAATCCTGTTTTAGATATAAAGAGTTCTGAGTTCTACATGCCTCGCAATAAGCGGCAATCATTAATAACCATGAGGAAGGCGTCCACCAATCAGAACACAGCACTCCGTTCAGCCGAGAAAGCTGCAACGAAGCAGATTGAAACTTTGAAACTACAAGCTAACATTGTAGAGCAAAAAGAACGTCAGAGAAAGGAAGAAGACTATCGCAAATGGGTTGCAGAACGGCAGGAATTGCGCCAAAGTATTGACAGAATGGATGATCTGGAACGGTGGTTGTCTACGAAACCTGAAATTTCTCCAATTGAAGCAGTTGTTTTGAAACGATTCCTAGAGTGGAGATTTGAACGGGAGGAGGCGCTGAAAAAGAAGACGCCGACTGTGAGGACGCCTTCCAGCTCTACGACTGTTCCTCCCGACATTGACCGACCTCTACCCATCATGATTGCAGTTCTGGAGGCTTACCTGCAGGAACACAAGTTGAGGCTCATTGACTACTTCTCCATGACTGACAAGGTCAAAAAGTGGAGCATTGGAAGGTTCGTCTGGTCAAGTATAACATCTCCCTTTTCTTCACCTCCCTATCACTCATGTCGAAATTACCCCCTGATTACCCCCTCAAACTGGTGTAAGAGTAGGGGGTAATTTTAGGGGTTGAAACGATGTAACACTAGGGGGTAATGGGGAGTCAGGGGGATTGTTAGATTTTACCCCCCCCCCAAAAAAAAAAAAAATTACCCCCCGTCCGCCCCAAAATGTAAGATTAGGTATTAATTTTAGGGGGTAAGATGATGTAAGACTAGGTGGGGGGGGGGGGGGGGTAATGGGGAATAAGGGGTATTTTTAGATTTTACCCCCCAAAATTCCCCCCCCCCCCACCCCGCCACCCTAAATGTAAGAAAAGATGGGTAAATTTAAGGGGTAAAACGATGTAAGATAAGGGAGGTGATGGTGATAACGGGGGAAATTTTAGACTTTACCCCCAAAAAGATGTAAAATTAGAAAACTAGGGGGATACTTTTAAGGGAGGTAAAACGATGTAAGATAAGGGGTTATGGGGAGTATGGATGGAATTTTTAGACTTCACACCCAAAAATTACCCCGCAAAAAATACAAGCTGAGGGGGTAATTTTGGAGGGGGTAAAATGATGTAATAGTGAGGTCTGATGTAAGAATGTGATCTGAGGCGAACTGGCTCTGGGGGAGAGGTTGTGGGAGAGATTGTGGGGGGTACTGGGGGAAAACGACGCTAGAATAGGGGCTTAATGGGGGGAAAACGACGCAAGAGTAGGAGGTAATGGGTTAAAACGACGCAACAGTGAGAGGGTAATGGACCTTTTACCCCCGATTCTTGGATCGTTTTACACCCATTACCCGCCTACTCTTGCGTTGTTTTGCCCATATTACATCTACTCTTCGACGGTTTACCTCCCCATTCGTTTTTCCCTACTCTTGCGTCGCTTTACCCATCATTAACCCCTTACTATTGCATCGTTTTACCACCCCCCCCCCCCATTACCCCCTACTATTGCATCATTTTGCCGCCAAAACCCACCTGCTCTAACACCTTTTTATCCCCTCCCCCATATTTCCCCCGTTACCCGCTACTCTTGCAACGAATTACTCCCCCCATTACCCCCCAAAATGATGTAAAAATTTTAAGTGAAAAAGTTCTCCCCACCCCCACCCAAAAAAATACGTATTTTTGGGGTACAAACTCGTCACGGGACGCTGCACAATTTTCTAAATACATTCCATTCACTATTACAATTGAATCGAATAAGAATTAAGGATATTTCCGGATACAGACGCACAGGAAGTTTTCATATACAAATTTCCCCTTGTTAATTGTTATTTGAGAGCGAAAGAAACTAATTTCCCTCGGCCCAATTTGCAGAGTACCAAGTTGGTTAAATTCATATTTATTATTTTCATAGTGCAGAAACCGATAAATGATTCAAAAATTTTAATTAAACATCGTGCTGTCAAATTTGGAATCCGTTGTTCATAGTGATGCAACACTTCAATTTAAAAAACATTCAATATCGAAAAACTTTAAAAGGAAATTGTCTCATGTTGGATATCTTCTTGAAACAAAACTATTTTTTGGTATAAAAATTATTGACAGATTAGATTTTCTATCTTTCATTTACCCTATAAGCTTTTGAGACCTAGTTCAACTGATAAGAGTTTTGCTGCTTTTATCCTATCGTGAAGCGGTCGAGAGTTATGCACAGTCAATGCTTCTTCACCAGTGGGAGCCTACATCTTGAAAACTGCTATGTATTTGCGCTGTGACCCGTGAACTATTCCTAGATGTAATTTTTGGGCTTTCAGGAGGTTATTTTTTTCGATGTTTAAACAGTAGGATTAGTATAATGTATACTTTAAATTGTAAAATTCAGTTTTTTGTGTTATATTAAGTTTCGAAAAAAGCTGATGGCAGAGGTAGGCTCAATACAGAGATGGATCAATGTCGTCCTTTTCTGAACAGAAAACCCCCTTTAAAGTTTCAATATAATGTTTAGCGGGCGAGTAATGAGTGATGTGGCAGTTGCATTTCATGAAACGCTATTTGGGTTGGTTTACATAACCTTGCAAAGGTTTTGTTCTCATGATCAAGTCGAAGTTTAAAAAATGTTGGTATTAGATATATGATGAGGCACTAATTGAAATTGCTTTTTTTAAGCACAAACAAAGTTTTTTTTACTGAATGCGAGAGTTCTGAATGGGAAAAAAGTATTTGCTTAAAAATGGTTTTTGTGCTTTAGATAAGATTGTATTGATTAAGTACAAATAGAAGCTGAGGGGCGAGAGCTATAGAAAGACGCACACAAGTACTTATAGTGACCCAGCGACAATTCAAGAAGTTGATACACGGAGCGACTTGGGCGGAACTTTGCCGTTTAGCTGAGCTTAACAATTAGACATGCGTTTAGAGCAATTGGTTGAGTGACTCTACGCTGTTGAAGAACTGTTCGAAAGAAAGAGTTTTAGGTACATTGTAAGCATTTTAGTTGACATTCCTTTGGGATGTGAAATATGGATTTTGTCATATCAGTTGATTCAGCGATTTTGTCATATCAATAGCTCAAAACTGCTAATTCGTCTTAACTGCATTTAATTTTCATACTAATCTTCCATTGAAGGCTGGAGTTAATAAAACGGGCTTTTTTGTGATTGAAAAATTTTTTGAGACGGTTCTTTTTGCAACATCCTATACAGGAGCAATTGAGGGGAACCAACAGAGTATCAAAGTAGCGCTAGCTTTAGCAAAACAAATCTTTTGATTTTTTCTATCTACCATATTTATCCATCTTCGGAGAGATAGAGACCCCTCACCCTGCAGCCTAGCAGAAGTTCAGAAGATGACAAATTTTGTTTCGTATTGTGTTTTCAGTGAAAGTAATTTCAGATGACGTAATTTCTTTTCAGTGAAAGTAAGAGTCGTAACGGTCTGGCGAGTCTAGACTGACACTTATTTAAGATTCAGGGTTGAATTTCAAGTCAAACTGAACTATTCAATATTTTTTGATTGAAACGTTCAAATTTAGTAAAACTTGCAACGCGCCGAGTTTTCCAGTTTAATTTTTATCCCCTTTCCTGCGTGCTTGTAAATCACCCAAAAAACCCGATTAAGATGGAGTAATGCATACGATGGAGTAAAACACCCGGGTTCAAGGGAATTTTACAAGAGGATTTTATATGTGTTTTTGGTTATTTTCCAGCTATTTTGTCAGTCCTTTCGGCAGTAGTGGAAAAAACGGGGGTTACAACCACCACCCCATTTTGTCTCATTCCCCTCATGCTAGCCGCATTCGGGGAAATGAGCCAAATTGTACTGGTAACTGAAACCCCCGTTTTTTCAACTACACTATATTCAATCAAAATCTATTTCCTGTCCCCCTTAGTGCAATCCACTAGTACTGAGTAAACTATGCTTGGATTGCAGTGGCTTGTAACAAGCACATACGGTTTCCATAATGCTGTAGCTCGTAACAAAAACAAAGCATGGGGTAAAGGCTGCTTAAATGACGTAACGACCGGTAGCTTGTAACAAAATGCATTGACTTCCTTGCGCTCAGTAAAAAATCTTCATTCCGATTGGCTGGTCATTAACGCGTAACAAAATCTATATTATATTATAATAGTAACGCGTAACAAAATCTATAGTACATTATATTAGTAACGCGCATCAGGTTACCTCAAAAAGAATTTTCTTGAACAATTTTCTATGAGTGGACATTTTTTCTCCAAGACACTTGTTGGCTATTCAGCATGGCTTTCAATTCACTACAAAAACGAGCAAAGAATTTTAAACAGTTCTCATCGTTTGATGAACAAATGTATACCTGACGATACAAACAAACAAACAAAAGCAGCGCTGTACTAACTAGCCGGAATATTTCTAACAATGTTCCAAGCAGAGCTCAAGAAGGATAGTCAGCTAAAATCTAGGTGCATGGAAGAATTACAGTTTTCATAAATGATAAAAAAAAAGATTGTTATTGAGAAACATATTTAACTTTAATATTGATACCCTTACTAATGATACATTAATATTAATATCCTTACTACTGATACATTAAGATTGGTATCCTTACTACTAATATCTTAATATTGATATCCTTACTGCTGATAAATTAATTTTGATATCCCCTATATTAATATCCCTCTACTGAATAAAACTTTTTTGCCCATTTTGTTAGTAACTCAATTTATCAACCGAAATTGGAAGATCTAGTTAGAACAAATTGTAGTTCTGTAATATGGCTATGTTGCTGTAAAGTTTCAATCTGCTTCAATTAGAAGTTGTTAAACGGGTGGTTTTGCAAGGTTGAAATACTAATAGCAATAATAAAAATTTTTCTAACTTAAACATTAGCGGGTCTCTCTATTGGATTCATTAACTCCAATATCGACCAAGGCTTAGGCTTAGGCTTCACTAAAGCCAGCAAGACCAACTGACTATTTCCATGCAAAAATTTTGTCAATTATTCTGAACCAAAAAGAGATTGAATCACAACCGATTGTAAAGAATCTGATGCAATTTAGTAATGAATTTCGTCTTTTCTTCCGAATAAGACTTCAAATAAAATTCTAGGACTTCAGTGAAACAGTCCCAGCTGTTGATGATAGCATGGTAAACAAGGAATTTTCCCATTAATTATTCGCCAGATTCGGGGAGAACAAAACTAAAGATATTTTAAGCATTTCACGCAAATTTCTTTCAGTTAATTTTTGGTGCATAATTAGCAAATTGCTTCACAGATCAGTGAAACAGCTTCGCGGATGTGAAACAGTCTTCGACCATGTTTAACTGCTTCGTAGATAGTGATGATAATTCACATTTGAGTCATAGTCTGTTTTCTTGTTCTATTTGTGGTTGCCAAATATGAAAGAAAGCTAATATTACATATTTTTTTTAAAAAAAATTTCCAAAGATCAAAATTAAGCCTTACAACCCGCATGATCCACACACCCGCACACCCGCGTGGTCGCACGCATCCGCATGAATCCCTACCTAAAATTGTGCGCACTGTGCAGTTTAAGCGCAGTTTTTCAATTTTTCAAAAATTTTATCGATATCTATACTTCTGGTTAAAACTTTATCTATATCTATACCTTAGCTAATTTTTTTATATCTATATACTTATCTATATCTAAATTTCTGGTTTAAATATTATCTATACCCCTGCTGAAATATTTATCTAAGTAATAGATTTGGCTAATAGCTCAGACTAATCTGTTCTTCTAATAATTGATCTATATCTGTACCTTTGGCTAATAATTTGGCAACTATAAGATAATCTTTATAATACTTGGGTTCATTGGGGCTATGTATTGAAGCTAAAGCCGAATTAGATTCAAAAGTTGAATTAGAGTTATTGATCGAAGCTAAAGCGGAATTAAACTTATCCTCTATAAATTTAGACTTAATAAATTCATTAATAGGTTTTATTCCATCTGCGAAGCAGGTTCCCTGATTAACAGAATAAACACCCTAGGTAAAACTATATCTTCATAAAATCTTTTTATATGACCCTTTAACCCACTGAAGCTAATAATAGAAGAACAATCTTCACACTTAACCCTATTTGAATTACTTTCTTTACATATTTATTTCTTTTTATCAAAACATGTTATTTGTTTATAACCTTACATTTACTACGAATTTTATTTGTGATATCAATTTTGTTTTTGGTACTAGTAAAACTATATGTGGGGGTAGGTTTAGAGCTAGAACTAGAGATAGAACTGGAGATAGTACTAGAACTAAATTAGCATTAGAGCTAGAATTAGAGCTAGAACAAGAATTAGAATCAGATTTAGAAATAGAGCAGGAACTAGAACTAGAGCTAGAGCCAGAGCTGGAACTAGAATTGGAAATAGAACTAGAATTGGAATTGGAACTAGAATTGGAAATAGAAGTAGACTTAAAGCCAGCACTAGAACAGTTCGTTTTATGTGAACCGGCTCCACTGATACCAATTCCAAGTATCAAAGTAGCGCTAGCTTCAGCAAAACAAATCTTTTGATTTTTTCTATCTACCATATTTATCCATCTTCGGAGAGATAGAGACCCCTCACCCTGCAGCCTAGCAGAAATTCAGAAGATGACAAATTTTGTTTCGTATTGTCTTTTCAGTGAAAGTAATTTCAGATGACGTAATTTCTTTTCAGTGAAAGTAAGAGTCGTAACGGTCTGGCGAGTCTTGACTGACACTTATTTAAGATTCAGGGATGAATTTCAAGTCAAACTGAACTATTCAATATTTTTTGATTGAAACGTTCAAATTTAGTAAAATTTGCAACGCGCCGAGTTTTCCAGTTTAATTTTTATCCCCTTTCCTGCGTGCTTGTAAATCACCCAAAAAACCCGATTAAGATGGAGTAATGCATACGATGGAGTAAAACACCCGGGTTCAAGGGAATTTTACAAGAGGATTTTACATGTGTTTTTGGTTATTTTCCAGCTATTTTGTCTGTCCTTTCGGCAGTAGTGGAAAAAACGGGGGTTACAACCACCACCCCATTTTGTCTCATTCCCCTCATGCTAGCCGCATTCGGGGAAATGAGCCAAATTGTACTGGTAACTGAAACCCCCGTTTTTTCAACTACACTATATTCAATCAAAATCTATTTCCTGTCCCCCTTAGTGCAATCCAGTAGTACTGAGTAAACTATGCTTGGATTGCAGTGGCTTGTAACAAGCACATACGGTTTCCATGATGCTGTAGCTCGTAACAAAAACAAAGCATGGGGTAAAGGCTGCTTAAATGACGTAACGACCGGTAGCTTGTAACAAAATGCATTGACTTCCTTGCGCTCAGTAAAAAATCTTCATTCCGATTGGCTGGTCATTAACGCGTAACAAAATCTATATTATATTATAATAGTAACGCGTAACAAAATCTATAGTACATTATATTAGTAACGCGCATCAGGTTACCTCAAAAAGAATTTTCTAGAACAATTTTCCATGAGTGGACATTTTTTCTCCAAGACACTTGTTGGCTATTCAGCATGGCTTTCAATTCACTACAAAAACGAGCAAAGAATTTTAAACAGTTCTCATCGTTTGATGAACAAATGTATACCTGACGAAACAAACAAACAAACAAAAGCAGCACTGTACTAGCTAGCCGGAATATTTCTAACAATGTTCCAAGCAGAGCTCAAGAAGGATAGTCAGCTAAAATCTAGGTGCATGAAAGAATTACAGTTTTCACAAATGATAAAAAAAAATTGTTATTGAGAAACATATTTAACATTAATATTGATACCCTTACTAATGATACATTAATATTGATATCTTTACTACTGATACATTAAGATTGGTATCCTTACTACTAATATCTTAATATTGATATCCTTACTGCTGATAAATTAATTTTGATATCCCCTATATTAATATCCCTCTACTGAATAAAACTTTTTTGCCCGAATTTTGTTAGTAACTCAATTTATCAACCGAAATTGGAAGATCTAGTTAGAACAAATTGTAGTTATATAATATGGCTATGTTGCTGTAAAGTTTCAATCTGCTTCAATTAGAAGTTGTTAAACGGGTGGTTTTGCAAGGTTGAAATACTAATAGCAATAATAAAATTTTTTCTAACTTAAATATTAGCGGGTCTCTCTATTGGATTCATTAACTCCAATATCGACCAAGGCTTAGGCTTAGGCTTCACTAAAGCCAGCAAGACCAACTGACTGTTTCCATGCAAAAATTTTGTCAATATTTCTGAACCAAAAAGAGATCGAATCACAACCAATTGTAAAGAATCTGATGCAATTTAGTAATGAATTTCGTCTTTTCTTCCGAATAAGACTTCAAATAAAACTCTAGGACTTCAGTGAAACAGTCCCAGCTGTTGATGATAGCATGGTAAACAAGGAATTTTCCCATTAATTATTCGCCAGATTCGGGGAGAACAAAACTAAAGATATTTTAAGCATTTCACGCAAATTTCTTTCAGTTAATTTTTGGTGCATAATTAGCAAATTGCTTCACAGATCAGTGAAACAGCTTCGCGGATGTGAAACAGTCTCCGACCATGTTTAACTGCTTCGTAGATAGTGATGATAATTCACATTTGGGTCATAGTCTGTTTTCTTGTTCTATTTGTGGTTGCCAAATATGAAAGAAAGCTAATATTACATATTTTTTTTAAAAAAATTTTCCAAAGATCAAAATTAAGCCTTACAACCCGCATGATCCACACACCCGCACACCCGCGTGGTCGCACGCATCCGCATGAATCCCTACCTAAAATTGTGCGCACTGTGCAGTTTAAGCGCAGTTTTTCAATTTTTTCAAAAATTTTATCGATATCTATACTTCTGGTTAAAACTTTATCTATATCTATACCTTAGCTAATTTTTTTTATATCTATATACTTATCTATATCTAAATTTCTGGTTTAAATATTATCTATACCCCTGCTGAAATATTTATCTAAGTAATAGATTTGGCTAATAGCTCAGACTAATCTGTTCTTCTAATAATTGATCTATATCTGTACCTTTGGCTAATAATTGGCAACTATAAGATATTCTTTATAATACTTGGGTTCATTGGGGCTATGTATTGAAGCTAAAGCCGAATTAGATTCAAAAGTTGAATTAGAGTTATTGATCGAAGCTAAAGCGGAATTAGACTTATCCTCTATAAATTTAGACTTAATAAATTCATTAATAGGTTTTATTCCATCTGCGAAGCAGGTTCCCTGATTAACAGAATAAACACCCTAGGTAAAACTATATCTTCATAAAATCTTTTTATATGACCCTTTAACCCACTGAAGCTAATAATAGAAGAACAATCTTCACACTTAACCTTATTTGAATTACTTTCTTTACATATTGATTTCTTTTTATCAAAACATGTTATTTGTTTATAACCTTACATTTACTACGAATTTTATTTGTGATATCAATTTTGTTTTTGGTACTAGTAAAACTATATGTGGGGGTAGGTTTAGAGCTAGAACTAGAGATAGAACTGGAGATAGTACTAGAACTAAATTAGCATTAGAGCTAGAATTAGAGCTAGAACAAGAATTAGAATCAGATTTAGAAATAGAGCAGGAACTAGAACTAGATCTAGAGCCAGAGCTGGAACTAGAATTGGAAATAGAACTAGAATTGGAATTGGAACTAGAATTGGAAATAGAACTAGACTTAAAGCCAGCACTAGAACAGTTCGTTTTATGTGAACTGGCTCCACTGATACCAATTCCACTCAATGATTCACGCCCACATGCACACTCGCTAATTTTATCATTATAAACTTTTTTATAAAGAAAAGCTAAAGTTAAAGGAAATTCCATATTTCAATTTACACTCTAAACATTCTATAACCAATATTTGTAACTGGTCAAAATTTCAATTAAAAATCTAGTGTTATCTCTTGGCCAAATAAACTAATTTAAAATTTCCTTACTCAGCGTTTTAGGAGCATTATATTTATATCTTTTATCTATAATCTGATCATTACTCAATCCAGTTTTATCTCCAACGAAATTTATAATTTTATCTCTAAATTTTTGATTTTTTAAATAGAATGTTTAAATCATCTCTACCCTTTTTGTTTAAAGTACCAGTCTTTTTATTCATATATTCATCTGTGAATTGAGTACATCCTAGACTAATTTCATCCTTTCTCATCTGCGAAGCAGGTTCCCTGTTGGGTGAAATCCGATCTGCCAAGCAGGTTCCTGATCCATGAAGCTGGTTTCCCGACCTAATAAGCAACTTTCTACGTCCTCTTCACCATGTTGTAACATGGACGGAGTCCCATAACCATTATTGAAAAAAAAATTTTGTTCTACTTAAGATAAGGCTTGTAAGCGCTGCTACATGTGCAGCAGTTCTTAATGTTGTATCAGGTTCTATACAATTATATATAATCAAACATGTAGCTAGAATTCCTCTCACAGTCGATACTAGCTTTAAATCATCAGTTTTAACTGTCTCATTTGTTAAAACATCATTCTGAATTTTAATACCTTTTCCTTTTGAAGTAAGAAGTTTATTAATGTAGAAATTATAATTGTCTATATCAATAGTAGTTCTATCTGTACTATTAATCATTAGTGGTCTCATATAAGCAATAAGTTTACATCTCTGATCACTTTCTAATGTATCTTTTAAAATAAGAGCTTTTAAGTCTAGGAATCCAATTCTCGAGTCAAAAATAATAGTTTTGTTTCTATCAATAATAATAAAAACTTTCCCTTCACTTTTATATCTAATCATACCATAACGAAGCTCATTAGCCGTTCCAGCTGTATAATTATAGTAGCTACATTTAAGTCATTAATTATTTCATAGAACTTATGAGCACATTTATATAATTCATTAAACTTTTTAAATAGATCTGCCCAAATATAATTTGTTATATAAATAGTATCACAACTCATTCTTGCCAAACTTTTTATCTGAGCTGGTTTATGACACATTACAATCATTTGAATATTATGATTTTTTTCTTTCTATAAAATAACAATCCATATCCCCTTTTAACTTATTACCCATATCATCAAGATCATTTACACAGTCTTTGAAGTTAGGCATATTTTTTGATGTGATCATATTTATATCACACATATTAAATTCAGCATAGAGATTGCCAGTTTCTGGATTGATCCAATCTCTTTCATCTTTTTATACCATGATTAAATTTTGGTTATCTTGTTCCTGGTCGTAATATTGCTCATGTTCCTGTTCCTGATACTGATAAAACTTCAAGTATTGCCTGGCAAAATACGTCTTTCCTGTACCAGTACCACCATAAACAATAGTATGTAATCGTGACTTTTCATTTTCAAATCTCACTAGACTTCTATTTATAAACCCGCCAAAGCTTTCTTCTAGTTTTGTATATTTACTCGGTATTGAATGATATTCTATATAAAAAACCATAATTACGAAAATAAATATTAAAATCGCACAACCCGCCTCCATTTTTTTATATATTAAATTTTATATAATAAAATTGCATATCCTAACTTTTGGGGAATTCAAAAATAAATTTGGTAATGAAAATAAAGCTATGAGTAATATCAGAATAGAAGATATAGGTAAAGATATAAGTCTAACTCCAATTGAGATATTGATGGGAGATCAGAAACCAGATAGTGTTTGTGAACCCGACGTCAACACTATTGTAAATCTACATCCAACTGATTATACACATTGGGTTTTAGTTATAAGAGAAGGTGGCCACATGTTATACTTTGATAGTTTTGGAGATGAGACTCCACCATTATTCCTGGAAGAATATGTTGATATAAGCTGTAATGAGAGAATAAAAAATATGACGAATCTTATTGTGGGGTTTATTTTTTATATATGATCTATCATCTATCTTGTTGATAAAGGATTTAGAATAAAGAGTGCTCTCTATAATTTAATTAATCAAGTTAAATGCCCCGGGATGTATGATGAGTGTTTGTGTTTGGGTTATGAAGTTAAAGGTGAAGTTAAATTTGAAGTTGAAGGTTAAGTTTAAATTGATGTTTATGATAATGTCAATCGGGAAACGGATGGAGTCCGTGGCATGCCAACCTGCTTGGAGGACCAATGGCAAAGCCCTTTCGCAGATAGTAATGCTAATGATAGTGTTAATGTTATTGTCAATCAGGGAACCCGCTTCGCACATGCTAATGTCAGTGATAATGTTAAAGCTAATGTCGATGCTAATGATAATGTTAATCAGTGAACCTTCTTGGAGGATCAAGGGCAAAGCCCTTTCGCAGATGTTAATGCTAATGCCAATGCTAATCCGCCTCGCTTAATGGGAACCTGCATCGCAGATGTCAATGTCAATCAGTGAACCCACGTGTCAGATGATAGTGATGATGATGACATTGATAAATATTTAATCTATTTGACGAAAAACATCTAAGGGTTATACCTTCAGCGGAGCCCCTTTGCAGATCAATGTTAATGATAGTCTACAACCAGGGCTAGATGATGATAATGTTATTGTCAATGCCTCAATTCCAGAGAGCTTCAAATGTGTAATATCTGGTCCTATTGGATGTGGAAAAACATTCTTATTAAAGAATCCATTTATAGGTAGTACAAGTACGACATAGTATGAAGACGTCGTGTTTATTATAGAAATAAAAGAACTACCGCTATCTGATAAACTACCTGAAAATTTAAAGAAACTCATGATATTTGATGATGTTGAACTTAAAGAACCAATTAAAAAAGAATACCTTTGTAGAGGTAGACATAAACATTATTCACATTAAACACTGAGTTATAAACAGATAATCTAATTAAACCTAATTTTGTTGAGTTAACTATAAGTTAACTAAAGTTAAACTCTTCTTTTGACCTTATCATTTTGAAGTTAAGTGTGTGTTCTTCTTTAGTTTTATTTAGAGCTTGATGCATCTTTTGTAGTTCCCATAAGACTAAGTTGTTAGTCATTTTTTAACTCATAAAAATGGACTTCAATTTGGAAACTTCAAAAAACTTGCAACGATGAATACGGTTATTACTAATATTAAAATCGTTCTCAATAGAGAAGATAATCATTTAAAAATACATGATCCATTTCTAGAGATAGAGTTTGTTGTATCAGATAATGCTGGTGGTGAATTTGCTAATAATTCCAATATCCGATTTTTTAATTATGGTATGATGGCATTATTTAGTTCAGTTAAGCTTGAAACTAGTGGTGGTGGTGGGACTATTTAATATATAGATCATTGTCATCCTAATCTATTAGTGTATAATTCATTAACTAGTACTGATGATGAATATGAGAGTGGTTTTGTTAGAAATCAAGGTAATAGAGATAGTCAACTTAAAGCTGATCTTGCTGCTGCAGAACAAGTTCATTTGTATGTCAGGGTTAAGATGAGTGTTCTATTTGGTTTTGTGATTGACTTACAAAGATTATATACGGGTTAGGATTTAAACTAATACTAAAAATGAAATAATAACGATAGAGCTCTATTTAGAGTTAATGCAGATGCTGATGCAGTAGCTAGTGATGGTAATGTAGATATTAGAGATATAACATGGTGTGTACCTAGTATTGATACTAGTAATGATAATAGAATTATTTTACAGAAAGGATTAATAAAAAAATAAAATTGATTTTAGTTATTATGAAAGAAAGACACTTTATTAGAAGGTACCCAATGCTACTCACTTCTTATTTGATCTTGGTATGGAAAGTGGTATGGAAAGACCCCAACACAAATTAATTGGTTTTGAAAATAATAATGATGATGATCAAACTCATGATGCAAGTACATTTGGTATAATGAATGTTAATGAATGTTATTGTAAGATCGGTAGTGAGTTTTACCCTGAGGATAGAATGAATATTAGTTATGGTACTAATAAGTATAGTGAGGCTTTTAAAGAGATTGTTTATTTTATTAAAGATTATAATGGATTACCTCATAATATTAAACCATATATAAATCAAAAAAAGTTCAAAAGTAGTTATAGAATATTTGTAATTGAAACTAGATATAAAAATAATCATATAGGCCCACTACCAATACAACCTAATTTTAAAATTAGTGCTGCAGTTGCAGATGTTATTTGCGTTAGTATTAACTAGAAAGCTTATTGAAGTTAATCGTGTTGGTAATAAGATGTTTGATATAATCTCGTAGTTAAAGTTATATTCATTGTTATGGTCAATGTTATAGTGATTATCTTAGTCGAACTAGTTCCTACTAGTCTTAGCAAATTCTTAGCATAAATAATATCTATTTTCTTTTTGTTGTCTAGAGACAAACCTTTTGCTTCAAGCTTAGTCTTGGGCTTAGGTTTAGTCTTAATCTGAGGTATTGGTTGGTGTTTATGTTTAACAACGAAGGGATTATATTTTTTAACTTTCATTATTTTTTATTTATAGAAATATGAGAGTCTTTAAAAAGTTTAAAACTAATTCCCATTGTGTTTGTGGTAGACATTATAGTGGTACTAATAACATAAGAGGTTTTATTACTTCAAAAGGTACTAAGATGTTGAAGGGTAATTGTGTTGAGTGTAAGAGAAATAAGTCAATGGCCGTTAGTGATGCAACAATAGAAGCCGAAGGATTGAAAGATTTCTTTAAGAGTGTTGGTAAAGCAACAGTTAACTTTGGAAAGAAAGTTGCTAATAATCCAGTAATAGCATTAGAGAAAGCAAGTAAAATTGGAAAGGCAGCTGCAAGTAGAAACCCAAGAGCTGTTTTATCAGCCACACTTGATTTAATTAAACTTACGACTACTGGTGAAGTCATAAAAGTAGTACAGAAAGGTAGAGGGTTATATTTAGGTACAAAGGAAAGATAATTATTTACATAGATATAGATATAGATGTAGATATAGATGTAGATATAGATGTAGATATAGATATAGATATAGATGTATATAGCTCTAATCTTATCTATATATATTAATACTAATATTACTATTACTAAATACATTATTATAACTAAACACTAAGAACTTCAGTTTAAAAAAAAATTAAAAAAAATACTGACCTTGTTTTTCTTGTTCTTCTTATACTCTTCATAAATCATAACTAATTCATTATATTAATCATTAAATATTTTTTTTATCGTTCATTGATTTAGTATATAGTTTATTAAACTTGTCATTAAACTGTTTATTTAAAATATACATTTGCGAATATTTTATATTTTTTTCTTATTTTAATGTTAATTGTTTTTGATAATGAACCACAAGCAGTTGCTGTAGCAAAAGCTGTTGGTATAGAATAAGGGAATCATATGCCTGTTAATGCAAATGATGTTGACATTGCAGTTGTTGCTATTGATGATAATAGTATTTCTGTTATCTCAGCTATGTTAATATAATTCTTATATCTACTTAACTTCTTATTATAGTTATTAGTTTCAGTTTCATAATAATTTTTAATATCTTTTGTATTGTTTTTCAATTTTTTATTAGCTAGGATTTTATCATTGATGTATTGTTCTGAGAAGGAGATGATATTGGGGTAAAGTAAAGGTGCACTGGGTTTATTTTCTTCCTTTTTAATTAACTAAAAAATTTTAGCCTGCTTGTTCTTGCTCAAGTCTTGCTTGTTCTTTGTTGTCTACTAGCTTACTTTCTAAAATTATAGCTTTTTTTTATTGTGCTATTGTCTTTTTGTTCTTTAAAGGGCTTCATCAACAGAAGAAATAGTCTATTTATTAGTTTCATTAATTTCCTTTAGACGAGTGGTGAACATATCATCTAGGTGAATGTTAGTGATGTTCTGATTAAACTAATTATTATCAAATTCTTGTTTCAATTGATTATACTTAGAGATGGTATCACTAGCAACTTTAATATAAAAGTTAATGGTATTTTTAATTTCATTTGCTCATTAAATAAACTCATTAATTAGTTCATCATTAACTTGTATTTTGTATAGTTGTAAGCTTTTAATTTTAACTTTATTAAAGGCACCCTTTCTTATTTCAGTTATATTTTTAATTAAAACATCATTTTTATTAGAAGAGGATAATAAGTTATTGTCACAATACTCTTTAATAACAACATCCTTTTCATCTATGGGAGGATGTACATTTGTAATTTATAGGTATCTTTCATGTCAATGTTATCATTATCTCCTAGGAATAACCCACGAGCCTTACTTAGTGTTAAGTTGTTTGTTGATTTTGATCCGAGAAGTGGGTTCTCCGATTGATTTTTTGCTTGGTTAAATCTATTTCTTGTCATTTTGTAATTGTTAACAGAAATAAACTATCTACTTTGTAGCTGACCGTAGGTCTATCTGCGCAACCGGTCCCATGATATTAAATGATTCCAAAACCTTATGGTTAGATTTAAAATCAAACTCAGATTTTAATAGTTCCTGTTCATAGTATTTACCTTCTATTATCTCTCCATACATATTTTCTATTTTATTTGTTGGTGGTTGGGTTTTTAGAACTTCAATAACTTTAATTAATTCTCTATTCCATTAGAAGTGTAACCTATAGAGAAAAAGTTACGTTTTTCAGCATTCCTGGCATAATCACTGACCTAAAGTTTTGGTTTAATATTCTTAAAATTGAATAAGTATCAAACTTTATCAGGATTATTAGAAGCATCAACGGGTGTCATATTAATTGTTAAATGAATGATATGGTTATAGGTTATTACTGCATCATTTAAAATATCTACCCAATTAGCATCACCATTGATGAACATTGGTTGATTCATTATGTGGAATAATGCTCTATTAAATCTCACTATAAACACGGCTTTAAGATCACTATAAGTAAAATTTTTTTCGGTTTCATATACTTTAAGTAAAGATTTAAATGATTTATTGTAAAACTCACTACCTCTATCAAACCAAAACATTTATGGATTTCGTCCTTCTGAAAAGATTGATTTAAACCATTAGTTATAGATAAACCAGATTTATTTTTTAAAGGAATAGCCCAAGCATATTTTGTGAATATATCTATAACAGTTATAATTATTATTTTATTTACTTAAGGAAGATTTACCAAGTAAATCAAATGACCATGTTTCGTCTGTATATATGGGTATTAATCTTTCTCTTCCAAACTTTGTTATTTGAGGGCTAAATACTTCTTTAGTTAGGAGTTGTTGTTTAGTTTTAATTGTGCCTGGTTGTTTCAATATGGATGTAGTCATCTGCACAGCAGGCTCACTTATAGCTTTGCTCATCTGCAAAGCAGTTTCCCTGATGGACGTAGTCATGGTTTCACCTATTTACCCTAATTCAGAACAAAATTGTCTAGTTGTTCTTTAATAAAAATTTTCATTGATAATAGTTGTTTAGATATATTTAACATTTCATCATATAATCTATCATGTCCAGCTTTTGTTTCTAGTATAAGTAATTCTAATAATTCTATTAAGATATTTGGGTTCAATTTGGGGAACCAAGGCCGGATGCCCTTGCTAGGACCATTAGCTTCTATTTGTTTATCAGTCTCGTAATCAGTTTCTTCCTCTTCTTCTTCTTCTTTTTCTTCCTGTACTGCACCTTGTTCATAAACCCTCGTATCATGTCGATGTTTGTCATCTTCACTGAAGGTTGATATTGATATAACCTGAGAATTGGGTTCACCGAAACTAGCGAACATTCTTCTTATAAGTATCGATCTATTACTTTTAGTATCTCCTCTTTGTTTATTACCAATATCCTTTAGAAATTGTTTGATTTTGTTTTCATCACCTTTTATATCTCTTTCGGTTCCATCTTTATTTGTAATAAACATAAGGAAGCCCTTAGAAAAATCATAGACTTTACCTTTCATTTTTATACAATCAGGTACTAGAGATACATCTACACCATATATATTTTAAATTTGTTTGAATTTGTATCAACTGATTTTAATTCGAACTGTTTATTTGTTTTTTATCCATTAGTAAAAAAATATCAATCATATCTTTATCTACGGCAAGTATTTTGCGTCTATCATCTTTTAATGTTAAGAGAGCAGCTTGCGATTCAAGAAAATTTTTTTGTTGTTTATTATAAAGAGTTATTGCTTCCATTGTATTGTTTTGAAGAGCTTGCATTGTTTTATTATGGGCCTGCCCTGCTTCACCATTAGTATTTAAAGTTTTAGTTAAAGGATAAAATACACCTTATATGTCCCCACAAGGTTTTTTGTTGTCTTAATTTATCTTGTAATCCATTTCTTCTGTTTTGTTTTTCTAAACTGTTTAATTCTATAAGTTTATCTAGCTTAGTCATCTTTTATTTATTGAAAAACTGATAACGAAACTTTCCTCGATACAATATAGAAAAATAATTATTTTATATACATAGATAAGTGAAACTGCTTCAAAGATCAGGGAACCTGTTTGGTACACCATGAGTGGAGCTCGTTTACGGATCAGGGAACCTGCTTCAGAGATCATTATATAGTTTAGTAGCGGCTTCAATTAACTTTCTATCATCATTAATGGTTAGTTCTAGAATTTTATTAGCTAGTTGGTTTTTATCTTAATCCAATGATGTGTTCTTAACTATATTTACTACATCTCTTTTGAATAGATATAGATTCTCATCATGAGGATAGCTTTTAATTTTATTTACATAAAATCTTTTATAATCAAATGTGTTTAGAATAATCTTAACTGTTTTTGTTTTTTTTTACAATTTTTGTTGTTCGTCTATTAGAGAATCTGCTTCACTAAGACCTCTACATAAAAGACGACTTCTTGTAGCTTCAAATATCTGTTTTATTGTGCTATATCTTTTGCTTCTTTTATCACCCACTCTACATTATATTTTTATCCCTCAAAAATCTTCCTAATTTTTTCTTCATCTTCATCCGAAATGTCCTCGTATATTATATTTGGATTGGTAGGAAAATTAATAAAGTCAAGTGAAAATTCATATAGATTATCTCCAACAGAAAATGCATTCTGTTCTAGAGTTATATCAACATCATTCATTACATATTCCCAATTCGCCAACTTTTTGATTTTCAACTTTAATTGGGGGTTAGATTGCGAACCCATTGATTGAAGAGTATTGGCTGTGTTTGTATCAATTACAACTCGTGGTTCTTCAGGGGTCACTCGAGTTTCCATTTCATTTTCTAGGCTAGTTTCTTGGAACTTTTTCCATACCTCACCGATTTGTGAAGCAGCTTCGCGGATAGCTTTATTTTGTTTATATAACTCTTGATTTTGCCAATCTATTGCTCTTAAAGTTTGATCATAGTTTGTATTTAAACTTTTAGTTAGAGGATCCAATAATTCTTCTATGTTGCCATAATATTCTTGTTGTCTTAATTTATCTTCTAATCTGTTCTTTCTGTTTTCTTTTTCTAGATTGTTTAATTCTATAAATTTATCTAGCACAGTCATTTTTATAGCTTATTAAATAGTTTAATTGCAGCCTTAAATAACTCTCTATCATCATTAATGGTTAGTTCTAGAATGTTGTTAGTTAGCTGGTCTTTCTCTAAATCTAACGATGCAATATTACTTTTATTTACTAGATCTCTTTTGAATAGATATAGATTCTCATCAAGAGTTAGCTTTTAATATTGTTTACATAAAGTCTTTTATCATCAAATGTGTTTAGACTAATCATACTTGTTTTGCTTGTTGTCATGTTATCACCAGCTTGCGATTCAAGAAAATTTTTTTGTTGTTTATTATAAAGAGTTATTGCTTCCACTGTATTGTTTTGAAGAGCTTGCATTGTTTCATTATGGGCCTGCCCTGCTTCACCATTAGTATTTAAAGTTTTAGTTAAAGGATAAAATACACCTTCTATGTCCCCACAAGGTTTTTTGTTGTCTTAATTTATCTTGTAACCCATTTCTTCTGTTTTGTTTTTCTAGTCTGTTTAATTCTATAAGTTTATCTAGCTTAGTCATCTTTTATTTATTGAAAAACTGATAACGAAACTTTCCTCGATACAAAATAGAAAAATAATTATTTTATATACATAGATCAGTGAAACTGCTTCGCAGATCAGGGAACCTGTTTGGTACACCACGAGCGGAGCTCGTTTACAGATCAGGGAACCTGCTTCAGAGATCATTATATAGTTTAGTAGCGGCTTCAATTAACTTTCTATCATCATTAATGGTTAGTTATAGAATTTTATTAGCTAGTTTGTTTTTATCTTAATCCAATGATGTGTTCTTAACTATATTTACTACATCTCTTTTGAATAGATATAGATTCTCATCATGAGGATAGCTTTTAATTTTATTTGCATAAAATCTTTTATCATCAAATGTGTTTAGAATAATCTTATTTGTTTTTGGTTATTTTTTACAAATTTTGTTGTTCGTCTATTAGAGAATCTGCTTCACTAAGACCTCTACATAAAAGACGACTTCTTGTAGCTTCAAATATCTGTTTTATTGTGCTATATCTTTTGCTTCTTTTATCACCCACTCTACATTATATTTTTATCCCTCAAAAATCTTCCTAATTTTTTCTTCATCTTCATCCGAAATGTCCTCGTATATTATGTTTGGATTGGTAGGAAAATTAATAAAGTCAAGTGAAAATTCATATAGATTATCTCCAACAGAAAATGCATTCTGTTCTAGAGTTATATCAACATCATTCATTACATATTCCCAATTCGCCAACTTTTTGATTTTCAACTTTAATTGGGGGTTAGATTGCGAACCCATTGATTGAAGAGTATTGGCTGTGTTTGTTTCAATTACAACTCGTGGTTCTTCAGGGGTCACTCGAGTTTCCATTTCATTTTCTAGGCTAGTTTCTTGGAACTTTTTCCATACCTCACCGATTTGTGAAGCAGCTTCGCGGATAGCTTTATTTTGTTTATATAACTCTTGATTTTGCCAATCTATTGCTCTTAAAGTTTGATCATAGTTTGTATTTAAACTTTTAGTTAGAGGATCCAATTATTCTTCTATGTTGCCATAATATTCTTGTTGTCTTAATTTATCTTCTAATCTGTTCTTTCTGTTCTCTTTTTCTAGATTGTTTAATTCTATAAATATATCTAGCACAGTCATTTTTATAGCTTATTATATAGTTTAATTGCAGCCTTAAATAACTCTCTATCATCATTAATGGTTAGTTCTAGAAAGTTGTTAGTTAGCTGGTCTTTCTTTAAATCTAACGATGAAATATTATTTTTATTTACTAGATCTCTTTTGAATAGATATAGATTCTCATCAAGAGATAGCTTTTAATATTGTTTACATAAAGTCTTTTATCATCAAATGTGTTTAGACTAATCATACTTGTTTTGCTTGTTGTCATGTTATCACCAACTTTCTCTATTCTACATTCATCTACAGTTCTCGGTGGGTTACACATTAATGCATTATAATACTCTTCGTGTTTAGCATTGTTACAATTCTTTATTTCTTTCTCTTTAGTTTTAATTGAGTAACCTTAACAGCTATATGTCTTTGGTGACAGGGCTATAAACTCTTCTATTATTCTACTTCCCAATTCAGGTTTGAACTTACCTGGATTTTTTAATTAGTTCTGATTGGTGGATCGAGATTGGATAGGTTCATATGATCATTGTCAACATTACCTGCAGTAAATTTTAATAACTATCAGTATCCATATAATGGAGTTGTAGATCTTTGAGAGATGGTTGAAGAATTTTATAGAATACATCATACATGTGTAATTTACTTAATTCTAGTGCAGTAAAACCTACATATACTAGAGAATTCATGCACAGTCCTCCATATAGTGAGTTAATCATTAATTTCCTCACATCCTTTTCCGATTCACTTTCAGCTGTTGCTCTTTTATTAGTATTGTTTTGAATATAGTCTCTACATATGAAATCTTGTTTAACTTTAATTACTGTATGAATTTTAGTTACTTTTACACCCATCTTAACATAGAACTTTAACATAATATAATGAACCATATATTCTGTTTTGTTGTTTTGATATAAGATTAATTTTTCTGTTCTCGCTCTACCTTTCTCTCTTTCTCTATAGCCCAACTCATTATCATTTATCTTTCTTTTATTGGGCATTAATGCTAGCTGCTCTGTTCTATATTTACAACTATTAGTATAATTAATATCACAAACTATATAGTAACCATGATCACTATCATAATATAACATAATATAATGAACATAATATAATTAACATAATATAATGAACCATATATTCTGTTTTGTTGTTTTGATATAAGATTAATTTTTCTGTTCTCGCTCTACCTTTCTCTCTTTCTCTATAGCCCAACTCATTATCATTTATCTTTCTTTTATTGGGCATTAATGCTAGCTGCTCTGTTCTATATTTACAACTATTAGTATAATTAATATCACAAACTATATAGTAACCATGATCACTATCATAATATAACATAATATAATGAACATAATATAATTAACATAATATAATGAACCATATATTCTGTTTTGTTGTTTTGATATAAGATTAATTTTTCTGTTCTCGCTCTACCTTTCTCTCTTTCTCTATAGCCCAACTCATTATCATTTATCTTTCTTTTATTGGGCATTAATGCTAGCTGCTCTGTTCTATATTTACAACTATTAGTATAATTAATATCACAAACTATATAGTAACCATGATCACTATCAATTGGAGTTTTTAATATAGTATAGAGAAATATTATAGTAATGTACTCGAAATCCTTACAGGGTAACTTTTGCATCTTTGCATAGCCTTATAAGTTGTTTGAGTCTATGTACCATACCGACTTATTATTGTTGCTATTGTTAACATATCTATCACGCATTATACCACATATACCACCTCTCTTTGCTTCAACAAAGTCAACTAGCATTTGTTTGTCTTGTAATGCATCTAATGTAACACCACTTGACATTAACCAACAATCAAAACTATAACCAGGGAGACTTACAGAGTGTGCAGGGTTGAGACCGAATTCTTTCATACTTAATTATCATATCAATTCATGCAGTAGTCTATATTTTCCACGTCGATCTGTAAATACTCTAAAGTTAGATCTTTAACAGTTTTATGACTGTTGTCTGTATTAAAGTTGTCGACTTCTTCTTGTGTTGTTAATTTAATGGATAGAGAGGATTTGAAGACTTCTATTTTTAGGTTACCTATAACTTCTTGGTATGAGTCTAAGCCAAAGTGTTCATATGTATCTAATGTTTTAGTTTTACAATTATATGTCTTTGCTATTTTATCTAGAGACATAGCTAAGAACTTATAACTACATAAGAATTTAAGACAACCAATACTAAACATCTTAGACTAACCAGCAGCTAGTGGTATGTTATCTACAATTCTTTTATCATTATTCTGTTCAAAGAGTTCACTATATAGTAGATTGAAATCATAACCAGAGCCATTTTGGAATATTACAGGAATGAATTTTTGTTGTTTGTACCTCAGATTACAAATTTTACATGCTGGCCCTCTATATTTACCAGTTTCATGAGAGTGATCTCTTAATTGTTAATACATGTTTTACCACATATATGACAATTGTTATTGGCACCTTGATATAATTTATCTTCTTTATTAAATACCATCTTTTCATTACTCTTGATATTATTCTCTGTTTCTATTTCTAATCGATCGCTAGCAATTCATTTCATACAATCAAGACCGAGGTAGTGTTTGAAATTACTTTGCCAGATGTAAATCACTCTTATTGGCATTTTTTCAGCTATTACATATTTACAGTTGTTAGTTGTGACATCGACAACAGAACCTTTTATATCAGCTGTTATATTTTTCATATTCTGGCGTTTAAGTTCATTTATAAAAGTAATTTTCTTCTTCTTAGGGCAAACAATCTCTGGTTTGAAAGAGTGACTACATTCGTGTTTTTCAAATTTAAATTGAGAGTTAAACCAATATGTGCATCTATTACAATAATAGAATTTGTGTTGGCTCTTATTCGGTCTTTCTATCAAGATTTCTATTGTTTTAATTAGAGCACAATGTTCGGTTAGTCCATTCCCCCAAACTAATATTCTGACAGATTTTCTAACTTTTTTAATATCAACCACTGGTTTAAACAACTCTACTTTATCCTCACCACAGTGTGTGTATACGCAAATATTAATATTGTACAATTTCTATATTCTTATTATATAAGCAAGGTCATCTTCATGTTGTTGTCTTGGTTCAATTATATTATTTACATATTTACTCTCACGTGTTGCATGGTCTTTAGCGGGATGCAGCCAAGCAGTAATAGTTAGTTGTAAGCAATTGTGTTTGGAATTGTGCATATTTAATCTTGATTTAGATTTTTTGAGATCGGGGGTAAATCTATATAACTACCAATAGATGCTTTGGTTGGTTCATGATTTATCTGAATACTTCTTAATCCGAGAAACTCAAAGTCATAGCCATAACACTCATATATTTCTTTTTCAAAATCTATCCATTGTTTGAAGTCACCATATTCAAATATTGCATTATTAATAATGTAGTCAGTGTTGAAGAATATTTGAGTAGTTTTGGAATATTACAGGAATGAAGTTTTGTTGTTTGTACCTCAGATTAAATATTTTACATGCTGGCCCTCTATATTTACCAGTTTCATGAGAGTGATCTCTTACTTTGTTAATACATGTTTTACCACATATATGATAATTGTTATTGGCACCAAGATATAATTTATCTTCTTTATTAAATACCATCTTTTCATTACTCTTGATATTATTCTCTGTTTATATTTCTAATAGATCGCTAGCAATTCTTTTCAAACAATCAAGACCAAAGTAGTGTTTGAAAATTTTTGCCAGATGTAAACCACTCTTATTGGCATTTTGTCAGCTATTACATATTTACAGTTGTTAGTTGTGACATCGAAAACAGAACCTTTTATATCAGCTGTTATATTTTTCATTTTCTGGCGTTTACGTTCATTTATAAAAGTAATTTTCTTCTTCTTAGGGCAAACAATCTCTGGTTTGAAAAAGTGACTACATTGTGTTTGTCAAATTTAAATTGAGAGTTAAACCAATATGTGCATCTATTACAATAATAGAATTTGTGTTGGCTCTTATTCGGTCTTTCTATCAAGATTTCTATTGTTTTAATTAGAGCACAATGTTCTGTTAGTCCATTCCCCCAAACTAATATTCTGACAGATTTTCTATCTTTATCAAAATCAACCACTGGTTTAACCAACTCTACTTTATCCTCACCACAGTGTGTGTATACGAAAATATTAATATTGTACAATTTCTATATTCTTATTATATAAGCAAAGTCATCTTCATGTTGTTGTCTTGGTTCAATTATATTATTTACATATTTACTCTCACGTGTTGCATGGTCCTTAGCGGGATGCAGCCAAGCATCAATAGTTAGTTGTAAGCAATTGTATTTGGAATTGTGCATATTTAATCTTGATTTAGATTTTTTGAGATCGGGGATAAATCTATATAACTACCAATAGATGCTTTGGTTGGTTCATGATTTATCTGAATACTTCTTAATCCGAGAAACTCAAAGTCATAGCCAAAACACTCATATATTTCTTTTTCAAATTCTATCCATTGTTTGAAGTCACCAGATTCAAATATTGCATTATTAATAATATAGTCAGTGTTGAAGAATATTTGAGTGGTTTTAACTTCTTCTTTGGTTCTCTTCTTGTACTCACCTTCAGTTGTGATCCTATATTTAAAACACTTAACTTTTCTAAATCCGTGAAAGGGGCTCTGCTTCGCCGATTGATAACAATTTTCAATTTCTTGTAAAGAGTTATTAATAGCTTCATCTATATCTTCAATGTATTTTCCGGCTTTGTCAGTAATATAAACTTTTGTGTTTGCTAGAGTTTACATCAAAGTAATCTGTGTTTTCTAGATACTTGCGATTATGACTATATGAGTGAGTAGTTAGGGCTATTTAATGTTTATATTCTGCATGACATTCTTTGCACTCAAACTTAATTCCAGAGTAGATAATATCTTCAGTTTTAGTTTTAGGTTTAGTGATGGGTTTAGTTTTAATATTATCTTTTGTGTTATCTTTACTTTTAGTTTCAGTTTTAGTAGAAGATTTGGGTTAGATAAGCTCATCATCCGAATCGTACATTCTCTCTATAGTTTCAGCCGGGGTTTCAGTTATAGCTACATCATCATCAGACCCAAACATTTCATCTAACAAATCTTTATTTTTAGAATCATTTGATTGATGCTTGTATAAACCCTTCTTTATTTCAAAGGATAAATCGCAGTCTTCGCAGAAGTTTATATTGCTGTTAGTTGAGTGAGACATGGTTTATTTTTTTAAGGAAAATTTAAAATTTTTCGAAAATGAAAAAATGAAGTGTGATGAGTGTAAATATAAGCCTTGAAAAGAATGTTTTAATGATTGTAAAGAATTAGAATATTGTTGCTATGTATGCAAGGATATAGGTAAAGTAAAAGATTATATTAAACATTTAGTAGAACATTATGATAGTCCAGATCAATATCTAGAGTGTAATATGTGTAATGTTTATAAGCATATTTCTTTCTTTAGTTTTACAAAATGGAAGATGCAGATTGTGCGCCCATCTTAATAGACATAGATTTGGTCACACTAGAAATCAGATTAGAGAGCATGTTTATAAATGTAAGATCAATGTGGCTGGTTCTCCCTGGTTGGCCTCACTCCAAGCTCTACCTTTAATATCGTTGGTTCCCCTGATCAGATTTAAATTTTGACTCTATACAAAAAATTGGGTTATTTTTAAATAAATTTAAGCAAAATTGAGAGTGAGCGGGTATGCGGGTTTTTAAGCTTAATTTTGATTTTATTTTCGATATTGTATATAGTAGTGGGAAAAACGGGGGCTACAGTTACCAGTACAATTTGGCTCATTTCCCCGAATGCGGCTAGCATGAGGGAGATGAGTCAAATTGGGCTTGTGGCTGTAACCCCCGTTTTTTCCACTACTTTCGGCCAGGTTTAAAATAAAATTGAGCACTTTTGATGAAAATTGATCTTGATGTTATTTCATACAGAGGCAATATGATGAAAAAATCCGCTGTAAGGGTTCCCATAGTTTCAAGGGTCCCATTTTTTTTCAAAATTTGGTAAATAATGTTAATAGGAAACCCTTTTTGGCTATTTGTGTTCATTTTCGTTTATGTATTTCAGACCTGTTTTTGACGATTTGTTGGCTAACTTTTGCCTTTTCCGGACCCATTGTCCACTACGTGGGTTTTGAAAGCCATCGGAAAAACTGACATGATCAGAATCTTGAACAATATTGGCAATAGACTTTTAAAAAGACTGGTCCAGTATTAAAATTGATATGGCATTAGGTTCCGTGAGGTCTGGACAACGGTCTGGCCTAGGGTCTGGACAACGGTCTGGCCTAGGGTCTGGACAACGTTCTGTCCTAGGGTATGTTCGGTCTCGCGCAAATGGTCTGGACAAAATCCGTTCAGTCTGGCCAATACCTGTCTTCCAGTAGGGTCGGTACGTATGTTCGGTCTCGCGCAAATGGTCTGGACAAAATCCGTTCAGTCTGGCCAATACCTGTCTTCCAGTAGGGTCGGTCTGTCCAATGCCTCCCTTGGGTCGCGGACTTCCTCCTGGGATAATCAACCCCCCCCCCCCAGGGAAGACTGAGGAGAACAACCATGATCAATTCCGTGTTTTGTTTAGAGATGAGATGCGAGCTATAATAGCTTGGACAGTATTAAAATTGATATGGCATTAGGTTCGGTGAGGTCTGGACAACGGTCTGGCCTAGGGTCTGGACAACGGTCTGGCCTAGGGTATGTTCGGTCTCGCGCAAATGGTCTGGACAAAATCCGTTCAGTCTGGCCAATACCTGTCTTCCAGTAGGGTCGGTCTGTCCAATGCCTCCCTTGGGTCGCGGACTTCCTCCTGGGATAATCAACCCCCCCCCCCCTTAGGGAAGACTGAGGAGAACAACCATGATCAATTCCGTGTTTTGTTTAGAGATGAGATGCGAGCTATAATAGCTTGGACAGTATTAAAATTGATATGGCATTAGGTTCGGTGAGGTCTGGACAACGGTCTGGCCTAGGGTCTGGACAACCGTCTGGCCTAGGGTATGTTCGGTCTCGCGCAAATGGTCTGGACAAAATCCGTTCAGTCTGGCCAATACCTGTCTTCCAGTAGGGTCGGTACGTATGTTCGGTCTCGCGCAAATGGTCTGGACAAAATCCGTTCAGTCTGGCCAATACCTGTCTTCCAGTAGGGTCGGTCTGTCCAATGCCTCCCTTGGGTCGCGGACTTCCTCCTGGGATAATCAACCCCCCCCCCTTAGGGAAGACTGAAGAGAACAACCATGATCAATTCCGTGTTTTGTTTAGAGATGAGATGCGAGCTATAATAGCTTGGACAAAGTTGCCAGTGACAGACGCAGAGCTGGATGACTTCATACAATACCTCGATCACAAAGGTTAACACTTTTCATTGAGTTGCATCCAAAAGCGGGTTAAACTCAATTCATCTGCGTTTAAATGTTGCATAGCTTGTAAACGAACACAATATTTATAGTTGTTTTAGTTGTTCCTAAATTTTCTTGCCAGAGAGAGTCGTGGGCTTTCATTTTCCTTTCAAATAGAGTCTTATTCAGCAAAACTTTAACTTCAGCGTAGGAGGCACAGCACTTACACTGAATTTCTCGAACTATTGGCTGGAACTATTAAATAGTTTCTCACACTATTGAATAGTTTCATTTCTTAAGTTATGATCAATGGCATTAAAAGCGCAAAGATTTAACTCCAGGACGTCAGTGAAATGTGGCTATTGCAAAAAAGAAGTCAAAGATGATGATTGTCTGCAATTGGTTGTGAATCGGGTCAACTTTGGTTTCACGGGTTATGTCTGCAAAACTTTCAAGATGATGTTAAATGGTTGGAATCGAAACGAAATTGTGTGTGGCTCTGCGATTATTGCATTGAACAGAATGACAATGTCTTCCATTCTAGAATGCTTCCTAAAATTGCCAGGGAATCTATTCCAAGTACTTTATACAATAATGTTAAAAATGCTGTTGACTAAAGCCTACCCTCTTACAGCGATATTGCCTCACGTTGTCCTCATGTTCAAAAAATGAGTCCCGAGTTACAATTCATAATTATTGGCGTTAGTTAGTCGGAGGACACTTTTTTGAAGCACATTGAAGTGGACTCTAAAGAGGTCCATAATCCCGGGCCGAGGTTTCACCCCTATTTCACCCCTAATTAGCGGAGATTAGGGTGTAATCCCCTTTGCAAATGTTATTTATCGGGAAAAGAGTGTAAGAGTATAATTTTTAAAAAACTACAATTTAATTACACTCTTTTATCAACTCTTTTTACACTTTTCGCAAAGAGTGTAATTTAGGGTGAAATGATTACAAAATTCCTCTCTTTTTTCCACCATTAGGCTAAGTATCAATTTTTTACACTCTTACACCCTTGTTTTTTACTGAGCGTAATTTAAGGTGGGCTGATAAATAATTACACTCTTTTTTTCCAAAGCTATGACTTGTCTCATTTCTTTTTACACACTTACACCCTTGTTGTTCCTTCAAAAGAGTGTACACAATGATGGACACAAGCTAGTTAATCGAGGTTGAGGTCCCAGACGGGAGGTTGATATCTCCAGAACGTCCTAGACGGAAAGTCTCTAAGTCCAGACCATCCTAGACGGAAAACGCCTATGTCCAGACTTTTATGAGCTCATCAGACATTCGTGCGTTTATGTACTGAAGTTCGCCATAGCCTTCGTGCATTCATGTCTAGAATTTCGTGCGTTCGCCAGACTTTTGCAATTTCAGAGATTTTTGTGCGCTGAATCTCAAACTTTCGTGCGTTCACCTAATAATTCAAATGAGCTTGATTAGTGAGGGAAACCTTACTTGGATTTGGCGAGCGAACCCATTAAGCAAAACGAAGCGGAACTGCCGCCTGTAGAATTGAGTTCTTTTGTCTTCAGAACTGTTTCGCGAGGAGTCACTACCTTTGAAGTTCTCAGTTTTCAGAAGCCGGTTTATGTAAAGAATATTTTACCATCAGCAGAACGGCAGCATGAAAAAGACAACTTACGCAAGCGCTTTAAACTGATTTGCAAAGGGATCAACAAAGCAGATTTCCGCATTAAAAACTTGAAACTCCATTATCTAGGTCATGTAATTGATTCATCTCAAATTTGATTCAATTTGGTTAACTGCATGCCCCTGAACTGCCAGTGGTTTTCCAGTTTATCGAAACGTCAAGAGCTCTATAAAGTTGTGGCGATGGCGGCAGTACCTTTTTCTCTTGACCAAATTATGACTCCCCAAGTGCGTATCAGATTCTGAAACCTTACTGGGATCTAATTTCAATTTATTTGCTTGTTCTGATCATGGTAAATGGGAACACGGAGGTTCGAATGGGAACGGAGGTGATGGATCGGATGCTTAAATAGAAGCGCGGCTAATTGATCTATTCATTACAAAGTATCCATTTGGTGGCTTGTGGTCTTCTGGAGTTTTTTCCTTATTTACAAGTTTCCTGCTGGTACTCGTCATCACTTCGATATTAGTTTGCTGATAGATTGCCTCAATGAATATCATAGAAAATTGTCCATGTCCACCAGTAATTGCTCTTCAACTGATGCTTACAATATTTGTGTCCGTGAAGGTCCTTATTTCAAGTAACTGTCAAGAAACTATGTTTCTAAAATTGATCGCAAATTTAGGTCTGAGTCAATTTGTTGACAGCCAACCCAAGAAAATTGAGATGTTTTGAATTTAGGATTGTCTTATGTAAACAGTTACCCCTAACTGTTGATCCTTACCTGTTTTTCAATCATTTTCCCATGTTCTTCTGCCATTCTGATAATACTGAAATATCCTTAGAATCGAAGATCTCTCATTTCTCAATCAATGCCACCTGTGTTTAATAATTGCTTATTAGCAGACTAAAGTGCGCTCAAAGTTGCCTCTGACCAGACTAAAGTGCGTTCAAAAAACATAGTCAGAGAATGGATTTGAACATGAACAAATCTCTCAATATTGTTATAATATATTCATTTCATGAAAATTGATGTTTTCATTAATATATTCAACTAAGGAAAAGCTGGTCCAAAGTTATTGATAATGAGAAGAAAACACAAGTGTCGAAAAGTATTATTGGTTTTTTCATTAATTCACGTTTTTGACCGAATAGATGAGCTTTGCATAATAACGTCTTGCTCTACTGTTATTCCGAAGCTTTTCAAAATGTGACAGGCAGTTGCCTAATTGTTGTCCATGATGATTAAACCGCTATTAATGTCACTTTCGGATCAGTACCTCAAAGTGTGATAGGAAAGCCACAAGCAAGTACTCCACTTTGTGTAGGAACGTCCTTTGGGAGTGAGTCTTTTATAAAAAGAGATTTTTTACTAAAAGTTGCTTTTTAAATCCTGACTTTTAATCGGCTTATTTTCACTTATTCTCTGCGCTTTAAAAGTTGTTTCAAATTTTACCTTCGTCGTTCTGCTAAGCAATAGCCCTCAATCTTAAAGCGCCTAAATCCCGATTCTTAAAGTTTTACTTGCCTAGCACTACCAAACTTAGCACTTTACTTTTAATCAACCATTTAAACGGAAAACACTTCAGCCAAGTTAAGTCTTATTAGAGAATTTTTCGAGAAGTCACAGCCTCTCTGAGGCTGAGTTTTAAAATGAGCCAAATTGAAAGGCTTTTGTCTGAAGCCAGAATGACAGCCGACGAAACAACACAAGATGAAAGCGATTTTAATGAAGTGCGAAGTAAAAGAAAAAGGTTCAGAAAACAAGCACAAATTCCAATCACCAACGTTAGACCAATTGTTGTTTCTATTGATCCAAGGCCATCACAAATACAGTTTGCAAGAGCAATCAGATCGAACTTTCCAGTGGTCAAAATAAAGCACATAAGAGAGTTGAAGAACAATACCGATTTTTTTATTCAACCTGAGGACCTCGCTTCTAGAGAATGCCTAATGCTAACCGTAAACCTAACTCAAGCCTTTCCAAATGCCACTGTGAATGCCAGAAACACGCTTCCTAAGCCAAAACCCAAACCCAGTTTCGTAATTGTAAATGTCCATCACAGCATTAGTGTTGATGAGATAAAAGTTGAACTCCTAAACAACAATGCAATGAATGTCAACAAAGTTACACGAATAACAAGTCGAGCAACTGGCCAACCAACAAAATTGATTCGAGTCATAACTCATTCCAATAACCATGTTAGTGCAGCTCAGAAACATGGTGTCAAAATAGGTTGGCAGCTATACCGATGTGAAGCAAGCCGTGAACCACCCCATGTAATGCAATGTTTCAAATGCCAACAATTTGGTCACTCAGCAAAAGAATGCAGTAATGCTACTCGATGTCTTCGCTGCTCGCAGGAGCACAGTGTTAAAGAATGTACTGTTCAAAAAGAAAACGCTAAGTGTTCTAACTGTGGCGGTGCTCATGCGACAGTTTATCGCGGTTGTCCGGCCTATCAGCAGAAGCTCGCTGAGGCTTCAAGAAAGATAAATGAGAATAAATACTCTACGGCAGCGAAAAACTTAAAACCGCAAACCAACGTTGAAATGCCGCCACAAACTGAAAAAATAGCTGTTCTTGTAGCCGAAGTCTTGAGCAAAATACGAACAGTTCTAAACACCATGTCATATAGTGATATAATAAACATTGTTTCTAACAGCGCCTCACGCATCTTCAATGAAAAAATTGATGGTCAAAAAATACATGAGAGCATTAAGAGTGCAAATGCAATCCCTGTTAATTCAATGCCGCCTAACAACATATCAAACAGCCAAAACTTTAACCAAAATGGATAAGCTCAAAATTTTGCAATGGAACTGTCGAGGTCTAAACAACAAAATAAACGATCTCATTTTATTCTTAGCCGAAAATGACATAGACATAATTTGCGTGAATGAAGTGAAAAAATGGCAGAAAAACAGCCCTCTTCGTAATTATGTTGTTGCAACAGAAACTTATACCAACAGTCATCATGGCTCTCTTATTTTAATAAAGAACAACATCGTCATAAACCAAACGGAACCAGCAGAAAAGGAGAACGATTGCAGCGGAAAAACACTGGAAATACTAAAATTATGCATCACGGTACCGTATTTTGGAGACTTTTGGATAATATCTGTTTACAATTCACCTGGAAAACCACTCTCACTGGAAAAAGTATTCTCAGAAAGTATGACAAATGTTTTTGTTTGTGGTGACTTCAACTCTCCCCACCAAGAATTAAACTGCTCATATGATTCTGAAAACGGTGAGAAACTCCTGAATCTAATAGACAACGGTCATTTTAAACTGCTAAACAACGGTCATCACACATATCAGTCGTTCGACGGAAAAAGTAAAAACATGCTCGATTTACACTTTTGCGATTAGGAATTTTAGTAATTTCGAAGTCTCAGAGGATCTGGGAAGTGACCATAGAACCACAATAAAAACGTTTAACCTCAAAATAAGCAAAAAATTTGAATTGAAATCGGAAATTGACTTCAGACAATTCAGAGAAAACGCTATAAAATCGTATAGATCATCGGACCTTTGGCATGCGCAGTATCCGGGAAAGGATGAACTAAATAAGTTTAGCAGCAATCTGGTTGAAATAATACACAAATCGTTGGAAGACTCCTATGTCAACAAAAACAAGCTTCCTTACAGTATTGGGACACAAAAATTGATAAAACTGAAAAGGAAAAAGCGAAGAGAACTCAAATGTGCAGTTGAAGATGAATTTAGGTCTCTAAAAACCGAGATAAATTATCTGCAGAAAGAAATCAAACGATCAATCAGGCAATCAGAAGAACAAAAAAGAGCTAAAATTTTGGCACGCGCAAGAGACAAGGGCAGCAAAGGTTTTTGGAGAGCAATAAAAGAACTAACAAATGACAACGAGTCAAAACAAAAAACTTGCGACTATCCCGATTTAACATATAAAGAGTCGAAGGCAGTCACAGATCATGAGAAAAGCGAGCTTTTCAAACAACTCCTAAAAGACACAATGAAAGACCACACAACAGTACCAACAGAAATTGCCGAACACTACGAGAAAATCGAAAAAGAAACCAAAGCATTTCTAAGTACAAACGTCGACACCGAGGAACTTTGTACTGTGGTTAAAACAAAGGAATTCGATGAAATATTGAGAGTATCGAGAAAGTCATGCCCAGGACCAGATAAAATCAGCTACAAAGTGCTCAGTGAGTTACCACGGAGTATAAAAGCCCTAGCCTGCCTCCTCATTTCTAGTTCAATTAACAACTCGTTTGTTCCAGTAAATTGGAAAGAATCACAGATAACAATGATACCAAAGCAAGATAAAGACAGATCAAAGGCTGAAAACTATCGACCTATTAGTCTTACAAATTGCCTGGCCAAAGTTTGCGAAACTGTTGTGAAAAACATTGTCTTAGAACATTGCGAAAGTCTAAATGTATTTGGCGAAACTCAGAGCGCTTACAGGAAACATCGCTGTACCACAGACAATCTTATCAAACTCACTCAGCACGTTAGTGAAGCTTTCCAATGGTCTGAAATGGTTGGTTTAGTTTGCTTGGATGTTGAAAAAGCATTTGATGCCGTATGGCGTCTAGGGTTGATCCACAAATTGAATTCAATTGAGCTAAAAATCCCAATCATTAAGTGGATAAATTCATTTTTGTCACAAAGGAACGTTTACGTAAAGATAAATACTACTGTTAGCGCCAGTTTCTGCCCGACAGCCGGTGTGCCCCAAGGCAGCGTAATTGTTCCCATTCTCTTCCTTATATACGTTAGCCGATTGCCAAAAATGAAAGCACAGATTTCACAGTTTGCTGACGATTTTGCCCTGTTCTACAGATCTCGCTCAACACAACTAATTCAAAACAATCTGCAATCATCACTGAATAGCCTTATAGACTGGTGTGACCACTTGAA
Source organism: Convolutriloba macropyga (assembly GCF_964194025.1). NCBI lineage: Eukaryota > Metazoa > Xenacoelomorpha > Acoela > Convolutidae > Convolutriloba > Convolutriloba macropyga. The sequence continues at coordinate 35,921,373 of NC_134475.1, forward strand.
AATTAAAATAAATCCCAACAAAACTCAGTACATGATTTTTAAAAACCCATCTAAGAAAAAGTCTGAGCTCAATTTAAAAATAAAGGCCGTACCCGTCGGAAAAACACAAACGCTAAAGTTTCTTGGTATTACTCTCACTCCTCATCTCAGATGGAACGATCACTGCAATGGCCTAATAAAGAGAGCAAACAGCAGGTTATTTCAACTGTGGAGACTTAGCAATCTAAACATCAACGAAGAGAGTCTTTTATTGGTATACAAATCTTGGATCCGGCCTCTTTTTTTGTACTCAAATGCCTGTTGGATTGACCAATCCAAGCACTCATTAATAAAATACAATGTGTCCAGAATAGAGCCTTGAGGATCTGCCTACGAAAACCTAGATTTTACAAAGTCCAAAAACTTCATGAAAGACGCAAACATGCAAACAATTAGAGAAGTTCAGATTAAACTAGCCAATGGGTATATTAGTCGGGCAATTAAACACAACATACAGTCTGTAGTGGAACTAATTCACAAAAAAGGCAGTGCCCGCTTAATAATTGCAAAAGTACTCTCGATCACCTTCAATACTAAAAAAAAGAAAGAAATGACAAACTGGTGCACACTAGCCATCCGGCGTAGGTAGCAGCTCAAAACACTGATGAATGACAGAATGAGGATCGAGCCCCAGTGCATCTCCAACTTCAGGGCCATAATTTGTTTTCCAAGAAAAATCGACAGCCGGACTGACATCAGTGGAAAACTTGGGAATTGGATAAATAGGAATACGAAGACAAAAACGGGAAAACAAGGAAGTGCAACTTTATATTGAAATCTCAGCGAAAAACATCACACGATTTTGATGGCTAGCAAACGAAATAAGACAAATTATTAGCCAGCAGCGCAGTTGTGACGAGCAACGAACACGAAGATCTCTATACCTACAGCTACGGTTCGACTCCAACTTTGTTTATTTATCACTATGCGATTTTTTTTTCATATATCAGTCAAAGCGTTTATTACCTACAGCCAACTCAAAACGATTTAGTATGATTGTTGAAGACAAGCCAATTGGCTCAGCGGAGAATTACATTTACACGTAACTAACAAACCGAACCGATAAGAGTTCGAAGCCGAGAAGTGTCACCTTCCTTTTATTTCCTTCTCTTACTTTTTATTTCGCACATAGGCATCTTTTTATCCGATAAGAAATATTATGACTGTATGGCCAGCCGCTCGCTTAGTCAATTCGGGGCCAGACACAACTTATTTTTAATCCACTTCATTCTTTTCATTCTATTCAGCCAGCCGCTCGCTTAGTAAATTCGGGGCTGAACAGATCACCAAAAACATCAAAACAAAAGCTAATTACGGCAATTATCAATTTAATCAAGCTTCGTTTCATTTTGAAATCTTTATTTCAGTCTTTTTATCATCTTTTTGATACTCCACTGAATTAAATTAAATTAAACAAGAGAAACACTTCATCATCTAGCTTTGTGCTGAGCGCGGTTTGGTTTCAGTGGTTTTATGGTTAGGTCAGCGTAGCACTTTTTAAAAAAAAGCACTTCTTATTTTTCGTCAGTTTTGATTTTTTTTATTCACTTTCCTTTATGAAATTAAAACAAAGTTCATTTTAACTTTTTCAGTCCTTCCTTTTCGAACAGAAAATTTTAGCATTTGTTCTCCTTAGACTGACGTCTATTATATTATACGAATAAAGATCATTTGTTTTATACTACCTATCTGCTTTAATTGGTTGGAAGTTATTTCGTATTGCGATCGAAAAAGTGTTTAAAATATGGGCCATCAAACATGGAACTTAGCGCGGACAGCTAACTCGATATTAACAATGCGAGCGTGGGTTCGAGACTCAGGATGAGCCAATTTCATCCATCTCAATTTTTCAGACACTTCCAAACTGAAAACAATGAAACTATGATGCCAAACACCTCCAAAAACAGAAGAAAACTTAGTGCAATGCACTAATATCGATTAAAATTCTGACATCCACACAATGAGGTTCGAGTCCCACCAACGTCATCAAACTTTTATTATCCTGAAAATTTAATTTTTTTTTGTTTTAATTAATTAAAAGTACTTGTTACTTACCTTGTGATAATGAAAATGCCGATCACATCATCTCCTACGAGGCTAGCCATGTATCCGATCCATTATCTTTTTGAAATGCCAAGTTCAGCCAGCAGAAGCCCTCCATGGTGCTTGAAATGGCTGAGTGCGCCGGATGCAAAAGAAGTCTTTAATACAACAGGAACAGAAACTCAGTTTTAACGAGAACTTTTTTCTTCAATTCTTCATTCTAAACTGAAACTCTTTCTTAATATGTATTAAACTTCTTTTAACGAATGGTTGTACATAAATTGTGTAAAAAATGTGACAGGCAGTTGCTATCAGTCCTGATCAACGCATCATACTTTTGATGAGTCTCTGATCAGAACGCTGCTGTTTTGTTGACTTTTGTGAGACAACATCTGTCAGTAAAAAAAACTAAAAATCTTGGAAAGAAATTGCTTGAGTCGGTTTCTGATCAGACAAATGTGGGCTCGAAAATGCCTCCGGTCAGACCGCCGTAGACTGAAGTGACCTCCAATCGGACACGTTCTAGACCATTGTCCAGAAAAAAAACTGCGCTCTAAGCCTTTTCCAGACCGTAGGAATTTTGAATCAAACATGGTCTTTTCATGGGTCGAGAAGAAGTCTTTTCATATGTCTGGCTTCATATGTCTCCAACTTAAAACAGAGATGGAAAACTGCGAAAGGTCCTAAGAAAATCTGCAATTCTTAAGATAAAGCAGTTATCGCAGCTGAATTATATTAGCACAATACTTGAATGAAACTAGGCAAATTAATTATGATGGCCTTCTTCCCATTAACCTTGATGAGAATGTTGCGTTATTCAGTTGTTTTCTTTCCCAAAGTTATGAGTTATAAATTTTTTTAAGAAATGCATATTTTCGACAGACTGATGGCACTTCAGAATCGAAAAAGCTGAACGAGAATACAAGCTGACTACATTATAAGCAATAGTGAGCAATTAAGATGCACGTAAAATTTCTGAGACAAAAATGCAGACTCATGACAAGATTTTTGCTCGACCTATAATTTGACATTAAATTTGACCTGATAAAAAAACACTCATGAAAAGACCTTTTCTCGACTTATAACTTTTGTTTGAACCAATTTTTTATCCTCTAAAATTTTGGTCGAGCAAATGCTCAGGGTGAGAAAATCTGCGTAGAGCAATATTCCAGTGTAATTTTTTGGGTGGAGCAATTTTCCAGAGAGAAAAAATATAGTTCGAGCAAAGTCCAGGTGATTGATAAAGTCTAGCAAGGTACTTTTCATAGCTCTTTTGGGTTCAACATGATCTAATCATACCCAATTTTTGTCGAGCATGGTCTTTTCAGAGGTGGAATTCTAGATTATGGCCTCCAGGTCAATACTATAAAGCTTATCCTAATGGTATACATTATAGCCTACGAACAGCCCAAATTGCCTAAGAAAAGACGATTAACATGCTAGGCAATCGGATCACTTGATTTCAGACAATAAGAACACTCCCTCTGGTCCCCCGGATTTACATTTCAGTTTAATACAGAAATTAAACATTGTTTTTCAATTCGGTATTCAACGCGCGTTCCGGCTATGAACATGACAAAAATTATTATGGCCATCCAAAAAAAGCATGATAAAATTTTACTCAAATATAACATGCATGTTACTAATCGGGTCAGCGCCGTTTCGGGGCATTATTTTGTAATAATGCGCTGAATGCCCGGAAATTTTGCACGAAATGCTCTGAACACATTGAAACGCGCTGAATTTCTTGAAATTTTCGGCTCATAATAATAATACGCTGCAATGCACTGAATTATTGAGATGAATGTTCTCAAATATCAGCGCAAAACGTAAGCAACTGCATTAAATTTGAACGTTTTTCGCACTGATTCCTAAACTTCTGACGATTAAATTGGTCTGAGTTTGGTCATTACTTTCCTAATTAAGGTTTACTAGAAAATGCACTGAATTTTCAGTGCTTTTCTTAAATAACTTCAGCGAATTTCTTACAAATTTTTTTATTAATTTAAAATCAATATGAAGAACAAAATGTTAGGAAGGGATGGCCCAGTGGATAAAGGAGAAGTAGCAGAGCTGGTACGACAGTGAAGAGAGGGGTTTCCAGCGCACTTCTTACAATGTTTCAGCGCTTTTCAGGGCATCATTTTTTAGCGTTTTTACGCTGAAACTATTGAAAAATTATCACTTTTCAGCGCATTTCTTTCACAAATTTGTAAAAAGTTCTCAACCCGGTTAAACTGTGTAGAAGTTTTAAAGAGCCGGAACGCAACTGGGGTAGTTCTCCCGGTCGATTTTTTCTGCCCATAGAAATGTAAGATTAGGGCTGCATTGGGCTGCCACGGGGAATAAAATGATGTAAGAGTGACGGTGTAAAAGACAAATTGATCCCACACTCTTATATCTTTCTTGTCTGTCAAGTGGTCAAATAATGTAATAGATTTGTGAAAGATTATGCAATAGATTTCTTTGCACGTGCTTATAAAATTGAGTTGCTAAATTGATGGAATCTTGAACTTGAAAACTGAACATTCTTACTGAAAAACTTTGCTAACACACCTTTGCTACAATATTTTTTTTGGAGTGCAGTTTATTTAATTGGGTCTACGGAGGCTAGCCGAAGTGCTCAATATCAGTTCTCCGATGAGACCGTACCTAAAACCATTCCCAAAAGCCTATTTTTTATGCCCAAGTCAGAAATGGGAAAACAGAAAGGCACCAAAACAAGTAACAACGCCTCTGAAAATGTTCTTTTAGGCTCCTGCAAATTAAATTGCAAAAATTAATGCATTAACTGCGTTAAATGCAATCTACGGTTTCACGTTGCAAGTACTGATTTGTCGCATGAGAACTTCGTGGCATTGGTCAAGACGAATGGTGCTTTTTGGGCCTGCATGGCCTGAGAGCAAACGTCAGAGGTCAAGAAAACAATGAAATAGAAAATTGCAAAATAATTTTCGACAGAGTTTTGCTGGAATAAGAGACGACTTGCAAAAAGAGATTACTGAATTTAAAAGCCAAATGCTTAACGACATAGAAGAAATTAAACTGACGCTTAAAAATTCACGATACGAGAATGAACCTCAAAAGATAACTGAGAATTCAAGAGCGAATGGTGATCTAATTGGTCAATTAGAGCGAGAAAATAAAATCACAGTAATCGGAATACCAGAGAAATCAAGCAATACAATGGTAACCGCATTGGACAGAATCACTCATGACAAAAAAATCAGTTGAAGAATTTGCTCGAAAAGTTGGAATTCAGACATAAAATATTGAAGACATTTTTCGTCTGGGTATATTTAGCTCCACCCAAACTTGTCCGCGACCGCTGTTTGTGAAACTTTCAAACACTTGGAATTGCAGAATCATGATGATGTCAATTTCAATATTGAAGGCAAATAATTTTTATATCAAACAGTTTTTATCAAAAAATGAGTCGGGAAAAGAAAAACAAGCTCTAGAGTATTAATTTAAACTTGCTCAAACCATGGATATGAACTGTTCAGACATTAAATTTAGATCAGCTAGGCTGTTTTTCAGGAACAAATTGATTGATACTAATTTATCCATAGAAGAAAAAGTCGCCTTCTAACGAACCCTCCTGATTTCATTTGAATAAAATCAAGCAAAAAATTGTGCGAGTACTATCATTGAATTGTCTTCCATTATTTAGTATGGATAGACGAGTGATGTTGGATATTCTCCTGAAAACTATTAATCCCGATGTTGTTTGCCTCACAGACCTGGTTAAACCCAATTATTGAAAACCAAGAAATGTTAATTAGTCAATCCATTCGCGATAAGATAGAAAACTGGGACCACATGGGGGCGTCCTAATACCACACCGAAACACATTATCATGCCAAATGGAGCTTTTGCGATCAAATTCAGATTTCATTTGTTGTTGCATATACATTTTCAAGGAGGTTACAATCGTAATTATCACCATTTATAATCCCCCAGCTGACAGCAAACATAGACTCAGAGCAGATTTGTTCTGCAAAACCATTCAAGAGATTGCCAGAGATGTCCAAGAATATCAAAGATCCATTGAATACTGTACTTTCTTTTGAATGGTGACATTAACTATACCCACACAGATTGGCTTACTTTAAGTAGAAATTGTTCATACAAAAAAGCAGTTTTGAACGAATTCAAAAAATTAAATATGTCATCACTGCAATCTCATGCAAGCCGGACATTTTTCTTAGTAACAATGCTAACTTGTGTAGCGAACTGTTAGAGGAGAAATCGTTCTCAGATAACAAGTATTTGTTAGCTGAAATTTCGATTGAATATGCTGAGCAAGAAGCCTTGCCTAAAATGAAACGTTTAACTATTGGAAAAGCTAATTGGGACGAATTTACGATCAATTTTATTTTTCCAATGTCTCCATTTGACTCAACTGATAATATTGTCGACTCCTTTTACCATAAATTAGAATTAGCGTCTTCTATTGCAATTCCACTCAAAACCTCTATAAAAACCAATGCGCCTTTTTACATGTCCTCTAACAGTATCCATTTAGAAAATAAACTCAGAACAGCTTTGCAAAATAAACAAAACGCAGAGAAAATTTCACGACGTAGAGAAGAATTATCCATTTCTCTAAATAATGACAAGGATCAATTCGTTGAAAAAAGCAAAGTCTGGTTAACAAACGATACATATAAATTAATCAGACAAATAACGAAACAGCCAGCTCTGCCTGAGAACATGGTGTTCATGGAAAAAGAAGTTTTTGGGTACAAGAGCAATGGAGAACAATTATTTCGCTTTTGTTTTTGTTCAAGACGATACTAAATATGTTATTCCATTTAATCAAAGTCCAGAAATATTTTTTGAAGACGTTCAGTTTAGCAAAGAGGCTCTGAGCGAGGCAATCAAATACATACGTAGTGGTGCTAACTCTTTTGATGGAATCAGCCAAAAATTTTCAAAATTTGCTTTACCGTACATTTCGAATCAACTTTTGTTTATCTTCAGTTGCTGTGTTAGCGAAGGTGAGTTTTCCAGTTTGTAGAAAAAAAGCATGTGCGACCCCATTTCAAAAGCGGTAGCAAATTAGGTTCAAAATGCAACCTAGTCAAAACCTACATGATATCGATCTTGTTTTATGGATCAAATGTTTGGTATGCCAGTAAAGCTATTGTCAGGAATATGGAAAGACTCCTGAGAACAATTTTAAAATGGATACAATCAAACACTCCTTTTACTGATAAAGAATATAATGATTGTCTTCGATCAGTAAACTTCCGATCATATATCAACTTGTCTTTTTGGATCTCTTAGTTTTAAACAGAATTTTGACAAGAAAACTTCCACTTGAGGCAGAACAGTTTTGGCAAATAAGGAATGGATATCCGGAAACACGATCAAACGAGAAAGTATTTTTATATTCAAACGAATGTAATCACCGACGTTGCCGATCTATTTTTTTCCACCGTGTTAAAAACTTCAACAATTCGATGTCACTGGCGCGTGATTTTCGCAACTATAACCCATATTCAAGTCCTCCAAAATTGAGAAGAGAAGTCAAAGAATATCTATTTGATTTAGCCAAGAAGAGCTTTTAATTACAAATCGTACCCATACAGATGGACAGTGTTTGAGGGAAATCAAATTGAAGCTTCGTTAGGGACTTACTAAGCTTGGTGAAACCAAGTTTAGTGAAATATTATTATTATTATTATTATTATTATTATTATTATTATTATTATTATTATTATTATTATTATTATTATTATTATTATTATATTTTTGTTATTGGGAGTATTGGAGAAAATGAGAAAAGCTTCGTTAGGGACTTACTAAGCTTGGTGAAACCAAGTTTAGTGAATTATTATTATTATTATTATTATTATTATTATTATTATTATTATTATTATTATTATTATTATTATTATTATTATTATTATTATTATTATTATTATTATTATATTTTTTATTATTGGGGGTATTGGAGAAAAGGAGAAAAACTGCTTGACAGACCAAAAAGTTGTAAGAGTGAGGGGTTAATATATCTTTTAGCCCCTCGCACTTACATCATTTTACTCTAAAATCCAAAAATCCAAGTTCGTAAAATCCAAAAACTTTCCTCCCGCATTACAATCAAAGCCTGCATCTTTGAGCACCCCTAAGGTTACCCTCTGAATCTTAAATTTTTTGGGGGTAATTGTGGACGGGTAAAATCTAAAAAAATTGCCCCATTTTCCCCCTAATCTCCATTCTACAGTGGCTCTGTACTCAAATGGTCCATCTGTCGGTGGCAGTTGCAAATCTATTAACTGTACTATTTAGGAGAGGGATATTTACAATATAAGGATATAGCCCAGACAAGGAACAAGTTTCTAACTGAGGAGAGGAAGGCCATCTTAGCAGAGTACGGGGGAGAGATAGGGGCGGTATTGGCTCAACAGAGGCGCATGAAGGCTGCAGCCGAGAGAGAGGCTGAACGACTGAGGAAGGCAGAGGAACTACGAAACAGAAGGTCGCTTATTTATTCCAATACTATCCCTTTCATTCTTGATTAATAACTGCGAATAAAAAAGGAGAAATAACAGTTATAAATATGATCACTGTGATACAGTGAAACAAAAACCTCAAGATACGTACAAAATTTCGCCAGTCCAGCGAATTAGATGCTTTCGGCATGATCTTAACCAGCCATGTTGGGTTTATTGTAAGAGCTTATAGAAAGATCTAAAGTTATCCTATTATGCTACCGAAATCAATATCTTACTAAGTTTGCCAATACAAATTGTACACCGGCTCGCGGGATGGATGGTTGTTAAGTAATATTTTAAATTATTGTGCAGCAACACGGCTACCCTGTGAGTACTACCTACCGATAAATTTTGCTAAATTGATTTTCCTGAAACAAATTACCCGGGTCGAGGTATCAGCATCTGTAAGCGGATATTGTTGCAGGAAATCTATTGAATGTGCGCCAATTATGTAGGATTTGCGCTGATTGCGCTGAAATTTGAAAAATAGGTGCTGAATACGCTGAATTTAAATATTTCAGCAAACTTCTTACATAAAAGCGGCATTTGATTCAGCACCTTTCTTACATACTTTCAGCACTTGTGAAAATTTCAAATTCAGCGGATTCACCGCCTTTTACCTGCATGTTTACTGCTCAATATTGCCTATAACGTAGTCAGCATGTACGGTCCTTCATCTTTTGCGTTTCTGTACAGCCGTTAATCAATCAAAAGCGTTGATTTTTTAATGACAACTCATGTTTTTGATAAACAGATTAATAGAAAAACGTCACACTTTCATCTTACCAAACGGAAGGAGGACAAGTATATTTTAGCTAACTGGTTTTATTCAATCAAGTGTTTTGGCTATGCACTCCAGCTGCGATAAGTGCTCTAATTAAGGTTTGATTAAGGCTCTAATTAGCCTAATTGTTGTCCATGATGATTAAACCGCTATTAATGTCACTTTCGGATCAGTACCTCAAAGTGTGATAGGAAAGCCACAAGCAAGTACTCCACTTTGTGTAGGAACGTCCTTTGGGAGTGAGTCTTTTATAAAAAGAGATTTTTCACTAAAAGTTGCTTTTTAAATCCTGACTTTTAATCGGCTTATTTTCATTTATTCTCTGCGCTTTAAAAATTGTTTCAAATTTTACCTTCTTCGTTCTGCTAAGCAATAGCCCTCAATCTTAAAGCGCCTAAATCCCGATTCTTGAAGTTTTACTTGCCTAGCACTACCAAACTTAGCACTTTACTTTTAATCAACCCTTTAAACGGAAAACAACTCGGCTAAGTTAAGTCTTATTAGAGAATTTTTCGAGAAGTCACAGCCTCTCTGAGGCTGAGTTTTAAAATGAGCCAAATTGAAAGGCTTCTGTCTGAAGCCAGAATGACAGCCGAAGAAACAACACAAGATGAAAGCGATTTTAATGAAGTGCGAACTAAAAGAAAAAGGTTCAAGAAACAAGCACAAATTCCAATCACCAACGTTAGACCAATTGTTGTTTCTATTGACCCAAGGCCATCACAAATACAGCTTGCAAGAGCAATCAGATCGAACTTTCAATTGGTCAAAATAAAGCACATAAGAGAGTTGAAGAACAATACCGATTTTTTTATTCAACCTGAGGACATCGCTTCTAGAGAATGCCTAATGCTAACCGTAAACCTAACTCAAGCCTTTCCAAAAGCCACTGTGAATGCCAGAAACACGCTTCCTAAGCCAAAAACCAAACCCAGTTTCGTAATTGTAAATGTCCATCACAGCATTAGTGTTGATGAGATAAAAGTTGAACTCCTAAACAACAATGCAATGAATGTCAACAAAGTTACACGAATAACAAGTCGAGCAACTGGCCAACCAACAAAATTGATTCGAGTCATAACTCATTCCAATAACCATGTTAGTGCAGCTCAGAAACATGGTGTCAAAATAGGTTGGCAGCTATACCGATGTGAAGCAAGCCGTGAACCACCCCATGTAATGCAATGTTTCAAATGCCAACAATTTGGTCACTCAGCAAAAGAATGCAGTAATGCTACTCGATGTCTTCGCTGCTCGCAGGAGCACAGTGTTAAAGAATGTACTGTTCAAAAAGAAAACGCTAAGTGTTCTAACTGTGGCGGTGCTCATGCGACAGTTTATCGCGGTTGTCCGGCCTATCAGCAGAAGCTCGCTGAGGCTTCAAGAAAGATAAATGAGAATAAATACTCTACGGCAGCGAAAAACTTAAAACCGCAAACCAACGTTGAAATGCCGCCACAAACTGAAAAAATAGCTGTTCTTGTAGCCGAAGTCTTGAGCAAAATACGAACAGTTCTAAACACCATGTCATATAGTGATATAATAAACATTGTTTCTAACAGCGCCTCACGCATCTTCAATGAAAAAATTGATGGTCAAAAAATACATGAGAGCATTAAGAGTGCAAATGCAATCCCTGTTAATTCAATGCCGCCTAACAACATATCAAACAGCCAAAACTTTAACCAAAATGGATAAGCTCAAAATTTTGCAATGGAACTGTCGAGGTCTAAACAACAAAATAAACGATCTCATTTTATTCTTAGCCGAAAATGACATAGACATAATTTGCGTGAATGAAGTGAAAAAATGGCAGAAAAACAGCCCTCTTCGTAATTATGTTGTTGCAACAGAAACTTATACCAACAGTCATCATGGCTCTCTTATTTTAATAAAGAACAACATCGTCATAAACCAAACAGAACCAGCAGAAAAGGAGAACGATTGCAGCGGAAAAACACTGGAAATACTAAAATTATGCATCACGGTACCGTATTTTGGAGACTTTTGGATAATATCTGTTTACAATTCACCTGGAAAACCACTCTCACTGGAAAAAGTATTCTCAGAAAGTATGACAAATGTTTTTGTTTGTGGTGACTTCAACTCTCCCCACCAAGAATTAAACTGCTCCTATGATTCTGAAAACGGTGAGAAACTCCTGAATCTAATAGACAACGGTCATTTTAAACTGCTAAACAACGGTCACCACACATATCAGTCTTTCGACGGAAAAAGTAAAAACATGCTCGATTTACACTTTTGCGATAGTACAGTTTTTAGGAATTTTAGTAATTTCGAAGTCTCAGAGGATCTGGGAAGTGACCATAGAACCACAATCACAACTTTTAATTTCAAAATAAGCAAAAAATTTGAAATGAAATCGGAAATTAACTTCAGACATTTCAGAGAAAACGCTAGAAAATCGTATAGATCATCGGACCTTTGGCCTGCGCAGTATCCGGGAAAGGATGAACTAAATAAGTTTAGCAGCAATCTGGTTGAAATAATACACCAATCGTTGGAAGACTCATATGTCAACAAAAACAAGCTTCCTTACAGTATTGAGACACAAAAATTGATAAAACTGAAAAGGAAAAAGCGAAGAGAACTCAAAGGTGCATTAGACGATGAATTTAGGTCTCTAAAAATAAATTATCTGCAGAAAGAAATCAAACGATCAATCAGGCAGTCAGAAGAACAAAAAAGAGCTAAAATTTTGGCACGTGTAAGAGACAAAGGCAGCAAAGGTTTTTGGAGAGCAATAAAAGAACTAACAAATGACCACGAGTCAAAACAAAAAACTTGCGACTATCCCGATTTAACATATAAAGAGTCGAAAGCAGTCACAGATCATGAGAAAAGCGAGCTTTTCAAACAACTCATAAAAGACCCAATGAAAGACCACACAACAGTACCAACAGAAATTGCCGAACTCTACGAGAAAATCGAAAAAGAAACCAAAGCATTTCTAAGTACAAACGTCGACACCGAGGAACTTTGTATTGTGATTAAAACAAAGGAATTCGATGAAATATTGAGCGTATCGAGAAAGTCATGCCCAGGACCAGATAAAATCAGCTACAAAGTGCTCAGTGAGTTACCACGGAGTATAAAATCCCTAGCCTGCCTCCTCATTTCTAGTTCAATTAACAACTCGTATGTTCCAGTAAATTGGAAAGAATCACAGATAACAATGATACCAAAGCAAGATAAAGACAGATCAAAGGCTGAAAAATATCGACCTATCAGTCTTACAAATTGCCTGGCCAAAGTTTGGGAAACTGTTGTGAAAAACATTGTCTTAGAACATTGCGAAAGTCTAAATGTATTTGACGAAACTCAGAGCGCTTACAGGAAACATCGCTGTACCACAGACAATCTTATCAAACTCACTCAGCACGTTAGTGAAGCTTTCCAATGGTCTGAAATGGTTGGTTTAGTTTGCTTAGATGTTGAAAAAGCATTTGATGCCGTATGGCGTCTAGGGTTGATCCACAAATTGAATTCAATTGAGCTGAAGATCCCAATCATTAAGTGGATAAATACATTCTTGTCACAAAGGAACCTTTACGTAAAGATAAATACTACTGTTAGCGCCAGTTTCTGCCCGGCAGCCAGTGTGCCCCAAGGCAGCGTAATTGCTCCCATTCTCTTCCTTATATACGTTAGCCGATTGCCAAAAATGAAAGCACAGATTTCACAGTTCGCTGACGATTTTGCTCTGTACTACAGATCTCGCTCAACACAACTAATTCAAATCAATCTGCAATCATCACTGAATAGCCTTATAGACTGGTGTGACCACTTGAAAATAAAATAAATCCTAACAAAACTCAGTACATGATTTTTAAAAACCAATCTAAGAAAAAGTCTGAGCTCAATTTAAAAATAAATGGCGTACCCGTCGGAAAAACGCAAACGCTAAAGTTTCTGGGTATTACTCTCACTCCTCATCTCAGATGGAACGATCACTGCAATAGCCTAATAAAGAGAGCAAACAGCAGGTTATTTCAACTGTGGAGACTTAGCAATCTAAACATCAACGAAGAGAGTCTTTTATTGGTATACAAATCTTGGATCAGGCCTCTTTTTTGTACTCAAATGCTTGTTGGATTGACCAATCCCATGCACTCATTAATAAAATACAATGTGTCCAGAATAGAGCCTTGAGGATCTGCCTACGAAAACCTAGATTTTACAAGGTCCAAAAACTTCATGAAGACGCAAACATGCAAACAATTAGAGAAGTTCAGATTAAACTAGCAAACGGGTATATTAGTCAGGCAATTAAACACAACACACAGTCTGTAGTGGAACTAATCCACAAAAAAGCAGTGCCCGCTTAATAATTGCAAAAGTACTCTCGATCACCTTCAATACTAAAAAAAAAGAAATGACAAACTGGTGCACACTAGCCATCCAGCGTAGGTAGCAGCTCAAAACACTGATGAATGACAGAATGAGGATCGAGCCCCAGTGCATCCCCAACTTCAAGGCCATAAATTGTTTTCCAAGAAAAATCGGCAGCCGGACTCACATCAGTGGAAAATTTGGGAATTGAATAAATAGGAATACGAAGACAAAAACGGGAAAACAAGGAAGTGCAACTTTATATTGAAATCTCAGCGAAAAACATCACACGATTTTAATGACTAGCAAACGAAATAAGACAAATTATTAGCCAGCAGCGCAGTTGTGACGAGCAACGAACACGAAGATCTCTATACCTACAGCTACGGTTCGACTCCAACTTTGTTTATTTATCACTATGCGATTTTGTTTTTTTTCTTCATATATCAGTCAAAGCGTTTATTACCTACAGCCAACACAAAACGATTTAGTATAATTGTTGAAGCCAAGCCGATTGGCTCAGCGGAGAATTACGTATACACGTAACTAACAAATCGAACCGATAAGAGTTCGAAGCCGAGAAGTGTCACCTTCCTTTTATTTCCTTCTCTTACTTTTTATTTTGCACATAGGCGTCTTTTTATCCGATCAGAAATATTATGAGTGCATGGCCAGCCGCTCGCTTAGTCAACTCGGGGCCAAACACAACTTATTTTTAATCCACTTCATTCTTTTCATTCTATTCAGCCAGCCGCTCGCTTAGTAAATTCGGGGCTGAACAGATCACTAAAAACACCAAAACAAAAGCTAATTACGGAAATTATCAATTTAATCAAGCTTCGTTTCCTTTTGAGATCTTTATTTCAGTCTTTTTAACATCTATTTCATACTCCACTGAATTAAATTAATCAAGAGAAACACTTCATCATCTAGCTTTGTGCTGCGCGCGGTTTGATTTCAGTGGTTTTATGGTTAGGTCAGCGTAGCACTTTTAATCAAGCACTTCTTATATTTCGTTAGTTTTGATTTTTTTTATTCACTTTCCTTTATGAAATTAAAACAAAGTTCATCTTAACTTTTTCAGTCCTTGCTTTTCGAACAGAAAATTTTTGGCATTTGTTCTCCTTAGACTGACGACTATTATATTATACGAATTAAGATCATTTGTTTTATACTACCTATCTGCTTTAATTGGTTGGAAGTTAATTCGTATTGCGATCGAAAAAGTATTGAAAATATGGGCCATCAAACATGGAACTTAGCGCGGACAGCTAACTCGATATTAACAATGCGAGCGTGGGTTCGAGACTCAGGATGAGCCAATTTCATCCGTCTCAATTTTTCAGACAAATCTAAACTGAGAACAATGAAACAAGAATGCCAAACACCTCCAAAAACAGAAGAAAACTTAGTGCAATGCACTAATATCGGTTAAAATTCTGACATCCACACAATGAGGTTCGAGTCCCACCAACGTCATCAAACATTTAATATCCTGAAAATTTATTTTTTTTGTTTTAATTAATTAACAGTACTTGTTACTTACCTTGTGATAATGAAAGTTGCCGATCACACCATCTCCTACGAGGCTAGCCATGTATACGATCCATTATCTTTTTGAAATGCCAAGTTCAGCCAGTAGAAGCCCTCCATGGTGCTTGAAATGGCTGAGTGCGCCGGATGCAAAAGAAGTCTTTAATACAACAGGAACAGAAACTCAGTTTTAACGAGAACTTTCTGCTTCAATACTTCTTTTTAAACTAAAACTCTTTCTTATTATGTATTAAACTTCTTTTAATGAATGGTTGTACATAAAATGTGTAATTGTTGCGGTGCTCTAATTAAGGTTTGACAAAAGTCTTTTGGTATATTGATAACTGTTTTTAAGTTGGACTGCAGTAGTGCAATGCTGTTTAGTCTTGCTCCGCTGCTGCTTCTGTATGTACAGAAGCAGAGAAAAATCAATGTTGTTTAAAGAAAGCGTTGAAAAAGCGTAAGATGAATGCTGAAATTTGAAGTTGTGTAAGATAAGTAGTGAAATTACTGAAAATTATGTAAGAAATGCGCTGACAGCCACTGAAAAAAAAAATTTTTTAACGAATAAATCTTAAGTAATATTCCACCCAATCTGCTGAATTTTTGGTATCTCTTTTACAAAGTTTCAGCACTTTAAGCGAATATTTTTGTAAGATTTATCCTCTAAATTTTTTTTCAGCGGTTGCCTGGGCATTTCTTATATCTTGACGACATCTTCGACCCGGGTAGAGGCAAGAGTGAATGCGTGTTTGAAGATATGTGTTCTTTTGCATGTTATGAACTGAAGTTTTGCTACAGAATTATGCTAAGCCTTATCTCCTGTTCTGGGCGAAAGATTTGCGATTAAACGGTTTCATACAGCATTCGCTATATAAAAGAGAATAGAGTATTCTCCGTCCCTATATAAATTTTTGGCAACTTCTTGGTTTGTACCCCCGCCCCCGTATTTTATGCACCCCAGTTACAGAGCATGTGTCAAAACACAGTCAATCATTATGTGAAAATGTGAAACGTGCGCCGGGAGATTCAAATAATATTTACCCACTAACCTGGGGGGGGGGGGGGGGGGTCACTAACGGAAAAGATCCGAGTTCTGTCTGCTGCAAACTATGTATAACTAAATTAACTGTTCTGTAAACTTGACATCAAATTCAGACGCGAGGCCTCCTTCGTGGCATACGAGGGCAACAACAAACTGTACAAAGTCACTTATGGCGACCCCAGGAAGTCACCCCCGGCGGGGGTCTCCAAAAAGGCGGGGGTCTCCAATAGTGGGAGAAAGCAGAGCGCCACTAAGTCCGCCAGGAATGATTCAGGGAAGAGTAACGCGAGTGAAATTTTGGCAAGGAGACGGAAAGAGACGATTGAGATGAGGCGTCGACTGGCCAACTCTAAGATCAACTCAGCCCCACCAGAGGGGAGATCCTTCTCTAGCTACAACAAGAAGGGATCCAACACAACACTCTATGGTCAGTAGTGTATATGGTTACCATGTGCAATGAAACTCAAAACTTCACCTAACATTAAAGCACAACCGATAGACGTTGTTTTTTGAAATATATACACACATATGGCATCTTTCGCAGATGCTCACATTAGCAGGGCAATCTGCCATATGAATGAGTGTGTGTGTGTGTGTTTGTGTGTGTGTGTGTGTGTGTGTGTGTGTGTGTGTGTGTGTGTGTATGTGTGTGTGTGTGTGTGTGTGTGTGTGTGTGTGTGTGTGTGTGTTTGTCTGTGTGTGTGTGTGTGTGTGTGTGTGTATGTGTGTGTGTGTGTTTGTGTGTGTGTGTGTGTATGTGTGTGTGTGTGTGTGTGTATGTGTGTGTGTGTGTTTGTGTGTGTGTGTTTGTTTGTGTGTGTGTGTGTGTGTATGTGTGTATGTGTGTAGGGGTTCGGCTTCCTACAACTGCTGAATTTTAACCAAAGAACATATTTTTGGTGGTAGAACTCTTTGCGCTATAAAAGAGCACTCAGGATTCAATTTTTGTTGACCTGAGTTTCTTTTCATTTTAGCAGCAGGGGAACAGAGAGGTAAGAACTTCCGATTCTATAAGTTATTTCTGAGGAAAAAGTGGAGTTCTAAAAAGTGGAGATTTAAAAATGGTTTTTGCGCTTGATTTTGAAATTTTACACAATATGGGGATGTCTATGACAAATGAAATCAAGATTGGATATTTTGGTTCAATCTGTTCAGTTCTCCATAAATTGAACCCACCTTCATTATTTCATATGGCCATTTGAACATGACAATCATCGTAACGGTAGGTTTGAAGAACGAAAAAGCAGACGATCAGATTTTAGTGGACTGTATGTGTGATTTTTTGTATTATTACAGTTTAAGAGCCCGTCCTCAACTTGGAAATTGCACCTGTATCAAATTGTCTCAATTCCTTTGAAAACATGCAATAGGTGTTAGTTGAAGAACACAGTCGAAAAGGCCCTGGGTAATCATATTTTGTGTCCTGTACATCCGAAAACGCTTGTTTTGGTCTAAAGTTTTGACTCTTCGTGAAAATGTTCAAATAAAATTTGTTAAATTATCTGGATTGGTGAACTCCGAATTGTTTTCTTGATTTGCTTAAAAAACTGCTCTGACACCATCCTACTCTTTCCAACAATTTTGAACAGCGACACCGCCTCAACACCGCCTCGTTTTTTCGTCGTCGGCCTCAACTTGGGTAATCGTCCCAGCAGCCTTAAATTGGAAACCAAAAATTATCCTAAGTCTCAAAATAGACATTTTTCTAAGAATTGGGATTGTGGTGACAATTTGGAATCGTTTTAAAGTTTTTTTGAATAATCACTAACCCAATGATGAACATTTTGAAACGGAAATTTAAACGTGAATCTGCCTAAAGCAGAACAGTGATAGAATAGTGGCAATTTTCACAAATCTTTGACTGTCGCCAAAACTGACCGAATAAAAATTATGATCACTTTATGTGATATAACCCCTCACAAGGTGAGGTGACATCGACCAATCTCATAAGAGCGTTTTACTTCAGAAACGAGAAAAGAGAGAACGGGTCGTAACGTGAGCAACACAAATATGTCAGATGTGGATGGTACTGAAGGACAAACAAATGCCAACGTCTACGAGGAAGTCAATTCAATTGCAGCTACGGCACAAAGAGTGAGCACACGACACAGAAGTCTAATTTTAAACGATTTTCAACTGATTTTTACCGGATGTGGCTTGTAAAATTTGTCTGCATTTTTTATTCAAGTTACGCTTGAACACTATAGCCGTCACCCGCGTTGAAGGTCGTATTGTTTGAAAAACTTGTTGTTAACGAAACAGGAAAATAGACAAAAAAGACAAAAAGTAACTCGAGCTGTTCAGACCGAAGTGACCACTGATCAGACTATCTTCGAGAGCAAATATGTTCTCGGTGCGCTCGAATTACATGGTCCGGAAAAAGCTTGAGAACATTTTAGTCTGATCATAGGAGGATTTCAGTGCATACTAGTGTGATCAGCAAAAAATTTCGGGTGCAGTTGGGTTTGATTGGAAATTTTTTCAAGTACATTTTTTTAAAAGTTTTTTTGGTTTTTTTTTAATTATAGATGTTGTCTCTGCCAAGAGGCAACAATAGAGCACTTTTCTGGTCAGAGACTCTTTTAGAGTCTGGTGGCGCTGATCAGAACCAAGGGGTGCCTCTGATAGCAACTGCCGGTCCCGTTTCAAAGTGACTTTAGTTAAGAAATTTTTTATGCAAAGCTGCCTCAGTTTATCTATTCAGTGAAAAACAATTCAGCAAAAGTCTTTTTATGGGTCAATCAAAAATCTTTTCATAGGAATTTATCGTTGAGGATGTTCTTTTCATGAGTCGAGCAAGATTCCTTTTATAGGGATTTTGTGTCAAGCATGGTCTTTTCATAGGTCGAGTAAAAGTCTTTTCATATGTCTGCTTTTAGCATATTTGGAAAACTTTTCTCTGCTGCTGCACATAATAAAGCAGGAAAAGGGCAAAGCTAAACAGCATTGCTGCACTGCAGTCCAATTTAAAAAATTATTGGAAAACTGTCAAGGGTCCTAAGAAAATCTGCATTTCTTAAGATAAAGCAGCTATCGCAGCTGTATTATTTTAACACATTACTTCATTGGATGACACTAGGTAGTCTAATTGTTATGGCCTTCTTCGTATTAGCCATGATGAAAGAGCTGACTTCCTTATACGCTGACTACATTATCAGCATTAGTGAGCAATAAATTTGTACGTATAATTTTGAGGAAAAATTGCAGACTCATGAAAAGACTTTTGCTTGACTCATGACTTGACGATAGATTTGACGTGGTCCAAAAAGACCCATGAAAATTTTTTTCTCCACTTAAGATTTGGCTTTTGCTCGACCCAAATTTGTGTCCTGAAAATTTTTAATCGAGGTAAAGTCCAAAGCCCATTTTTGGTCGATAAAAATTCCAATGTAAAATTTTAGGTCAAGCAAAAGTTCAGAGTAATAAAATTCATGTCGAGGTGATTAATAAAATATGGCGAAGTTCTTTTGATAGCTTCTTTGTCCAGCATGGTAATTATATCCAATTTTGGTGAAGCATTGTCTTTTCATTGGTCGAAGTCTAGACCAGGGTTTTTCGGCACTTGCGTTTTCATTTAATTAGTAATACTCTCAGAATTGGTTTTTTCTTAGCTGATGTTTAAAACATCATTTTTCACGAATTAAATATTTCACTGCGTTGTTATGAGATTTTCTCGTGTTTAAAACCGTTCTCTGATCAAACTATTTTGAGCGCACTTTAGTCTAATCAGAGGCAATTTCGAGCGCATTTAAGTCCGGTCAGAGGCAATTTCGAGTGAAATTTAATCTGATCGAAGGCAATTTGTAGCGCACTTTTGTCTGATCAGAGACAATTTCGAGTGCACTTCAGCCTGATCAGAGTCGGATTTGGGCGCACACTACTCTGCACAGAAGTAATTTTCGAGCGCATGATAATCTGATTAGAGGAGGTTTTCGAGCGCAGTCCTAGCGCACGTGGAGTTTCGAGCGCACGATGGTCTGATAAGAGGATAATTCGGTCTGGGTCAGTCTGATCAGAGGCCACTTTTGTCTGGGACGGTCAGAGGCAATGTCGTTCTGGACCTCAACCTGGGTGGCTCTTGTATTTCTGTCAATTAGGAGCAATGCTCGTTAATCATAGACGACGTCAACCAAAATTGGACCGATTTTGGTTTGTCGAAAATACCGATTTTGTAAAACTTCTGGCAATCTTGACAGGTGAAGAGAGAAGAAAAGGGGAGGAACAAGTCAGCCGGGGCAGTCACAGTGACATGGAGTGAACAGAATCAACAGCTGCACATTTTGGAGGAGGAGGGGAAGAGAAACAGGAGAGACAACGGACAAGCAATCGGAGACAATCATCCCCTCGAGAGAGAGTGGACCCCTGTACAGATTGAGAGGTTTAAGGAGTTGGGCGTACGCAGGGTGGGAGAAATTCTCACAAGGTAAGAAAAAGCATCTTCAAGGCAGAATGAGGTGGTGTGTTGATGATGGTGGTGATTGTGATCTACTGGTGGTGGTGGTCTGTTGCTGGTGTGATGGTGGTGTGTTGGTGACAAGGCGGTTTGTGTTGTTGTGGTGGCGGAGTGACCTTTGTGTGAGGGTGGTTGTTGTCTGTTGGTGGTTTTGGTGGTGAGTTGGTGTTGTGAATGTTGTGTGTTGTTGGTTTTGTCGTACTGGTGGTGTTGGTGGGATGGTGGTGTGTTAGGGGCGTGGTGGTGGATTTTTTTGTTTAACAACCTGTAACATTTTTGCAGTCTGGATAAAAACCTGAAAGAAAACAACGCGGTTTTCTTACAACTTAATATTGCTGACCCTGTCTATTCTGAAATGGATGACATGAAAACTCATTTTGGGGGATGTGCAAAACTGCGTATCGATTTTTTATCTTGGAAAACCGGCGCGAAAACCAAAATCTTGTTACCAAACCATTCGGTTTCAAAAAAAATTTAAACATCCTTTTCTGACTTTTGTCACGTAATATGGTTAGCCTAATTGTTTTGATAGACTTATTAAATAGTTTCAGAGATGGTGAATGAAAGTCTAAAGGATCTGGTTCAAGTGCAAGAGGGAGACGATGCACAAATCAAAAACCTTAAAGCAGCTATTCGGATGTTGAAGGAGAAGCTCGAACAACAAAACGGTGTCATTGCTGAGCTGAAGAATAATCACCACTTGATGAATGAAAGTATCAAAGACCACACAAACGAAATTTATTCCTTGTCTGGTCGAGTGATAGAGTTGGAGAGATATTCTAGAAAGTTGTGTCTCATATTATCAAATGTGGAACTTGAAAACCCTGTAGCCACGGTACTATCAATTATGAAGAATTGTATGCAGATAAACACCAGTGAAGCGGACCTTGGGCCGCAAGCCACCCACTACAGAACGGAAAACAACTTGGGCCCATTATTGTTAAATTCTTATATCATCATCATCGGGATCTAGCATGGAATCGACGAAGTTGGCTAAAGAATTTTCAAAACTACGCAAAAGGGCAAATCTATATTGAAGAGTGCTTCGCTCCCATTGATCGACAACTTCGTGTTGCTGCAAAGGAACAAGGCATCAAGACTGTTAACAGGAAGCAGCAAATCTTTGCATGTAATGAAAATATCCCATTGCTAACCCTGTGAAGGTGCAATCTGTTGAAGAATTCGAAGATTTCAGAAAAACGGAGAGCTCAGCACAAACGTCATCAAAAATTGTCCGACAAAATGTTTACGAAATCTCACAAACTCCCATGTTATCATCGCTACCGACTCTAACCAGAAAGCCCAAAACTCCTATGTTGGCCTCTGACCCAAACAGGAAGAAACGTTCTTTCTCCAGTGGATGAGTCAATCGAAACGCAAGAGCTTGCTGGAAGTGTTGACAA
Source organism: Convolutriloba macropyga (assembly GCF_964194025.1). Lineage (NCBI taxonomy): Eukaryota > Metazoa > Xenacoelomorpha > Acoela > Convolutidae > Convolutriloba > Convolutriloba macropyga. The sequence goes on from NC_134475.1 coordinate 35,943,532, forward strand.
ACTTCTTGTTCCAGCCTTAATAAAAGCACTCAACCCCAGTAAAGTCCGACGAAGTACTGAGGACAGTGTCCAAGAAACAGAACATGAGGAAATGGATGGTCTATCTGTCAAAGAAATTGCAGAACAGCAATTGTCAACTGTTTTTCAGGACGACTAATATAATCCCATCTATAAAAAAACGTTCTAATACTTGTTTAAGTGTTCTCCATCTAAATGTTAGGTCTATTCGAAAACACATAAATGACATTGAAGCACTAGTGTACAGCCTTGAGTCCCAACCTGATATACTATGCTTAACTGAAACATGGCTTGGCGCCGGCGATGATGAAAACTGTTTTCGCGTTCCTGGCTACAACCAAAGCCTTATAAAAAACCGAAGTGGTAAAGGAGGAGGTGTCATGCTTCAAGTGAAAAGTAACTGTTCTATCCTAAATGATATTCCTGTTAATTTTGACGAAGCACTTTGTGCAGATATCGAATAATCCGGCTATAAGTTAAGATTCCTAGTTGTTTATAACGAGCCAAGGACCGACAAAATGGAATTCATTGACCTACTTAATCATAACTTGGAACAATTGTCACAGCCTTCGCTTCTTTTTGTGGTTTGCGGTGATTAAAATATAAATATTTTGGAATCTAATCTGTTAGTGAACAGATACAAGACTTGCATCGAATCAAATGGTTTTGAGTTTTTTGATTTGGCACCTACCAGAATCACAAGTTCCACCTCCTCCTGTATTGATCATATGATGTATCAAAACATAGTGAACCCAAATTCAGAAGTGTTTTCTTTTTAGTCTTTTTCGGATCACTTTCCGGTTTTTCTAACGTGGTCTTTCAAAAATGAATCATCACATAATCCAACTGTTTTTCGTAATTATTCGTTTCTTAAGTGCCCGGAATCGTTCGTTTGTTATGTAGAGGCTTTGAGCTGTGAACTCTCAAAAGACATGAAAGATATAAGTCTCGAAAATTGTGCCAATGATGCTTTCAATACTTTTAACTCTTGTTTCACCCGAGTTTTGAATCAATTTGCTCCTCTTATAAGTGATTCAAATGTTGCAAAGTCTAATTCTCCCGTCTGGCTAATTAATCGGCTTAAGAATCTCCGCTCGAAAAAAAAATCAAGTGCACTGACACTGGAAGAAAACAAGGGATCAAACATCGTTTAATAAATTCCAAAAACTCCGCTCGACGTTCGAATCGGAATTGAAAAAATCGAAAAAGCAGTTTTATACTGAAAATTTTAAATATTGTATTGGGGACTCAAGGCAAGTTTATAAGTTACTGAACGATATTAAAGGCTCCAACAATAATACAAAAATCGCTGCTCTCAACAACTGTAAAGACTCTAGTGAAATTGCACATAAGTTTAATGAGTACTTCACTGGCATTGCCAACGAGCTTCGGAAGTCACTTCCCTATGCTCCATGTAGTACAGAACTGGAAACAGTACGGCAATCAATGTTCCAACGAGAGGTTTCTATGGCAGAATTACTGGAGATTTTGATATCGTTTGACAATAAATCTTCTTCTGGCGACGATAATGTTAACATGATCATCGTAAAAAAGTCCGCCACCGTTATTGCTCCTTATTTAGAACTACTTATCAACTGTTCATTTGCACAAGGTGTGTTCCCTTCTGATTTAACGCAAATTAAGGTTATTCCTCGGCGTAAAGGTGGATCTCGTTTAGATGAAAATAATTACAGACCATTTTCTCTCTTAAAAGTTTGGAGTAAAATCTTTGAGAGGGCAATGTTTGTGCGATTATATCAGTATTTTGAGAATTTTAATTTGCTTTATGAAAAGCAATATGGTTTTCGCAAAAGCATAGTACAATTGATGCGCGCGTTAATTTTTCCGTAAAAGTGAGGCTCAATGATTTTAGTGGCCGTGTTACAAGTTTCTTTCTTGATTTAAAGAAGGCATTTGACACTATTGACCATGGGATCCTTCTTAATAAGTTAAGCGATAATGGCATTCGAGGCCATGTTCATGCTTGGTTTGAGTCTTATCTGAGCAAACGTTTGCAAAAAGTAATTGTAAACGATAAATCGTCCAAATGGCTACCATTAAAGTTTAGAGTACCGCAAGGATCAATTCTTGGGCCTCTTCTGTTTATAATATAGGTGAACAACCTACCCAAGGTGTGCAGCAATGTTGATATGCTTCTTTTTGCTGATGACACAGACATAAATGTCATCGGTTGCGCAGACGCAGAAATTAGTATGGACCTAATTAAAATTGAAAAGTGGCTAATAGCCAATAAACTTGTGTTAAACTCTTCAAAAACTTATCAATTAGACTTTAGAAATGCTTCCAACCAGTCATTTATGTTGAACAACACTGCGATCAGTGTTGTTCCTATGTGTAAGTACTTAGGTGTATGTCTGTATTCAAAATTTTCTTCTAGTAGATTCAAGTGTGTTTCCTAGTGATATTCGATCGAATAATGCTTCAAATATTATTTTTTTTATCACAAATTGAAAAACAGTTTTTTGGTCGATAAGCCTGCTTTAGTTCAACTTATATTCGCAACCTAATTTCCCATGGGAAAGTTATCCCTTTTACCTGCATGCTACACGAGTACCCAAAGGAGGTTGGCTTTCTGGTGAAAAAAATGACCCTCTGAAACCTTCTGGTTTTCGAGATATTGACGTTTTTGTGATTTTATTCCGTTTTCAGTCAAAATGAGCCTCCACGACACTTAAAAAAAATTTTGTCACCCCTTTTCTTCTTGCTTTCACCTGCACCAGAGTCTCTTGTGGTGTTCAATGTAGCGCTACTTGCTGCAATTTTTTTCATTGTTTTGAATTTTACCAAAAAACTTATATATGGTATATATAGGTATATAGTTATACATGAAATTTTTTTTTGATTTAATGGCTGTAAAGGGTACCCGTAGGGTAGGCTGTAGAGAGGATCTGTTGATCCCGTTGCCTGTCCTTTCCGAGTCTTATGCTTTAGCTTGTTAATCGTTTCTGTAGTGTATTCAAAATATTTTGCTAAATTTTCTTTATATGTATTTATTTTGTACTCGAAAAAATAAATTTTTCTTCTTCTACATAAACTTCCGGAATGTTTATTTGTTTATTTCCAAATTTTCATGGAGAACCAGTTTCGTTTATTTGTATCTCTTTTGTTACTCTACTTATCGCTACTTCTCCGAGAACTTGTAGTCGGATTGATCTGACAGGCCAAAAAGTATTAAGTTACAAATTACCAATACGCTCTCTATGAAAATTGGATCGAAGGTTTTGGGTTTCGTAAGAAGAGTTTGTGCAATCTTTTGGGCATTTTCTCAAATTTTTTAGAGAAAAAGAATGAAGGGAAATTTTTCTGAATACTAGGTGACACAAGTAATTACTATATTTTTGGCGTTTTGAGATTTCAGTAAACAAAAATGAAATCTCCCTAGTCAAGTAGAAACAGTTATCTGCTACGACTCATGGTTGACTCTTGTGGGATTATGCATCGTCTTATAAAGGCTTCTACAAGACTCTTACCAGATTACTAGACAGTTAGGTTTGCGTGAGTTTTTTTAGAGCTCAAATTTTTAACTATAGATGCTCTTGACAAACATGTGTTCCTCTTGCAATACTGGTATGGCTATAAAAGATTCCTAAAAGGTTCAAGAAAATCTTATATAGATTCTTAGAGAACCCATAAGAGGCTGAAACTACACCTAACACGTCAAAAGTCTGAGCAAGCAGCTAACTAACATATATCAACATCTTTAAAGGCTTCTACAAGACTCTTACCAGATTACTAGATTACTAGACAGTTAGGTTTGCGTGAGTTTTTTTAGAGCTCAACTTGTTAACTATAGATGCTCTTGACAAACATGTGTTCCTCTTGCAATACTGGTATGGCTATAAAAGATTCCTAAAAGGTTCAAGAAAATCTTATATAGATTCTTAGAGAACCCATAAGAGGCTGAAACTACACCTAACACGTCAAAAGTCTGAGCAAGCAGCTAACTAACATATATCAACATCTTTAAAAATTAACTCTATAATCCAAACTTTCTTCTAGAAAAGCTGAACCAATATTTTTATTTTCAACATTTCGGTGGTCTAGCTAATAAATAACAGAAAAACGGCTTTGTGACCTTTTAACTTTGTAGGCCCCGTCTATTCAATCATAATTGTATCTGTAAGTGTCAGAAACATCTGATTAGACATCCGTTTGCGTCTACTCAGAAATCGAGGACAAAAAACTCCTTAAGATAAATGTATTAATCTGCGTACTGATCCACATTTCCCTACAAATTGTTCTTCAAAACAGAAGAATAAAGTGCGCAAGCTCAATTTTTTTATAGGTGTTCTACAAAGATTTTAACTGCATCCAACAATACCAAGATAAATCGGGTTGAGAGGCACTAATGTCTGAGGTGTTTTGATTGATTATTCAGAATAATTCTCATTCCTTCTACATCTAACCCGTCATCAGTTGCGTGCAACACAAAAACAAAAGTGAAAGCGAACTCAGATTTAAACAAAAAGGGGAAAAAACTCCTGTCCGTAACACATTGTATATTTAATTAAGGGTTTAGTTTTTGAAAAGACTGAATAATTCATAACGCGGCAAATGTCCACGATCCACATTTCCAAAAAGTCTACATTTTCAAAAGTCCACAATTTCACGGTCATGTTTTAAGATCCACACTTCTCGTCAAATACGTCTCCGCCGTTGTGTTGCCCGCAGTTAGTATAAGCGATAGATAATTGTCAATTAGATCAAAATGATCGAAAGCCTGATTGGTGATTAATTCCAGAAATGTCACTGACAGTACCAATGATGGATTAAAAAGACAATTAGCAGTTTTGCAACTACTCATTTCATTGCTGATAATAATTAAACTCTGCAATGGGCCTCAAGCAGTTCCTAACTATATTAGTACAATGAGGCTACTAAGGCAGACCCTATGTGGGCTCTTTTTACAGCCTTAAAGTATAAAGAGCTAGGGCTACTTATTTCTGCGCGCGAAGTAGACTTACCTATATCTCTAAGACTAACCGACTCTGTAAAACACTGAGTGTGAACTTCTATTATTACGGTGCATAAAAAGCATAGCACCGGAGTCAAAGGTATACACATGGTGTATCTAACTAAACGACTGACTACAGTTAGTTCAGTTCTCTCCATTTAAAAGAGAATAGTGTCTTCTCAGTCTCTGATTGGTTGAAGGTGCACATTCAGTATTTTCACTGCTACACTACATACTAACTGAATGCTCGAAATCGTGGAAATGTGTATAGTTCATCCGTGAAAACGAAAATCATGGTTTCCCGTCAATTATTCGACGATTGACGTAACCATTATTCATCATTATTAGCAACTTTGCACTTTTACCGCATAATTGTAGCTAGTTGAAAAGGATGAATAAATGAATTGCTACCAGGTCAGGTTTCTTCTAAAAGTCGCGGTATTGTTTCCAACTGTTTTCTGCGACTAACCTGCTCAAAATTCAATTTATTTTTTATCTTTTTCAGTGGTTTGAGCAGGAAAAGGGTTTACTACTATCTGGCAAATTATACCGGCCAATTCTACCGATCTGACTTTTGAAAAAAGCGGTGGCTTCAACCCTTTTTCCTAAGAAAAATTATTTTGTGAATTTTTTTCATTTTTTTATTTTCTTAAATTTAGTCACAAAGGTTCATATGAAAGCAGTTTGAACTAAATTTGCCCGCTGTCAGTACAATTGCGCGGAAAATAGTGAGAAGTGCGTGTATATAAACATATTTACATGCGAAAAAGTGTTTAGGAATTAATGTCAATGGAATAATGTTAATGCAAAGATCGCAAAATTTTGAAACAGCCATAAATTCATGAATGGTTTATAATTGGTCATAATTTGTCTAATGAACAACAGGACACTTGCTTATCCTAATAGCTTATGCAAAAGCTTACCTTTTGCTTATAAGGGTGTAGTCACAATAAGACATCCATGAAAATGACTCTATTTGTCATTCTAAAGAACCATGCAGGTCGGGTTTATTTCTGTCTGGACTTGATGAAAACCACCGAAGTGACAATGAGGACTCTGATTTATCACTTTACGCAATTGAAAAGTTCACGTGGGGGCTCAGTTAGGTTAAAACTGCTGAGATATGAGTAAGGCTCTGAGTAAATGCAACCCGATTCGAGAAATTTTCCGTAAATTATGTAAGAAATGCGCTGATTTTTCAAAAAGTTTAGCGCAAAAACCTTACATAATAATGCGCTGAAATGTGCTGAAATGCGCTGAAAATTTGTATGAATAGCGCTGAAGTTCCAGCACATTTCAGCGCATTATTATGTAAGGTTTTTGGGCTGAAAATTTTGAAAAATCAGCGCATTTCTTACAAAATTAAGTGACTGCTCAATTGGCAGCTTCCTTTTTATTGAGATCGATGCTTGTGCACTCTTTCATAGAGATCTTAGTGCATTACTCACTCGCACCCTTGAATTGACGTGCAGTAGTAGTTACAAGATATACATTGAATTTTTATCTGTCTGTAGCCGTTCCCCGTCTGCACCCCCGAGTGAACCAGACATTCCAGAGGACCCAGAGACCCCTTTTATCAGATCACCAACCCCTCCGACAGTGGCGGCTGGGAAGACTAAGAGCCCAATTTACAAGTCAGCCTCCGCCCAAATTCCACAGCGATCAAACAGGATGAGTGCTGGCTCAATCGCCTCTACCCTACTGGAAACACCTCCTATCGACACCAATGAGACGATCGACTTCGACGCTGAAGTGTTTTTCGAAAAGGTATTGTTAACAGTGTCCAGGTTATGAACATGTTTTCACCGTTATAATTGACTATAATTTGTCGGAGGTTCTTGAGTCGCACAAATGGGTATCAAACCTACTTCAGAACGCGTGTTGAGGACAACGACGAAAAAACGACAATATTTTGTAAGAAATCGTAGTTTTCGTCGTTTTGTCGTCATTTTTGTCGTTTTGTCGTCGTTTTCTTCATTTTCATTAGTTTCCGTCGTTTAAGTCGTCTTTCTTTTAAGTGTAAGAAATGATCGTTTCTTCGTCGTTTTTTGATCGTTTTTTCGTTGTTTAATTGCTCTTGAACTAGTTTTTCTCTGTTAGACCGTTTTGGCATAATTATATTATGACCTCATAGCGCAGTGGTCAGTGCATCAGTTAATGTTTCGGGAGCTGCATGGTCCAGCGGGGAGCACGTTTTTTTGTCTTTTTTGAGAAAACGATCTTTTCCTACAAAAAAACAACGACGGAAAAAGGAACGAAACGACAATTACCTTTTAAGGGTTTTGATCGTTTTTGTCGAATGAAAACGATTAAAAAACGACGACTTCTTACAAGTGAAAAACAAAATTCCAGAGTAAATTAGAGTAAATTAGTACTATCAATTAGTAAAATGTATTCGCCCGCAAAAAATACAATTTTTGTAAAGACTTTGCGATCAGGCCGTGGAAAAGGCTATTTCAGAGTAGTGGGTAATATGTGCTACCCAACCACCCTGAAAAAAATAAAAATACGCTTGGCCAAATATTCTTGGGCTCTATCTTTAATGAATAAACTGAATAATAAACTGTTCTTACTAAATACCTATAAGTAAACATTTTTTCAAGGAGGTAGAAAACCAGAAAAATTATGGGTTGATAGAAGTAGTGAATTTTATAACAAAATTTTCAAACCTTTATTTAAAGAACAGGAAACCGGCAGAGCCGCATCGAACATAGAATTATACTTAACATATAGTGATCTTAAAGCAGTATTTGTAGAGAGATTAAAATATTATCATTAAATGTAATTTACAGCAGTATTTGTAGAGAGATTAAAATATCATCATTAAATATATATTACAAACGAATGTTTACAATTGGTGATGGTAATTTGTTAACCGTGCTGAACATTGGCTTTATAACATATAAAAATAATAATAAACACTCAAAAACCAATATTTCACCTGTTGATGCAACAAACAATCCCGAAAAGGATAGATACATTGCTACCACTACCAAAAGTTTACCTAGACTTAAAGTTTTTGCTTATGTAAGAAATCCTAATAAGCGCAATATCTTTTCCAAAAGGATATATAATTAATTGGAATATAAAATTATTTGAAATAAATAAAATTCTACGAACACACTCACCGACTTATAACATAGAATAAATTATTGTTGAATTAATATATGGAAAGTACAATGAACAAGAGTTGCTGAAGTCTAAGTTTAACTTTGAATCTATCAACAAAGCTTTAGAATCACTAAAATTCTTTCCTAAAAAAGATGACAAAAAACAGATTCAAACAAAAAGACAAGTAGTGTTATAACCGGCAAATGATCTAACAAAAAACGAAAGCACATCAATTATTTTTAGACGCTAGTGAAAGTATTGACATGATTTATATATATATATATATATATATATATATATATATATATATGTATATATATACATATATATTTATTTAAATATATATATATATATATATATATATTTATACATGTATATATATATATATATATATATATATATATATATATATATATATATATGAACAATATATATATATATATATATATATATATATATATATATATTTGAAGAAGTTACAACAGGTCAATTTAAAACAAATATTATTCACCTACCCACAACTTCAATTGATGATAATACAATTGATAAACTAACCGAAAACACAAATAATTTAATTGCTTTAACTAAAAAACTCACTGAAGCTGAGAAAAACTTTGGTGAATATTGTTGCCCAAATTCAGTTAGTTTATCTGTTTAGTCAATTTATGAAGGAACTAAAAGTAAAAATCTAATAGTTAGAAAAACACTATTTCAACACACAATCGATGTGCTATTAGAGTGTAAATATCTGACGACAAAGAACAGCAGGATCAGAGATGGGTTATGAATTCAATCAAGAATGTATAATGAAAAAAATTGAAAGTTAGTTCTCTCCTATAGAAAATGACAACAACACAACCAGGAGCCCAAAGTGAAACAATCCTATATCAAAACCTTTCAACAGTAACAGAGAGATTGATAATAGATAAGATTAAAGCGAACAATAGCTTTAATAACAAAGTTAATGTTATAAAAGATATTAGAAATTGCTATGAATCAGAGACATCAAATCGCTGCCCCTTTCAGTCTCCTCTTGCATCGTAATTTAGGCCAAGGGGTAATTTCACAAAGTTCCCCCAGTGCAGTCTACTGTTACATTGCAATTTTGACCAGGGGTATAATTCTTCAAAAGTTCTCTCGTTACATCTCTTTACAGTGCACCCTTACATCGCAATTTCGGCGAAGGCGTTCAATTACTCAAAGGTCCTCCCATTGCAGCTCATTGCAGCCTACACTTACGTCGTTTTTTTGGCCCGGGTGTAGTTCCTTAAATCCCTCACATTGCAGCCCATTGCCCCTCGTTCTTCCATCGAAACTTTGGGCAGTGGAGGTAATTCTCATAATTCTTCCCTTTCTTCGACCCTTACATCTCAATTTTGGCCAGGGGGTTAATTCCTCAAAAGTCCTTCCATTGCAGCCCAACTCTTACTTTATTCCCCCAGACCAAATGACCCCTCACCCTTACATCAATTTACCCCTGTAGACAAAGGAAACTTGTCGATGGGTTCGAAGTTAGATAAAAACGATGAAAGCTCTTACCTTTTTAAACAAAATGGAAAAAATCGGCAATTCTCTAATTCAGAAATTGTCTCTAAATTTACAAATGACAACTTCTGAACTAGAGAATAACCGATTTTTTATTCTTGTTTAATTTTTTGTTGGCCTTGGATTGGTGAAATGAGCTTTCGTAGGAGTGTTTTGCGGTTCTAGGCTAAGCGGCACCAGTTCAGCTCACGGATGAGTAGAGACCGGGAAAAGAACGCCAGCGGAGGGTGGAGAGAAGGAGAGATAGTACCGCAGATGGTGAAGTCAGGAGACACTGAAGTGGATAATCACCTTGCATTCTGTACGAGATGGGATCCACTGGACATTCACGAGAAGAGACAGAAGTTCAGACAGCTGAGCTGGATGGAGTACGAAAAGTGTGTTCATCTCTGTGAGAGAAAAGCTATTCCCCTCACAGGTTATCAGGACACAACACAAAACCACTACACATCTATCTTTCGTCTATGTATAATATATACATTGTCCTCACCAGGATAGGCATATCCACCCATTAGGCCCGAGCCGAAGGATTTCGGCAAACTTATGTAAGATAAGCGGTAACTAGCGTCACAAGTTAAAAAATTCAGGTGCGTCTCAGTTCCTCTCTCGATTTCAACAAGCAAGAGCTAAATTTTATTGTACATTGAGTCTTTAGAGCCCTAAACCCTAGTTGAGAAATTTTCGGTTTTTAAACATAAGAAATTGTCGGTATCATCGTTTTATACTAGTCAAAAACGACAAAATTTCCCATGATATTTTCGTCTGCATTGTCGTTTTTGTTCAGAATTTATTATAAGAAAGATTCGGTATCGTTGCTTTTAAACGTGAGACAGATTCGGTATTGCCGTTTTTAAACGTAAGAGAGATTTGGTATCGTCGTTTTTAAACTTAAGAGAGATTCGGTCTTGTTTAGAGAAACACCAAGATTTGTTAAAATCCGGGTCGGAAAAGCAGATTAATCCAGCAGAACAAACAATAAAAACTATCGGCATTGGGGGTCTTGAAACGCAACCAACCATCACGAAACTTTGCCTGCAATTTATTAGAAACCATGTAAAAACTCAGTGAAAGCGAATTAATAAACAGACTTTTCATCAGTGTTCAACAAGTATGTTCATTTTTTGAATCCAAAACTAACCAATAAATATGTACTCGTTCATTTATTTTTGTGAAGGAGCTTAAATAGAATTTTCAATGAATTTGCACATTCTTTCGGAAATTTTTCCGAAGAAGAACGTTTGAAATTCTTGCGAAACACGGTACTATAGCGTTTGACTACATTATATACAGAAAAATCGAATTTTCCAACGAAAAAGCCGACTATTTCTTACTTCTAAAACCGAACATACCGAATCTCTCTCGCATCCAAAAATGACCATACCGAATCTTTCTTACATGTGAAACCGACAGTGCCGAACAATCCGAATATATCGAAGCTTTCTTAGGCTTGAAACCGAAGATACCAAAGATTTCTTACAAATTTTTTGTCGTTTTTGGTCGGCTTCTCGACTAGGGAATTGATCCCACATGACCTATTTTAAATCGTGAAACACTGATATATATATATATATATATATATATATATATATATATAAGTGTATACATATATATATATCTATATATATATATATAAATATATATATATATATATATATATATACATATATATATATATATATATATATATATATATAAGTAGTATATATAAGTGGTATACTCATACTACGGGGGGGGGACATTACATGTTTTAAGATAGGGAATAGTCATTAAGTGGTATAGTCATAATACGGGGGGGGGGACACTATGTATTAAGATACCCCCCCCCCTAATTTTTGATTTTATTCAAAATTTTGGTGCTTTATTCGGCTAATTCATTCATCGGTGCTGTAAACTAGTTCAAACACTTTGCAACTTTTGCAACTATTTTCCCGCCATATTGTGCAGAGCTAGACAAACGCGCGTTACTATGTCCCACTTTTATACCGTATATCTCGCCATTTCAATGCTCTATTGTTCGCCCCTGCTAACTTTTGCAAAGTTTAAGCGTGCATTTATCCGATTTTAACAAAACCTAACCCAATTTTTAGCCAAAAATGTTCCAAATTTTCGGTTTTCTGTCCCCCCACTGAATTTTAGCGGCAAGATCTTAGAAAAATTTGCCGACAGATCAAAAATTCAAGATTATGGGACCCAGGAAAACTAGCTTATAAACATTTTTGGCTAAAAAAACATTGGCTTCGATTGTTAAAAAAACTTTGTCTGGTCATACTCGAAACCCAGCTTTTACTCACTTTTTCATATAACAACTGAAGGTTCGTAACGTCTGTTAAATAACTCACTTTTTATATTGTTTCTTTGGATTATCGTCAAGTTTCGTCTTAATAAGTTTACGCTTTCGATAGTTGGTCATCTTTGCTTTTGGTTTCGATTCTGGAATCTTTTCTGTTAGTGCTGCCAAACAAATACCCAAAAACCAGAGTTCTGCTTTGTAAAAAATTACTAACACTGCTAGAATAATGAACAGTGTTAGAATAATAATAACTATGCAACATTCGGGGGGGGGGGGACAATAACGGAAAAGGTCACTCCAGATTTATTGTCGTTTAGTACGTATTTACTGGCATGATCCAGGAGCTTGTTAAAAATTCCCGAATCGCTATTGAACAACGGGACGAAGCTCGCAGACAAAGAGATACAGCAATGCAGCAGTACAATCAACTGTCATCATTGATAAAGGAAAAGAATGCAAGAATTACCAACTTGAATGCTGAGTTGAAGCGAGCTATTCAAGAACGGAATGATGCCGTCTATTTAAAACACGGCATAGAACAACGATTTTCACAAACCTTGAATGATTTTGAGTGGGCCATGCGAGAACGAAGAAGAGCTATAAACGACAAAAATGAGTGTCTTGAAGCTTTGGAAACCTTACGCCACGAACGTAACGCCGCCTGGGATACAGTCGCACGACTCAAAGATGAATTGAACGCGAGTAATCAACAGAAGGAGATTCTGATGGCTGGGCGGTCCGGTCTCAATGAGCCTGCAGTACGGCATGCTTCAGTTTCGGAACCTATTGTGGCTCAACGCAGAGCGGCTCGGTTAGCAGACGAGAAAAATCATTCTCTGAAAAAGCAGAAACTAATTTAGTTTGACCCAGAGATACAACGAACTCGTCAAACATTAGTATCGACTCCCAAAAGTGACAATCTTTATGATAACTGTTACTCTCATTCCGGTTGTTGTCCGTTCAATATTTGAACATTAAATAAACGTTTCTTCTTTTCTTTTTTAATCAGCGGGTAAAATTGCTCTTTCTACCCGAAGCTATCTGGTGGTTTCTTAAGCGAGTTTTAACTTGTACATATCAAGAGTATTGGTGAAAAATAACTTGTGTATTGGATCCTAAGCTACCCGCTGGTTACCTAAGCGAGTTTTAACTTGTACATATCAAGAGTATTGGGGAAAAATAACTTGTGTATAGGATCCTAAGCTACCTGCTGAATACCTAAGCGAGTTTTAACTTGTACATATCAAGAGTATTGGGGAAAAATAACTTGTGTATTGGATCCTAAGCTACCTAGGGGTTACCCAAGCGAGTTTTAACTTGTATATACAAAGAGTATTGGTAAAAAATAACTTGTGTATTGGATCCCAAGCCAACTGCTGGTTACCCAAGCGAGTTTTAACTTGTATATATAAAACGTCTTGGTGAAAAATAACTTGTGTATTGGATCCTAAGCTACCCGCTGGTTACCTAAGCGAGTTTTAACTTGTACATATCAAGAGTATTGGGGAAAAATAACTTGTATATTGGATCCTAAGCTACCTGCTGAATACCTAAGCGAGTTTTAACTTGTACATATCAAGAGTATTGGGGAAAAATAACTTGTGTATTGGATCCTAAGCTACCTAGGGGTTACCCAAGCGAGTTTTAACTTGTATATACAAAGAGTATTGGTAAAAAATAACTTGTGTATAGGATCCTAAGCTACCTAGGGGTTACCTAAGCGAGTTTTAACTTGTATATATAAAGGGTCTTGGTGAAAAATAACTTGTGTATAGGATCCTAAGCTACCTAGGGGTTACCTAAGCGAGTTTTAACTTGTATATATAAAGGGTCTTGGTAAAAAATAACTTGTATATTGGATCCTAAGCTACCTGCTGAATACCTAAGCGAGTTTTAACTTGTACATATCAAGAGTATTGGGGAAAAATATCTTGTGTATTGGATCCTAAGCTACCTAGGGGTTACCTAAGCGAGTTTTAACTTGTACATATAAAGGGTCTTGGTGAAAAATAACTTGTGTATTGGATCCTAAGCTACCTAGGGGTTACCTAAGCGAGTTTTAACTTGTATATATAAAAGGTATTGGTGAAAAATAACTTGTGTATTGGATCCTAAGCTACCTAGGGGTTACCTAAGCGAGTTTTAACTTGTATATATAAAGGGTCTTGGTGAAAAATAACTTGTGTATAGGATCCTAAGCCAACTGCTGGTTACCTAAGCGAGTTTTAACTTGTATATATAAAAGGTATTGGTGAAAAATAACTTGTGTATTGGATCCAAAGCCAACTGCTGGTTACCTAAGCGAGTTTTAACTTGTACATATAAAGGGTCTTGGTGAAAAATAACTTGTGTATAGGATCCTAAGCTACCTAGGGGTTACCTAAACGAGTTTTAACTTGTACATATCAAGAGTATTGGTGAAAAATAACTTGTGTATTGGATCCTAAGCTACCTAGGGGTTACCTAAGCGAGTTTTAACTTGTATATATAAAGGGTCTTGGTGAAAAATAACTTGTGTATTGGATCCTAAGCTACCTAGGGGTTACCTAAGCGAGTTTTAACTTGTATATATAAAGGGTCTTGGTAAAAAATAACTTGTGTATTGGATCCCAAGCTACCTGCTGAATACCTAAGCGAGTTTTAACTTGTACATATCAAGAGTATTGGGGAAAAATATCTTGTGCATTGGATCCTAAGCTACCTAGGGGTTACCTAAGCAAGTTTTAACTTGTACATATCAAGAGTATTGAAGAAAAACAACTTGTGTATTGGGTCTTAAGCAACTTGAGCAGGGTGGGAAGCAGAAGGCTGAGCGAAGCGGAGAGCAATCCAGGGAGAGCATGACGGAGAGCGAGGAGGGAGCAGGGCGGTGGATCAAAAGCTGGGAGCGAGGGTAGAGTAGAACGGAGAGCAAAGCTGAGAGCAAGTGGGGAGCAGGATGGGTATGGGAGCAAGTGGGGAAAGAAAACGATGCTATGGTTAGTTCTGTTAAAACTTTCTATCTTTTTCACGGCAACCTTTTTTTTCTAAAACTTTTTCCAATCTCCTCGGAAGGAATTATTCTTTCCACTTCATTTGATGCTGCTCTTATTTGTACAATTAATTGTTCATGATTTCTATATTTTGGGGAATTAATTATAAAGTCTTGTCTGGAGAAACAAGTATCGAGATAAACAGTCTAAAGAGTAGCAGGAACTGTACTCGCTTGACGCCAGTAAACTCTTTGCCTTCTTGACTTTGGCAACCCCAATGATCAGGAAGCGGACCTTGCTGGTTTAGAGAAACCCTATTGCGAAAATTAGACGACACCAGTTCACAAACTTTTAACACGCACCACCATTCACAAACACTCACTGAGCTCACTTAGACACTTAGATCAGTTGTAGGGTAGATTATGACAGATTGCTACAATCAACACAGATGATCTACGGAGGTAACTATGAACATGTGCTTTTCACGTCTCTATACCATGACAACGAAGAAAAAACGCTTCTCTCCTGATTCTCAACGCGCACTTTTTTCGCGCTTATCTTTTACGGTGTAAAACTTATTCATCCATTCACCTGCAGACTACCTAATCGATACTTAGCATTTCTCAAAAGGGGTATAGGGGGTAAAAAAACTTATTCATTCATACCTGGTCCACCCTGCAGCCTACCTCATCGATACTTAGCGTTCCTCAAAAGGGGTATAGGGGATAAAAAAAACTTATTCATTCATACCTGGTTCCCCATCAGCCTACCTAATTGATACTTAGCATTTCTCAAAAGGGGTATAGGGGGTAAAAAAACTTATTCATTCATACCTGGTCCCCCCTGCAGCCTACCTAATCGATACTTAGCATTTCTCAAAAGGGGTATAGGGGGTAAAAAAACTTATTCATTCATACCTGGTCCACCCTGCAGCCTACCTCATCGATACTTAGCGTTCCTCAAAAGGGGTATAGGGGGTAAAAAAAACTTATTCATTCATACCTGGTTCCCCATCAGCCTACCTAATTGATACTTAGCATTTCTCAAAAGGGGTATAGGGGGTAAAAAAACTTATTCATTCATACCTGGTCCACCCTGCAGCCTACCTCATCGATACTTAGCGTTCCTCAAAAGGGGTATAGGGGGTAAAAAAACTTATTCATTCATACCTGGTCCACCCTGCAGCCTACCTCATCGATACTTAGCGTTCCTCAAAAGGGGTATAGGGGGTAAAAAAAACTTATTCATTCATAACTGGTTCCCCATCAGCCTACCTAATTGATACTTAGCATTTCTAAAAAGGGGTATAGGGGGTAAAAAAAACTTATTCATTCATACCTGGTCCACCCTGCAGCCTACCTCATCGATACTTAGCGTTCCTCAAAAGGGGTATAGGGGATAAAAAAAACTTATTCATTCATACCTGGTTCCCCATCAGCCTACCTAATTGATACTTAGCATTTCTCAAAAGGGGTATAGGGGGTAAAAAAACTTATTCATTCATACCTGGTCCACCCTGCAGCCTACCTCATCGATACTTAGCGTTCCTCAAAAGGGGTATAGGGGATAAAAAAAACTTATTCATTCATACCTGGTTCCCCATCAGCCTACCTAATTGATACTTAGCATTTCTCAAAAGGGGTATAGGGGGTAAAAAAACTTATTCATTCATACCTGGTCCCCCCTGCAGCCTACCTAATCGATACTTAGCATTTCTCAAAAGGGGTATAGGGGGTAAAAAAACTTATTCATTCATACCTGGTCCACCCTGCAGCCTACCTCATCGATACTTAGCGTTCCTCAAAAGGGGTATAGGGGATAAAAAAAACTTATTCATTCATACCTGGTTCCCCATCAGCCTACCTAATTGATACTTAGCATTTCTCAAAAGGGGTATAGGGGGTAAAAAAACTTATTCATTCATACCTGGTCCCCCCTGCAGCCTACCTAATCGATACTTAGCATTTCTCAAAAGGGGTATAGGGGGTAAAAAAACTTATTCATTCATATCCTACTGTGTAATGATTTGGATAGTGTGTTTTGTTGTAGAAAAATTTTTGTCTTCACTTGGAGGTGAAGTGAAATTTTTTTTATTTACGGTACGTAGGCTCAACCCGAAGGGAGACAACCACATTACCACATATTAGATTGTCATAAACGATAGATAGAGTCATGAGTTTATAGTGGGCCAGCATTATCAAAGTCTAGTGCGATTACTGACGTCTTCCTGATTTTCTGAGGAATATCGCTGTCGTCGTCGGAAACAATTTCAAACTGTTTTGGGCTTGTGAGAGTTATTTTTGGTGTATTATTAAGGACGCTGTTCTCATCTAGATTTGAGTCTGACCTGCACTTTTGTTTTTTTCTTGGTGCATCAGGAGGGTTTTCGAGGGAAAACACTTCTGAAGTAGAGCAAATGTCGAGAAAACTTTCACTTCGATCTGATTCCTCAGCTTCATCGTCGATAAATAAGCATCTGTCGTGGTCGAAATCGTCTTGCTCGCTCAACAGTTCAAAGTCAATCAGGTCCTCTTCAAGTTCATCATCGCTGTATGATCGTTGGTTGAGACCTGGGTCAGGCGGAGACCAGAACTCCTGCAGCTCTGTTTGTGGAGTGTACTGAGTAGGCGGTGGGCTCTGTTCCATGGAAGACTCTGCCAGGACTTCGTTGTCACTCTCATCGCTTGAACCCCACTCTGGATTGCAAGTAATCTGTCGGGCAAACATTTCATCTTGCAATTGCTTATGTCCGAATGGCAGCGTTGTTAATTTGTCCGGGCAAATATAACGCTTGTCGTCGTATCCAGACAACGATTTTTTATTGGTGACAACTGTCATCAACTGGTGTTTGCTTGATGCAATTCTTGTATTTAGCAGGCGTACTGTTTCTCCACCCAAGAGAACCTGCTTGTACAATTCATGAGTCATTCTCTGCCGCGCGTCTCTGGTGACCCCTTTAGCTGACTGTTTCGTATCACCTGTGAAAGTTTTTAACATAGATTGAACACCTGATTTCACCTGTAGCTACTAGACAACAGAAACTGACTTTAGAAAAAGTTTGAACCATCGATTACGTCTTCTCACGTCTTCTCTTTGTAATATATCCAAAAGAAAAACTGTTGAGTATATAAAGAAATATTTACCTTCGGAAAGTTTGATCGAGTAGAGCTTGGGCTTGAGACCTACAAATTCAGAAATTGTGCGGCCAGCCATTTCATCCTTGAACTTGAGCGTTACTTTTGCATTGCTTCCATCGTATTGTGGATGGTTCCTTGGTAAGTTGGAGAAGTCAAAGAGCTGTGTCAATTGTTTTGATTCTATATCTGCAAAAAAGTCCTCTGTTTGCACCTCATAAACAAAGCTGTCAGTGTCAGAATAAAGCAGTTTGCAGTCAAAGTTCTGTTTCATGGTTTTGTAGTGGAACTCGTACATAAATTTTTTTGAGAGGTCTAGGATACACGCTCCAACAATTGTAGGTTTGTCCCATAAAATTTCGGTCTGGTTGAGACTTACTGTAGCCAAATCATCAGCAAGGATTTGAAAAGTTTTCAGGTCAGGTCTACTAGTCCATTTTAAGGCTTCTTGTTCATCACGTACCATCTTGACTTTAATTCGGTTGCGTTTGCCTTCACATGTTTTCCCAAAAGCGCTGTTTACCATGAGCTTATAGAAATTCTCTTCAAATTTGTTCTGGGCTTCCTTGCGCTTTTGAGTGTTCAGCTGAACGTACGGCGCCAGCCATTTGGACTGTTTGAATGCAAGTGCTCGATGAACTTTGGTTACTTTCAGCCCTAGCTCAACGTACAACTTGAGTGTCTGATAATGCAGAGTATATTTCGTTTTTGGGAATAGAGTTTGAATAAGTTTTTTATTCGAAGGAGGCGCGTTCACTTGCATCTGCTCAAGGAGTTCCCGTTGGTAGTCACTCAGCCAGTATGCATCAATTTTGTCCTTTGTTGGTGCTAATGGGAAGTCAGAGTGTAGATTGTGAAGATAGTCGGGATAGTCCAGATCTACTTCTACGATGTAGCCAAAATCACTGTCATCTGCAGTCTCTAGAATTTTGTTGATTAGTTCAGGTTCAATTTCTGAATCCCATACCTGATCAAAATAATCAAAATCGTTAAGTGGTAAGGAAAACTTTTCCATCACTCCACCATAAAGATTGTTTGCGTCGATCATTATAATGAAGGTTGACGGATTCGTTGCATCAAAATTATCAAGATATTTATTGTTGGCTACTGCCAATCTTTTACTGTAAACGGAACTGATCCCTCCGCGGATCAGATTTTCTACCATGTCTAGGTGCTCGCGCTGGGTTAGCAACTCTATGGGGGCTTTGCAGGTTTTCAGCATTGCGTCGCCTGATAGATTCGATGCAGTATAGTATTGGCAGCAGTCCAAACCATATGTTTCGTAACAAACCTTTCGGAAGCAGACAACAATTGCCGCTAACAGAAAAACGTCTGTTTGCAGATAAATGTCGTAGTATTCACCGACAGTACTACATTCAAAAATTTTAAATACTTCTACTGCGTGCTCGTATTCTTCTTGTGTTACGTTAACTTCAAACTGATGTAAACTGTTTGTCCACAGAGAACGCGGAGGCAGCTTGGACTCCTCCAGTTTGTTGAAGTTGTCAATATAGCTGTAAGGGAAGAAGCCTTTTTGCTTCAACTTGTCGACAGCACTTTCTGGCCATTCACTGAAGTGATGCACCAGCAACTTGAAAGCTTCAGCTGGCAGATTTTTAGCCAATGAGTCAAGAGATGAAGGCATGAACCGAAAAGAGTCCAGCAGTCTTATGTTTTCGTATACTGGTCGTTCCTTTTTGTTTTTGTCTAACCGCATTTTTATGAAAACTCCAATTTCGAGTGCTATATATTTTTCATCTGTGGTTGGGACTATTGTAACTCGGTTTTGCATGTTGCTTCCTTGAAGTGCTAGTATTACGTGGTGGAGATCATAGTTTGAAAGATTATGCGCAAATACTGGCGTGAAGTTCAAAAGTTTCCGGTTGATGTTACATTCATTATGAGCCCAGCCAAGAAACTCACCCGTGAAGTGACAATGGTCTAGCACTGTTGGGTTTTCGATCGATTGATCTAATGGAGATTCGCAAATCCAACAGTTCTCAACGTTAGTTCTTGCTATTGTCGGTATGCCGTCAAAGTATCTGTTTTGTTGTTTCTTGACATATATTGTCTTGGCCATCTTCTCGAGCGACTCCACAAATTGCTGCATTACTCCAGGACCTCGTTCACCTTCAAAATGAAATGGTTCTTCTTGACCTTGTGCAATGAACAGCAAGGCATAGCTGCATGGTTTGTGCATTTCAATAGCTCTTGTATCGGAGAACTGTGGGTCGTTTCTACAAGTCATGATCGGCTCAATGATTGACTCGAGATCAAAAAAGCCAACCACTGGAGCAAACCAGCGAGCTTGTAGTTTTCTAAAGGTGAAGGAGTTTTTGTTCTCAGCTGGCATTCGCACAATAGCTGGCTTCTTCTCTTGACAGCAAGATATGTGTTTTTCGTATCTTGCTTTTGAACTACAGACATGAAAACAGTTCCTGCACAGATGATTATCAATGCGTTGAACTCTTTTCCTCACTTTGTGAACTAAGCTCTTCAAGTTTCTGATCAGGACGTAGTGATGCATGGTTCCATCGCTTAGAAGAAGTAAATCGAGATTGAATTCACAATCGAGTTTTTTTGAGACACGGAAGGGGATCAGTTTTTCGTCTGAGTACCTGAAGTTGAACGCGTGTTTTAGTTTCCAATCAAAAGAGGAGTGTGAGAGGGGGGATATATAAAACCAATGAAAACTTTTATACGATGCTATTATTTCAAATTTAATAAAGCATAACTTACCGAAACACGTTTACACGCACATTGTTCAGCTCCTCAAATCGACTCATCTGGTGAAATCCCATGGGCATGCTATACTGTCCAATTGGCTGCTTGGCAATTTTGTTTTCGGGCCCATATGTATGAGGGCTAGTAATTTGTCGACTTGAGGTTCCTTTTGGCACAAGTCGTGGCCCATACTTCAAATGATATGCCGCTGTGAAGCAATATAAAAAGCAGTTTTCATCTTCCCTGTTTCTGATGTTAAGAAGAGCTGACGTTTGCGAGAGCTTATGTGGTAACGCTAAGTAAGATGAGCCCTCGATTGGCTTCGATTTCACTGTGCGAATTTCAATTTTAATTATCTGATCCAAAGTCCAACCGCTACCATGAGATGCAAAGCTGTTAAGTGACAAGAGCATCTGTTCAACCATTTGGTGAAAACTTTCGTCTGCAATGCCTCCGAAGTCAACTCGTTCCATTTTTGACTGCACATGAATTGTTATCTTGTGTGATTCCTCAGACAAGTCTTCTGAGTCTTCAACTGGTTTTCTGAGCTGTATCACAGCTCCAAATTGGATTTTCTGAGGACTCTGCTGCACACTTATTCTGACAATGTTCTTGATCTCTTCACTTTTAACCTGCATGGCGTGTAACAGGTCAATCTCTCGGACACCCACTTTCACTTCGTACTCCCTCATGCTGTTTCCGAAAGCTTTTTCAACTGGTAGTAGTCCGTTTTCAGAGATAGTGTCTGCGTCAACGTTCCATGTTGGCAAACCATGGACGTTATTCATATGTTCCATGTAGTCAAGGTCTCTGCTGAAAATTTTGTTACAGTAAAGACAGTATCGAGGATTGGTCTGTCCGTGTTGAACCGTCACATGGCCTCTCATTTCATATAAGCTTTGGGTCTCATAGCCACAGTCATGACAATCGAACGAGTTGCGGGGGGCGTAAATTTTATGAATTGTTTTTCTGTGTCGTCGGAGGCTTCTTTTATCGGAAAGCTTTTTTTGACAAATGTCGCAAACTATTGGGTTCATTTTTGTTGAACAAAACTTCAGCTTATAGCGCTAAAAACCCTCAGCTGTGAAGAGAACAGATTTGAAAGCAGTAAAATTAGGGTTTAAAAATAAGAGCAGAAAGGTTTTAGTCAACTGATCAGTAGAAAGAAAGGCAAAAAGCAATGAGTGAAAGACTGCTTCCTGTAATCAAAGTAATCCGCATATCTTTAGCCAATCAGCTGAAAGCAAACTTTATTTATTTGTTTTAAGCAAGCTTTAATCACAATACGCGTCAACAAAATTTTATGTCCTCGGGGGGACTTATTGACATTGTGTAAGATCTCGCTTGGCGGCTGTCCTCTGAAAAAATTCAACTATCTAGAGCTGCTTAGGCTTATGTTTATCTGAAGACTATAAAATCAACATATCTGGGGGCTTTCTGTCTGTAAAATTTAGAGATTTCAGACGTAGTTTATTTGCCTTTCTCAGAGATTAAAGAATGTTTATTAGAAATTAACATTGAACCGCTATTTCAACTTTTTGGCTTTGTTTTTTTTTGGATTCTCAGAATTATATATCTAATGAACTTTCAGAATTTTTTTTTTGGAGAAGTTTTAATTCATATGTTTAACAAATGACAGCAGCTGCATCTCATTTACATCAGGAATATAGGGAAAGTAATCAGTCATAAGATAGTGAGCAATATATATGCAAAAAAGTCCACACAGTTGCGAGTTCGCGCATTGCAAGGGTTTTCCGGTTTCTCGTCTAACTTCCATAAGATCCACATATATAGTGTCCGCACTGATACCCTTCAGGTGATCGCAAATATGCTTATACGAATAAATTGGTAAAGCCAAAGGGTCTGCAAAGTAGATAATTGGAGACGCATATCTTTTGGCTAACACAAGCCAATGTGTACCAATTGATGCAGCAGGTGAAGCGTTGACAATAGTAAAAGAATTTGGCGACATTTTCAGGGGGAAGTTGTCTGCGGCATAGACACCGTTGAATTTATGTTTCAAATGTTTGCATTGCTGTATCAACTTGAATATCTGATCTTCATCCATTAGCTCATAGGCAGAGAGTTTTTGGAAACGTTTCTTGCAGAATCGATGTATACTGTTGAACATTTTTCTCCCAAGAATAATATTTCAATGTTGTTTGCTAATGCTGCACCGAACTTAAGTTCGACTGATAATGATGAGTTTGTTAATTCGGGGTGAATGAAATCATGCGTGGCTTCTTGTGTACTCGTAAGATCAAACACCATTATATAATGGCGCGGGAAATCAGCCAGTGATATACCGTGACCATTTTCAATGAAAGCCAAGGCTCCCATTGAATTGAAGTATAGCCTTTTGTCGTCTCTGGTCGACATTGGCGTACCAGCAGTTGCAAATCCATTGCGGTAAACAGTTATCTCATTTAGACCAAACTTTCGATATGAAAATGGATTTTCAGTGTTGGTTCCAATGAAAGCGGCACTTGCAGACATTGCAATAATAAGTCTTCGAATGGGTTCCTTTGTGAAAATATCTTCTTGTTTCCAGCTTTGTTGTCCAGCCGTTGCGAGAAACGCTTTCGAAATAACTTCGTTGTACCGATACATGGCTGGGGTTTTCAGAAGGGTTTTTTCAATTGCTCCCACCACATTATCCGATACTGTCATTTTGCGAACGAACAAATTAGCTTCATCGATTTTCACTTTATAATGCTTTGCACCGTCTTCACTCATTATAACAAAGTCATCTTGTGATCTTCGGAAAGAGATTCGCATTGTGACACCACTTATTAGGTGCTTCTCACATGAGAAAAAGTCTACAGCAACTTTACCGTATAGTGTAAGTTGGATGGATCTTCGAACAAGTAGTTCCCGTTGGGCTATAGAAGCGTTTGGAATTGTGCTGGGATCAGATTCGTATTCGTATCCTTGACATTTCAACCATGTACTTTTTGCGTCTGAGCCATGAGAAAATTCAGTTTCAATGAAACATTTGTGCGCGTAGTGTCCATTAGCTGATGAAATTTTGTTACCGTTAGCTGACACTGTACAATCAGCGAATAAAGAGTGTAAGATATTATTTACGAAGAAAGGTGTGTCGCTTGCATTGGCATCTCCAGTAGTATAACGTAAATTGTTTCCATTGCTTTGCACAATACAGCACTTTACCTCAAGATAAATTTTCTGTAAGTCGATGAAATTGTTTCGGTCTCCAACAATTTCAAATTCCAGTGAAGATCCGGTAGGAGAATAAAGGGGGCCAGTTTTCTGCTCGAAAGCTTGGTCAAACGTAACGAGCAGAGGGGGTTTCTCAAACAAGTCCAATGAACTATGCGTTGCCTCAGATGGGATAACAATGTTAGCGCGCATTTTTAACTTTTGAGAAGAAATCTGATCGACTTCTTTGCAGCTTGGTTTTTGATGAAATGGCGCGTTTAATTGGAGAAGGTTTGTTTTTGTAAGCTTTGCTTCCACGGGACTTCTTTCGTCTAATGACGCGCCGACCGATTTGAAGTGATCCTCCTAATTGTTTTTTTACTGTTTTTGCTACTGTACTTTTTAATGCCTGCTTTGCTGTCTTCTTCTTTGTTGCAAATTCAGCTATCTCGGGCGCTCCTTGCACAAGGAGCTCTCTGCCAATTCGCTTTGCTGCAGGCCAAATAAATCGTCTTGCCAAAGGTAAGGCCACGCGTCCAATGCCAGCAGCCAATGCTCCAAAACCGCTTCCTCTTTGTCTATAATGTCCTGAGAAGTGAGGTATCGAATTGGATGCTTGATCATTATAGTACGCTTCCATCATTTAGCTCGTTCTCTGAAATTTAAGACTGACGACAACTTTACCGATTCCAGTGAAAGGTATTAGTTTCCCAGTCTCACTTCTCAGCTCAACTTTGATGCTCTGGATATTGTTTGAAAGTAAACGCTTGTAATCCAAGTTTGTGAAAGTTTTATGGTGAACAGGTGCTACTGTGTTGAGGCTGCCGTTTCTCAAACGTCTCTCCGATTCAATGATTTTGAGAATGGGTACCCGCGAGTCACCCACATGTTGATATTCAATAATGTCGATGTAGACAAAAATAAGCTGTGAGCCACATGTTATATCAACGGGGAAAATACCAAAATGTCTGTTAGGAGAGTTCGGAGCCCCATTTTCCAAGTTTGTCTTGTAACCAATGTGAACAAAACCATTGTGTGCAGGGTCCGGGGTCCCCTTGAAACCAAGAATGCTGGGAATTTCATTGTCTTGAAATGACAATCCTTCATTTTCCCCAAATGTTAACACAAGCTTTTGCGTTATCTTGTCGAACTTACGATCGAACTGTTTTAGTCTTGCAATGCGAACAATCTCCGAGACTAGATCTTCCCAGCTGTTGTAAATACCAGTCCAAATTTTTCTGAGTTGTCCTGATCGATTACTCGACTCATTTGGATCGGTCATTGAATTCTTGTAAACAACTATTTCTCCAGAGTTGACGTTATTGATGTTTGATGGAAAAGATAGAGAAGTCAATGCTACTTGCCATTCTCCCTGTAAGTGTATTGGTTGTGATAATTGGTTCCGAAATGCTGCCATAGTATTTTCATTGAAAACGTCCATTGATGCATTTGATAACAAGTCAATTTTAAACTCATTGCTGTTAGAAATCATTGCTCCTCTTCAGTGTTTAACACATTAACTTGTACTAATTCCGATTCGTAAAACTTCCCCAGGATTTTAACGTTGTTTGCGTCAATCAGATTGTAGGTAGGCGGACTTGTTGTAGCCAATCGTAGTACTGTGAAAACTTCGTCTGTATAATTCTGAGTATAACCTTTTCTGAAGGTATCGTCTGGTTTCGCTATTCGTACCAGGTCCCCCTCTTCGAATCGTGGTTTTTATTTATTGTTGTCCAAAGCAATCGAAATTAAAAATGGTTCATGTTTTTTGAAAACTTTATTTGGGGCTAACTTTGTGACGCGGTTAACACGACTGTTAATGATATTTACGAAATTGGGAAGCTCCTTTATATAGTTCCAAGTCCATTTTTCTTCCAAGTATCTGTATATAATGTTTTTAAGTGATCGAATATTTCTTTCCGCAAACGCCGATTTGGTTTCGTTTTCGGTTGTATACAAATGAATCTTTTTGTTTTCACAGAAAGTTTTGAACTCGCCTTTGAATTCAGTGCCTTTGTCCGTCCACACTTTCTCTGGTTGTTTCGTCTTGATCATTTTTTTGAAGGCTTCAACGCAGTCTTTTGCATACATCGTTTTCATAGGTTGAACACGTAAATAACGTGATAAAACGTCAACTGCAACCAATAGATATTTAACCCCATTATTGTGCTTTGCTATTTTGTCCATATAGGCTACATCCATGGACCAGATCTCGTTTATTCTGTAAGCAACTACCTTCAATCGTGGAAAATTTTTCCGGAATTGACGATATTTGGTGTACGAGTTTTTCGATTGAAGGAATTTCTCAATTTTTTTCTGTGATAGACCGCTTTCCTTTTTGATGTTGGTAACACTTCCAAAGGCTGCTTTTCCTTTTATGTAGACGTTATTTAGTTTTTTGATTTCCACTGAATGGAGTTTTCCAGCTTGTTGGCGTTTTGATTTCTTCCTCTGCGTCTGCGAAGCCTTCCTCATCAAAGCTAGCAGTCTCTGTTTTTTCTGCTCTCTCGACAGAAGGTTTCTGTTCACTGGCTCCTCCATCTGGAAACTGACGTAATTTTTGCTCTTTCTGAACTTTTATGAATTTCTTTGCATAAGTATTACAAGTGAGGTGTGGTGCAAGGTTCAAATAATTCAACACTTCATAATGGTTATGCGAAAGTTTCGATGATGTTTGTTGTAATGCGTAGAGGAAAGTTGAAGCTGGAATGTTAGTGCTCCTCTCATCGATGAGAATTTCGCCTTCATCGTCCAGAGAAATGTTACGCGATTGGTTTATCTTTTTCAAAATTATTTTTGATTTTTCAAGTTTGTCCTTTTCGAGAAAATTTATGTCATTAATCACATTCTGACTGATTTCATCAAACTCTTTCTGTTTAAACCTATCTGTAATATTTTGCCGTTTTTCTTCCTCATCGGAAAGCATGACGTCATCAGTCTGTTGCTCTGTGTTCTGATGAATAACTGCTTCTGGCTGCTCGCGTTTCAATGTTCTCTGCAGAAGCGATAGTTGTTTTGATTTGTTTCGTGCAACTGGGTCCTTCAATATTTGCGAAACCTGAGGTTGTTCAGTTGTAAACATGTTGCGGGGAATAAGCACAAATTCTTCAGTTGGCATTTTTCTTCAGATACTCTAGACAAGGTCTGGCAATTAGTCGAATGAGAGAATGCCCTCTCGTTATTTGGAAAAGCTTACTTCTTTGTAGTGCGTTAAAATGTTTTTCTGAAAGTTGTCGCAGTTGGGATTCGAATTTTTGCAGTTCTTTTTTGTTGATTGAGACAACACCAGAGAGGACGTTCATAACACAATCGCTTAGAAACCAAATGAAATCAATATCTTGGGCTAGGAAAATTCGCTTGCCGCTCGATTTCGGGTTACTGCTGACGCACCAGCGCTTCAGCATAAGCAAGTGTCTCTTTTTCATTCGTAATTGGTGTAATAATGGCTTCCTCCGAAGGAATATAGAAAACTGACGGTTCGGGACCAAATAGTTGAGAAGAAAATCGTAAGCCTTGACTTGTTTTCGGATCAAGGTCAACAATTAAATGTCCATATGGCTGAGCTGTCGCTAATTTGCATGCATCCTTGAGTAATTGGAGGCAGTTCAACTGTTTTCCGAGATATTCTATTTGTTGAATGTCACGCAATGATTTAAACAGAATGATATGAGTGGTGTTGAGATCAATCGTTCGTGACCACTTGCTCTGTTGGAATAAGTTATGTTTGACATAAATCACGTGGAGTTTTCTGTGTCTTCCCGATGTTGCAATTTTTACGAACTCTTTGTCGTTAAATATTTCCTCGCATGAGTCGTCATAAACGAGAAGACAATTCGAAAGTTTCTTTGTTATTTCCAATCCAGAATATTTGATGAACTCGATTTGTGGTATTTTGCATTGCATAGCTGTAAAAATGTCCTGGAACTCTTTGTAGAAGTAATAAATTTTGGGAAATCTTGGGTAAAAAGATGAACTTTGCAGCATGTTGAAAATTAGGTCGGTTTTCCCTGAACCACTCGGGCCTACAACTGCCATGAAGATTCTATCGTTTGTAAGAATAACTTTATTCATAGTTTGGGATTTGGCAAAATATAACCAACTAGACTCGAAAGCAGTGCAATCCAAATTGACTTCTCCTCACAACTTTCTGATATCAAGAATAGCATGGCGAAACAAAGACTGATCATGAGCACTATAATACTCACTTGAACAAAGAATATGATCTCTGATCGAGGGACTATGGTGTTGGAACAGCACCGCCATGGTGGTCTCTCTCGGTTTCCATCATCGAAAACCAAGTTTGTAATACCCCCATCAATTTCATCTCTTACAACTCGGTTTGTCATTTTTCAAATCAATACTAGGCTAGTGTTTTGAAATGTGTAAAACGGTAAAATGTCTAATTTTTTTGAATTGGCTTTCCATTGCAGCTCGAATGTGATTGGTTGGTTTAGTTTACTTTACATGTACTCATCGCGCGCAAAGCACTTTGAAGTTAATAAAATATTAGGGGACATTTTTTCATAGTTTGAAATTCCAAAATGCCTCCATCTGTAGTTCGAAGCCAGAATATATACATGTTTACTGGAAAGTACATATTTACTACATATGTACCCACCTCTCTCGCAAATTTACTACATATGTACCTACAACCAATTTAATATAAGCGTACTTAACGGGTCCAGAATATATACAAATATAACCTCATAGATTTTATACACCTTCGGCCCAGCGGTACAAGATCGGCTTCCCATGCACTAGATCCGAATTCGAATCCCACCGGGGCGAAGATCCTTTTCTTAAATGTCTTATCTATCCTTGCATAAATGATTATTCCCTATCTTAAAACATGTAATGTCCCCCCCCCCGTAGTATGGGATTCGAAAAGGATCTTCGCTTAATGACTATTCCCTATCTTAAAACATGTAATGTCCCCCCCGTAGTATGAGTATACCACTTATATATACTACTACGGGGGGGGACATACGGGGGCGAAGATTGTGCGCCCACTACGAATATTTCTGTTGAAGATCCGAATATTTCTGTTGAACAAAGGTAATGATTAAATTAAACTATTGCTGAAAAGAGATCTATTAATGGTGGCAAACTGAGAAAAGAAGTAAAAATATGCATAATTTTTATTCAAATATTTACTAACTTTAAACTTCTTCTTTAATCTTTTTTCTGCTTTTCTTATTCAATTGTCATACAATCAGATACGATGATACACAATGTAGGCAAGTAAAAACGTCAAAAAGAGAAAACATAACCGACGGCAATCGGGCGGATTGATTTCAAACGACTGACGGGCGAGCTGTTGGAGGTAGAGTCGGGATCAAACTCTAATAACCACCCCTCAAAGCATAAATTTATGTCTCCTCAACAGTTTCGGCGAATAAAGACTACAAAGACGTAAACCTCTAAGATAATTGTTCATAGACCTAATGCCATCAGCATCAGAGCTTTACCTGTTTAGGACAAAAAGTGAAATGGTCAGACGAAAAACCAGTAGTACAAAAATTGCATTAAAGGACCAGCAGGACTAATCAAATTGCTACAAAATTTTTTGAGAGCAAAAAACCACTCAAAACATCATCAACAGATTTGCGAATAACACTGACAGAAAAATGTATATCTCACCTTTCATCCTATATTGGATTGAAAAAAATTCAGGCAGAAAAATAGAAAATATAACCGACTAACGACGGGCAAATTGCTCTCAAACGACCGGCGAGCCATTGGCTTCGTCTGTAGCTCGCCGCGGTTTAGTGAGGCAAGCTTTGATTCGACTCTGCAACTTTTAGCTTTCTAACCTTGAAACACAAGCTTCCAGATTTTGCACTGAAAATGTAGTTCAGAAA
>NC_134475.1:35973520-36021020 GCF_964194025.1 Convolutriloba macropyga
GAGCCGGGACGAAGATCCTCCCTAAAGTCCTCACATTTTGTTGTAAGAGTGGGGGGGGGGGGGTTATTTGTCTAAGGGGGGTAACTTGATGTAGAAGTGAGGGGTAAAAGATAAATGAACCCCACACTCTTACAGTAGTGGATAAAACGGGGGTTGCAGCCACCAGCCCAATTTGTGTCATTCCCCTCATGCTTGCCGCATTCAGGGAAATGAGCCAAATTGTACTGGTAACAGTAACCCCCGTTTTATCCACTATTCTATATTCCCTCAAAATCTATCATTTCCTGTCTCACTTAGTGCAATCCACATCCACGAGATCGATTAGGCCCATTACCCCCCACGAATTCGGGGGAATAGACCAAAAAATAGAACTAAGCCCCAACCCAAAGCCACCAGCCAATTTGTCTCCCACCCACATTTGGGGGAATGAGCTAAATTGTATTGGTAACTGTAACCCAGTTTTATCCACTACTCTATCGTTTCCTATCTCACTTAGTGCAATCCACACCCACCAGCCCGATTGACCCATTACCCCTCATGGAATTCGGGAAATGAGCCAAATTGTACTGGTAATTGTAACCCAGTTTTATCCTCTTTTATACTCTCAATCAAATAACAAAATTGGCCTGTCCCCCCCTCTCTAATTCGGGGAAATAGGCCAAATCAATAAAAAATTAACCAAAAATAAGCCCCAACCCGCTTGATTGCGCTCGCCATGCGCACGCGCACAGTTGCGCATGACCCCCTACGCAGAATTGTGCGCAAGCAAGCGGACATGCGCTTATCTCTTTATTCTTCTAATAATTTATCTTTATCTATACCTTTGGCTTTTAATTTGGAAACTATAATACAATATTTATATTACTCTGGCTCTTCTTTAATGTCTTTGGCCAGATCTATATCCTTATGGGAATTTTTTTATATGACTCCTTAATCCACTAAAGCTAATAACAGAAGAACAATATTCACAACTAACCTTTTTTGAATTGCATTCTTTACATATCGATTTCTTTTTATCAAAAGATGTTATTTGTTTTATAATCTTACATTTTTTACAAATTTTATTTGTTAAATCAAATTTGATATTAGGATATGTGGGGTTAGGCTAGGGGTTAGGCTTGGGTTTGGGATTGGGGTAAGGCTTGGGGCTGGGCTCGGGGCTAGAATTAGAACTAGAATTAGAAATATAATTAGAATTAGAATTGGAATTAGATATAGAACTAGAATTAGAATTAGATTTTGAATTAGAACTAGACTTAAAGCCGGAACTATAAGCAAGTTCGTTAATACAAATGCCATTCAATGATCCATCCTCACCAATTTTATCCTTATGTTCTAGTTTATAATGGAAAACCAAAGTAAAAGGAGTTCCGCATTTATAATTACACTCTAAGTATTCTATAACCATTATTTATAACAGGCCAAATTTTTACAATTCCAATTTAAAACTAACCAGAATTTCAATTAAAGCTATAGTATAATCTATACAGCAGACAAACCTTGCTAAAATTTCCTTACATTAAGAGTGATATATTTTAATCTTTTATCTAAAATTTTTTCTTTACTCAATCCGGCTTTATCCCCAACGAAATTTATAATTTCATCTCAAAATTTTTGATTATTTTTATATAGATCATTTAAATCATCCAAACCTTTTTTGTTAAAAGTAACAGTCTCTTCATTCATATATTCAGACGGGGTCCAATAGCCGTAACCGATTAAAGTATTTGTTTCATTTAATATACTACTTGCACCCGCTAATACTAGACCAGCAGTTTTTACTGTTGTTTCAGGAGATATATGATTATTTGTCTTAAAACACGTACATAAAATTCCGCCTAAGTATGATACTACTTTTAAAGCATTAGCTTTAATTGTTTCTTTAGTTAGAACATCATTCTGAATTTTAAAACCTCTTGATGTAAGAAGTTTGTTAAAGTAGCACTGATCATCTTTTATTTCAATATAATTTCTATCTGTAGCATTATTCATTAGTGGTTTTATATAATCTATAAGTTTATTTATCTGATCTTTTTCTAATTCATCTTTTAAACTAAGAGCTTTTAAGTCTAGAATACCAACTCTCGAGTCATATATCATAGTTTTATTTCTATCAAAAATAATAAAAGTTTTTCTCTTTCTTATTATATTTAATCATACCCTAACGAAGCTCATCGGACATTCCATCTTTACAATTATAATAGCTACTGATTAACTCATTAATTTTTTCTTAGAACTTATGTTCACATTTATATGTCATTAAAATTTTTAAATAGATTGGCCCATTATAAGTTGTTAAATAAATAGTATCAGAACGCATTCTTGCTGTATAAATTATCTGGGCCGGTTTATGACACATTATAATCATTTGAAAATTATGATGTCTTCGTTCTGTAAAATAATAAGCTATATCTTTATTTAATTTATCATCAATAACATCAAGAACAATTACACTATCTCGAAATATATGCATATTTTTTGATGTGATCATAATTATAGCACACATATTGAAATCACTATAAGGCTTGCCAGTTTCTGGATTGATCCAACCTCTTTCATCTTTGCATGCTATGATTATGTTTTTGTTATCTTGTTCTTGGTCTTTGGTCTTGATCCTCATCTGCGAACCAGCTTTGCTGATACAACTTCAAGTATTGTCTAATAAAATAAGTCTAAGACGTGTTCCGGTAGGGTACCTTGCAGGGTTACTCTATCGAAGTCTGATGACGTCTCAAGAAAAAAATATAATCTTAAGGCTTACCTGACTAACTAAAGTTCTAGATCTCTAGTCTGTTACTTTTCTATTCTGAGCTTCAGTAGACTATGCACGGGCCCCAATGCTAAAGTCTAACGTATATCTCAATATAAAACAAGAAGGGAGTAGAGAGAGAGAAAAACACTCTATGATTATACCAGGTCTGAATCTGATAGGAACCAACTAAAAGAGTGAAAGGGAAATAGCTAAACATTTACGGAAAGGTAGTTATTATTTATCAACCAATCAGGATCGGTTATTTGGTTCTTTATTTATTTTCTTAAAAATAGTCTTTTCCCAGTTTGTTGGATGTCAATCAACATTGACTCTATCTTTCCGGGTTGTTGAGTTTTTGAAGTAATTCTGATTAATAAAGTTAGTCAGTTTCTCTCTCTTCTCTCTTGTCTATTTGCTTTTCTTTTTGAAGTGTGTTGCTTTGTCGGGTTGTCAGTAGGTCAATTCCAGGACACAGGATGCTCAAAGAGCAAGGATTGAACATCAAGAACCACAAAAAGAATCTATTCCATTATCACTTCCAGTGGGTAGAGATCTTTTCGGGTTGATACAGTTGCTGATGTGGGGCGCTCCTGATGTCCGTTGGTTTACCTGACTTACCTGAGTTCCTTTTGATAAGTTTTAGCTGTTAGATATTCTTTGTTTTACTTGGTTACATTGTAACTAAGTTATTGTTTTAATTACATAGTATTTCTCCCGGCTGGAAAGAAAAAAAATTTGTTAACTATTTAACTGTTTTTTCCTAATGTTTTTTGTTCGGTTGCATGTGATAGAATTCGGTGGAGAAATTGAGGGTAAATGACATGGGTTTTTCAGCCATGTTAATTTGTTAAGCGAAGTGGGACTTGTATTATTTTATGTTTGACTCTCCTTGAGTCATGAGCTAGCAATTATTCCCATTAGCCTGCTTCTCATTAACGGTTGTGTCATAATTCTTTTGTATGAGTGACTTTTAGTTGTTCCATTAGAGTTTTTCGTTTTGAATTTTAGTGATATTTCTCCGTTTCCGTAATTTTTGTAAAAGGTTCTTTAAATACGCTTATATTTTGCAAAGCTACACTTAACACGACATACGGATGATATTTGAATCGATGACAAATTTTAATACTGAGTCTGAGAATACAAATCACAGAACTATCAGCGATAGAGCTGACCGTTTTAGTAAATTTTTATGCTGTAAACTTGTTAGTTTTTACAGTAAATCGGTAATTTTATTGAGTTATCACGTTATAACTAACTCGTTTGGTTATAATTTGTTGTGAAGTGTTTGTTCCCGTTGGAATCTGTTACTTGTTCGTGATATAGCTTAGTGTACTTGCGTTATTATTCTTGCATGCTTGTATTTACTGTGTTACTTTTTTATCGTGTGTTATTTATGGTTCAATGGATCAATGGCTATGGATCAATGGTATTGTGTATGATCTTAGAATCGTTTGTCACTTTCCTAGTGTTATTTGAGGTTTGAAAATTTCGAATTGGGAATCTGGCTTTTTTTCATAATTCAATTCGTTATGAGATTTTGAGTATATTTTTTAAATAGATGATATTATAGAATTGTTTTTAAACGTGGGTTTGTATTTAGTTTGTTTTGTTCCATTGTAATTGTTGTGATATCATGTTCGGATGTCGAATTTTTGTCATGTCATTGCTATGACTATTTATTGTTACATACTATAGTGTCTTACATGTTAGTGTTCAATTTACTGACACACTGTGATTGTTATGGCGTGTTTTTTTGCAAAATGCTCAAAACGGTTTGGTTGAATATATTATTGTATATTACAATGAGTGTTATTTGTGTTGGGTCATTGCCTAAACTATCAGGTTTGTACTACTAGTTCCTTTTGTATTTTTATTATAAACAAAATTACATGGTTTTTGCATTTATCTAACTAAGGAAAGTCTTTGCATATATACATGTACATTTATAAATTAAGGGCGAGATAATTATGTTAATCGAAGAAAAGAACTTTTTATTTTATTTTTATTTACAAGTAAATTATGAGCTGTGTAACATACCATTAATGAATTTTATCAACTAAAATGTAGGTTGGAGCTTGATCGGTATTAAATACTCCGGTAATATCAATTTTTGCAGCGAATTTTTCTTGAATGTATACATATTGAGTGTAGACAATGAACACAAAATTGGTATATGCATTGATTGAAGACATGGATTAAAGACATTGATCGAAGACATGAAATACAACGAATACAATTAGCGTCTATTACAAATGAAATGGTGTTGTGAGGTTAGTAGTTCTACTCGTCTATAATCAGTTTAGCATCAGTCGGTGTGTTTGATTATAGTTCGATTATATTTGATTAGTTTGTTCCGAGTGATTGGTATGATCTTTGTATTTGTTGTATTCGTTCATAAAGTGGGCTTCGTTGATAGCAGTTCCACTTACATATCGGTTAAGTTGTCAATACTAATATTTGTAATCGATGCCTTTACGGCTTTCCGAATTTCCTTTTCTAAATCGGTTGTTTTCCTATGAACATGGAAGTCGACCAGGTTAACGAATGCTAAATTTGAGACGCTTCCTTCTAGATGGTACGTGTGATATTCTTTACACGGTTCGACGACTTCTAAGGATAGAATAGGCCGTCTTTTAGGTGCATATCGTGGTTAAAACACATTATAATTTTTTATCGGGTCGAAATTACGTAAGGTCCCGGTTAAGTATTCAGGTTTGATTTTATATCCATATTTGAGAAAAGATGATGAAGTGAGCTGGTCGTTGATATGTATAAAACTTTTGTCAGTGTAGTTTACTTTAACTCGAAAAAGGTGTAGTAGATCAAATCATGGATGAGTTTCGTTTCGTTAACTCTCTAGTTGTTATTCTGAACATCTTTTGGGGTTGGATGTAAAAAGTTGAAACTCAACTGGAATTTTTCGTGGTCAAATATGCTATATGCCGACAAGTCCTGCGATGCTTTGGCCACTAGGTGGTCCAATGAGCATACTAGTGGTAGTTTGAACTCATAAATTTAATCATATAAAAATCGTTTAGTGAGACTGTAGAATTGCTTAAGTATGGGGTAAAAGGCCTGGTGTATCTTGTCTCCTCCCTTATTTTTGGTACTTTTTTTCACAGTGTTCGTGTTTTCTGATGGTAGAGGGGGAAAGTATTCGGATACTCTATCTTTCAAACTGTGAAGAGGTATTATCAGAAACTTGTACATTTTAGATTCAAATGGCATATCAGCCCATTTTCTTTATGAGAATAAAGGGTTATATTCCTTGCTATGTGGGTTAGGTTTCGCGGATCCATTTCGGTGAACCAGATCGTCTCACTTACTGTTGAAGTCGGTGACTGTTTGTTTGTAGACTGGTGAAAAAATGATTTTATATTGTTACTGCGGGGTGTTAGAGCATATGGGAATCTGAGTTTGTTTGGTCTAATATGCGAGGACTTCCTCTCGAACCATTTTTGTTGTACACGTTGTTGCATTCTATTGTTATTCGTGGTTTTTTCTTCAACTGGAGGCAGAGGCTTAACAGGGGGTGGGTGCAATGGCATCGACGGTGATACCTTTTGGTTGTTACGTTCATTATGTTGATGTATATGGTTATTCACTGGTTTATTATGTTGGTAGCTGAGTTTCGTATTTTTAAGTTCCGTTATGTCTGCTTGATTTGTTTGATTTACCTGATTATTTCTATTTGTTCTGGTTCGGAATGATTCAAGAATTTTCCTTACGTCCAATGTTTTCGGTCGTACAGTATGTTCGGCAATGCGTAGTGCTCTATCCAGAGGTGTTGGTTGGTTCAATGGTGCTGGTTGGTTTGGTGGGTGTGTGTGGTCCTTATCTACTTCCACAGTCATTGTTGTTACGGGTTCACAATCGTCAGTTTTTGTGCTACACTCTGACGCATTTTCCCGAATAGTTCCTGGGCTGGAGCGTCCAGAGCTCAGTTCACCTTCCTCTACATCATAGCTGAGCGGTGAATCGGGTTCATACTCCATTCTGGATGCCATTACTAAAGCATGAATAATGTTAGTAAGATAAGGTGTTATTAATTTTGGATGATAATAGTTTTAATGTTATGGAAACATTTTATGGAATCAGTCATAAATACATGGAAACATTATAAATATTTTTAAGTGTTATTACTTATTATACATATAAATTTTATTAATGTAGAGTTAATGATTTGGTAATCTTCGCCTGTAGTACTATAATTGTGGTAGTACTGAAATGAATTGTTGATAGGTGTTAATTTTATAAATTATTAATGTTTATGGATGGCTATATTTAGAGAGAGTCAGTTGTAGTTATGTATGTTAAATGCGAATCTCGCGAAAGCTTATGACTGGTTTATATTAATATGATAACTAATTTTTTAACTGTTAATAATATTAATATTATGATTAATTTTGTAGTTACAGTAGTAAATCGTGGTTATGATAATTGATTATAGGAATTAAACATCATAAATTTCAGTTGAATGGGGGTCAAGATAGGTGACTTCATTTGTGTGTGGTTGATCTTCATTGTTGATTATGTCTAAACTATGGCTTCGGTTGTGCATTCTATTCGCTGTTGATTGTAATTGTTCAAAATCTATTGGTGGTGGATTTTGAATTCCCATGAGTTTTACTGTTGGTATTAGTGTTTTTTATTACATGTTGCAGGTTGAGGTATTTCAATTGTTGTAGGTTGTTTTATCACAGGTTGTGGTATTTCATATGATGTTTCATGAAATTGTGATGAGTGCTGTTGTAACGGTTGTGAACTTGGTAGTTGCTGTGCGCCGAGGCACTAGTATGCTCGTGGTGATGTTATGATTTTTTGGTGTGGTAGCTGTATTTTTCATTTTTTTTCTCATTTTCTGATTTGATGGTTAATGGTTTTACTCTACATGCGTCAGGTAAATATTTTCGTTCAGGTAAAGGTGGTTTTTGATTTTTCGGTGATTCTAAGGTTCGTAGTTGTCAACCATTTTCTGTTCTTCGAATAGTTGTCTTATAATGTCTGTAATTTGTATCGACATAGACTTCTGTGGGTTCGTTGTTAGTTTTGTTAGTTAATATGTTTGTTGTGTCTGTCGAGTATCTGCGAAATCTTTTTTCGTAATGTTGTTACTTTTTTGTAATTGTTGTTGTTGGTTTATTATCATCATTATCATCATTTATTATTATGATCATTATCGTCACCACTATAATTGTTTTCTTCTTCTCGGATTTGGGCTACTAGTTGTGCTAAGGTCTGTAGAATTTTCCAAATATCCCTGTTAATAATATTTTCGTTATGCTTGCTTGTTTTCCAATTGCTTTGTGTATTGCGAAAGCATTTTAAGTTTTTATCATTAGTTTTTTTTAGGAATAGTAGCATGCTTAACATTGCATATATTATAGCCATTTTTTTCGAGTACGTACCATGGCCAACCAAACATGGACTTATATTATGACATGACTTAGAATACAGACTTATGGAAATATATTATTATTTGGAATTTTAACCATTCTCCAGCAATATTTTCTTCCCAATTTACAATTGGTTGATCAATTCTAAAGTTGTATCCATTAATGTTTAGATCTATTAACCATCTCAGTGAACTTTCAAAACTCTTGTAGGTTTCTAAGAGTCCTAGTTGTTCGAGTTCCATAAGTTTTTGTCCGTTTGCCGAGGTTGCTTCTTGTAATAGTTTTTCTCGGTCTCTCATATTTTCTTGTAATAGATCCCTTTGTCTTTCTTGAACTAGTTGTTCTTTACTATAGATTCCGCTTTCGATTACACTAGCTTTATTTAACATTTTTTCGAGTTCAATCTCCTCTGGTGAAACGGTATTTAGTTTGGTTAATACTTTTACTGGGTATGGTGTTTTTCTGTATCGTGCTGTTCCTTGAGTGTCTAGTGAAATTGGTTGGTCAAATAGCTTGTAAGTTTGTCTGGTTAGTTGGTACTCTATATTTGTATAAGACTGGTATTTTGTCATAACATTCTATTTTTTGCGGTACATACAATGTGATGACTTTTTTGCACATTTATGCATTTTCAGTATGTTTTTTTCTTTCTTGTTTAACGAATTTTGATCTGTATCCGGTAAAAATATATCCAAGTAATGATGTGTTTTTCTGTAATTGTGTTTATGTCAGTTGTCTTAGGTTTCTCTTTTGTTCACAGATTTTTGAATAGAATTCTATTGCTTGTATACTTAGTCTAGAGTATATGTCACTCATATAAAGGTCCATTTTCATGTTGATATGTGTATTTTCGTTAAAAGAACCGTAATAAAAATGTTTGTTTTCTTCATCTTCGTATCTTGTATAATCTGAGGTTATTGATTTTGGTTTTTTTTTGATAAATTTTTCATTTTCAAATTTGCCTTTTGCTTTTTCATTTCTTTGCCGGTAATCATGTCGAATACGTATTCGTGTAAGATGTAAATATCATTGTATTCTGTTTTGTGGATTGATAAAGATGCACTGCACTCATGTTCTGTTTTTGGGTATACTTCGAATCTAGTTGCTATTTTTGGTTTAGTGTTATTCATACTTGTCTTTTTTGTTGAGCCATGTTCTTGGACTGTCCATTCAGCGTCAGTTTCGATCCAATATCGTTGTTGGTATTTTACCATAAATGCATCGAATCGAATTAGTTCAAATAGTTGACAGTGTGTTTGAGGTTCCCTAACAAATGTCGCTTTTGTAAAAGGTGTCGGTTGACATTCTCCTTTTTGAATATCGCATGGTAGTTTTGTACCTGATAACGTATTTCTTCTGTTTCGAGTTTAGGAAGTAATGATACTTCTCTAATCTCAAGGGTCTAGTCAAGGATATCTACTTGATTTTGTTTTCTACGTCCTTTTGGACAGTTCGATTGTGGGTTCAGAGCTGCGGTAGGTATCCACATGGGATTGTTATAATCGTATACTAGTCTTGAATATGGTGGCAACATTGGTGCATTCAAGTTAAATTGTGTTCTTCCTGACCTTTGTGTTTTTCAAGAAGTTTAATCTTGCTAGTTCGTTTCTTATTTCGTCTGCGTCCAAGATTTTTGTTCTTCTCGCGTCTGAGTAACAGTAGTCGGTATGTTTTGAGCACCATTCGACTCTCTCATTTATGGTTCCTGTTGCATCAAAGGCTTTTATTTCAACTGCTCGTGCTTTAGAAAGTAATTGTACTTCAGTTTTTGTCATTTCTAGGTCTTATGGTTTGAATTTACATGTACTAATTTGTTTAATTCGTAATACTTAACATTACTGATCTCGTTAACGTCCCAGTCTAGTTTTCTATGAATATGTCTTGTGGTCCTGTTACTAAACCATTTGCATTTTTACTGGTTACTTCTATTTTTTGATTGTCGGCGTTGTCTTTTGTGTTCTGTGTAAAATTTAGAAAAGAGATTTTTTACATCAGTTGTTATTTCTGCTGTTTACAATTGTTTTTTACTATATTCCGCATTGCTTCATAGTCTGTAATGTTTTCAAGTTCTATTGGTTCGGTGTCGAGTGTTTGAATAATTGGTTGTTTGTTTTTTTAGTAACTTTTTCGTGCCAGTGTTCGTCTTTTATGCGTTCTTTGACGTGGTCTTTTAGTCTGTTCTCTAGTATCATTTTCGTTTCGATTTTAAAGTATGTGTAATTTACGGTTAATGTTATAACGAGTATTATTGTCTTTAATTGAAACGAAATGTGTATGATAATCCTGTGTGTGGTTTATAAAATGATGGAAAGCCTAGTGTTTGTTTTGTATATGTCAAACTTATAGATGAGTTTGGTTTATATAATTGGTGCTGGTGTAGTTGTGGTAACTATTGATGGTGTTGTTGCGTGAAATGGGTGATTAAAAATATTATCGTATTTGATTGTTGCTTTAAATTTTAGCTCTAGGCTTGTTGTTGCTAAAACGTTCAATGTTGCGTTCCGTTGTCTTGTTTTTAAGTTAAGTGTTTTTAATATTCGATTTCTTGACCAATTCTTTGATGTGTCTCCTAGGTTTGTCGGTCCGTAAAGTGTTGGTGGGGGATTCCAAGTTTCATGATCTAATGCAAAAATGTATGTATGCTCACAAATTTTACTTCTGTTTGGTGGGTTAGGATTATATACTGGTATTACCCTAGTTCTACCTGGGTGATCAGAGGGTAGTCTGATCTCTGGTATAGAGGATGTTGGTGATAGAACAGTGTTTCTTGGTGGTGTTAAAGATATCGATTGATTTAATTGAGATTGTGATGTATTTCCAGATGTGTCTGTTGATGATTTGTTTATTCTTTGAGGTGTAGTGATGTTACTACTTAATGATGAATTTGGTGTTGTTGCTGACCAAAGAGAGCTATTTGGCGATTGTATAGGTTGTACTCGTTCTTGTACGAAGATGAAATCTTTTCGCTGTTGGAAGGTTGGTGCTAGAAATGGGTTCCCCCTTAATTCAGATGATGTTGGTTTTGTCATAGTACTATTAAGTGATATATATCACCCGGGGAACCAGTGCAAAATTTTTGTAGTGTTGGTGCTCCTGTTCTACTTGTTGGTTCTGATCTTCCTACCTCTATTGGTCTGATTATATTTGAATCAATATCTGTTGAGCCATATGAAACTCATGTTGACTCTTGGGTTGGAAATGACAGAGATGATCTACGTCTTGATATTATTAGTTCTCTCCTTTGGGGGTTGTCTCGCCGTAGAGAGTACGGGTTTTTGTTTCCTGGCATTAATCTATTATCAACTTCTGGTGATGTTGGTACATTCGTTAAATCAGTTCTTTCGTTATGGTGTGTTCTTTCCTGATTACTAATATTATTTTGTGACGCAATTTTTTGAGTTTATTTAAGCTCCTAGAGTTTAGCCGTTTAAACGAACAATTACGTACGGTGGTACAAGTATGATGAATGGTGTAAGATGTATGTGTTTGCGCTCTTAGATTTGATATCCAAAGTTCGTGACTTTCTAATCTGAGATTTAATTGATATATTAGTACGTTGCCGTAGAACGGTGTATTTTCGGGGAATCCGATTTGCAATTAAAATTTTGTGAGTGTAAAGTATTATAGAGTGATTCCTCTATATCTGGATCTGGATCAATATTAAACATTGCTCTTTTATGGATTGACAAAGTATTCAATTAAATTTAAACACATTCGAAGAAAGAAGTACATTATAAACGGTATTTATATGAATTTGAACATTTAGAGTTCAACGATATCTATAATGTTTTCACAAATATGATATATATCAGGGTGTAAATCATTCATCGCTTTTATCGAACTGGTGGACTAGCATAAAAGATTCCTTGATGTCTAAGTGCTTCTTTTAATGTTATTTTTGCCAAGTAGGTTGAAATTACTACGATACACGGGACTAAGAAGATAGTGAGAAAAAAGATTATTTGTTATAATATCACTGATGTTGAAATTAGTGTTCCGGAGATATCAATTTTTGAAACTGAACTTTGTTATGTCTGTTTATTAAATACAAATGAAATGTGTTCTGTGATACACTGTAGTTATAAGTTTTATGGTGTATAGTTATAGTTGTATGTAGCTTTTCGTGTTGTCATATTAGTCAAATGCGACTTATTGAAATTATGGTTTTAAATTGTGATGTAATTGGTGGGATTATTAACTTTGTTTGGAAAATCTGTTAAAGATTTATTACAAACAGGTCAAAACAATGCCGCACCGGAGAGTGACAGTTATCCAAAATGGGCCATATTTTCAGATATTACTGACACTCAACTGTGCCGCATGGACATTACTGCTTTAGAAATAGAATGGGAAGGTTGAAATGAAACTTTATATTCGTAGAGGATTATTACTATTATTGGTACCATTTAATCTTGGGAAATTTTTATTGCTGTTTTCTTAGACACTACTATAAAAACTGTATTTAAATCATTAATCTTTAAAAATTTTTCACCGTCTATTTCTTGTTTCAGTTTTTGGAATTCAAATATTGTTCATCACACGGTTCTGTGTTTTTCAAAAGTTCAAAAAGTTGTTCACTCCAAAAAAGTCGTACTTCTTGTCCGGTTTCTGTTATTTCGGCAATTATGAATAACTAGTCTTTTGTTGAGACCTTGCAATTTGTTATTCGTATACTATCGTCGTCAAAATATACATGACAGTTGTCTGGGTAATTTTGGTTTGTGAAACTATCTTTTTGCACTATTATTTTCAAAAAAAGTTGGTTTTTGTCCAAAGATTTCATAAATTTTTTAACTGAAGAATAGATAGTGGTTCATTTCAAGGTTGACTATAGTGGTGATTTAGTAGATTGTAAAAGAAATGAAAGTAATTCAGTTTAACTGAGGTTGCTGATAATCGTTGTGTTGAATGGATATGTCAGATTGGTAAAAATTTTCAATTCTTACGCAAACACGCGAAAACTTATCGATTGGAAATCTGTCAACTTGTTTTTGAATACTGTTTGGACGGGAGGGTTATTTGATTTTTTCTGGGGTTTTCTCTGGGGTTTTCGGAAGATTTGTTCAAGACAGAGAGATATAGAAGATGACTGAATTTACTTTGTACTGAAACTTCAACTTGATTATGTGAAGTTGAGAAAGGAAATTTGAGAAAGTTGAGAAAGTGAAGTTTTGAGATAGTTGAGAAAGTGAAATATAATTACAATTGTGAGAAGTTGTGATTTAGAAGGCGAAGTAAAAAATTGGCTGGTTTTGTTGTTGTTTTTCAGCTCAGCTGAATTTTTAGAATTTTTCAATTTTTTTCGGAAGTTGAATTGTTGGAGACAAAATCAGAATTGTGATTTCTGGTTTTAGTTTATTCCTCTTTACAATTCTGAAGAGGCTGTGACATTTTTCTGGTACCTTCGGTTTTTTCTGCTTTCTACTTGATGTTGTGAAATTGATAGTTTCTGGGTCTCATTATTTTTGGTTTTCATCTTTTCAAGTATAGGTTTTTCTTGAAGTCCGTATTTTTTTCTAGTCATTGTTTTGACTTTTCGTTAAAAAGGTGTACTTGTGGTGTGCCCTTTTCAATAATTGGTATAATTGTTGGTATACCTAGGTATCTTTACTGGTATGATTACGTACTCTTGTCACTCTTTGTATGACTTTGGTAGTAATTGCTGTTAAATGGGTGCCAACTTTCTGTCTTTAATTTTTTTCAAGTAATTCTTCTGACTGTTAGTGGATATGTCAATTGTCAGTTGGCTTGGTGACGCCAACTTCTGTTATTACCAAGTTCAGTGGTA
Source organism: Convolutriloba macropyga (assembly GCF_964194025.1). Classification (NCBI taxonomy): domain Eukaryota; kingdom Metazoa; phylum Xenacoelomorpha; order Acoela; family Convolutidae; genus Convolutriloba; species Convolutriloba macropyga. The sequence continues at coordinate 35,987,457 of NC_134475.1, forward strand.
TAAATGTAAATTGGTGATAATGGCAATTGGGTGACTTTTCTCCGATCTCGTTATTTTTCAAGTTTTGTTTCCTAATTGATGTTTTCAACGGTATTTTTGCAAATCGAAGTGGTTACTTCAACTGCTAATTATTTTTGTTAGATCTATTGTGGTAATCAGCATTTCGGGTTATGGTGTTTATGGTGGTATTATGGTAAAATCTACTAACGAGGTCTAATGAGGTCTATGTAAAATGTCAAGCCGTTTTGTTCAAGCATTGTCGATGATAATTACTACTAGTTGTAGCTGGTAATTAGTAGCGCTAATGAATTCTATAACGTTCGTTATAATGACGTCCTTTTCTATGACGTCAGTTCACATGACGTCCTTATGCTAGGACGTTTGTTATGACATTTGGTGTTCATATAGCCGATGGTTATTTGGCCGATTGACATATGGTGGATTGTTACATGCCGATGGGTATATGGCCGATTGTTATATGCTGAGGGATCAGTTAATGCTTCATGCCGATATTGTAATGTTCTAAGTTTTAGATAGTGACGTATTATTTACATTGTTATTTGGGTATGATGAGGATGTGACTTATGTGCTGACTCATACAGGATGTTATTCGAGCAGGATGTTATCGACAGTATATGTGAAGCGTTATTATGTGAAGCGTTGCTGTTATATGTAGCGTTGCTGTTATAACGCTTCTTGTTATTGAGTGTTGTTATTATGGCGCTGGTGTAGCGCTGTATTATGTAGCTGGCCGTTCGTCCCCGTTGATTTTCATAACTTCAACAGTTACATGACGCCTATTCCAGAATTTTTCTTGTTACTTTGTTCATTTTACAGCTTTGTTTATTTGTTTACCGTTTGAATACCCGTTTGGGCTTTGTTTACTGTTAATTGTTGTTATCTGATTACTTTGTTTATTGATACCTTTTTCATTCGTTTATGAGTGGTTCCATGGACTAGTATCATTACGAATGAGGGTTATAATGGTTACATGACCCTCATCATTCTTTGTTTTTTGTTATTTGTTTAATATGAACTTTGTTTTATTTGTTTATACTTTACTTGTTTTTTTTGTTTATGCAATTTGTTTATACGTATTGTAAAGTGAAGGGTGAAGAAGAAGGAGGACAGTTCTGATGGTGATGACAGATTGGCAGTGTGTTGGTTGTTCAGCTGGCAGCGTCTTGGCAGCGTGGCGCTGGTTGGATGGCTGTACCTCTGGATGGCTGTGTCGTTGGATGGGTAGATGAACAGTTTAGGTGTACAACTACGATGGACGGTAACAGCGCAGAGGAAGACATTTGGTGGGATTGTAATGGATAGATACAAGCACAGTTATTGGCACAGTTCTGTGCAACTGACAAATACATTATTATATTCTTGATGTTGTTAATTTTTACTCGTTTTATACTAAAAAAGTTAACATTTAAAGTTATTTTTAGTTATCCTGCCCCGCGTAGTGATCCGTAGCCGTTTTTGGTTTATGAAATTTGGTTATTATTTGGGTTATAACTATGATCGAAATAATCGAATTTATAACGTGGTGTTATAACCAGCGGGGTTTATTCGGGTTTTTAACTCTTTTGGTTATAACTATTTGTGGTTAATCACAAGAAGAGGTTAACAATGCAATTATTGACTGGGGGTTGTTATTTCAATTTTGATATGTTTTGTTCTATTCAATGGTTAGTGGTTAGGTTTTTGTTTAACACTTCTTAGTTATGAGTAGTAATATTTTTTAGTTTTGTCTTTTGTTTTGTATATTCATTTGTAATCTATTTTCAATTAAGGTGTTTTAATAATCTGTTTTGATGGTTAGGGTGTAGATGGGGGAATTGGGTTAGGGTTAAATTTGAAACTTTGTTTGAGTGGTTATTTGAAAGTTGAATTGGTTGAACCAACTAATTTAAATTTAACTAAGTTGAATTAGTCGAGTCAACTAATTATGCTAATCTGGAAAGTCATGATAGGAAAAGACATAATGCCAGTCTTGCATAATAAAAGACGTAATGCATAATAAGTTTTGTCTAAAGATGTAGATCATGAATAAAAATCTAATAAATGTCTGTTTTGAAGTGATGGTATTTGGAAAAATCAATGTTTCGCGGTGTCGAACTTTTAGTTGTTGATGATTCTAACTTGTAGTGGTCGATAGTGTAAAATACTTGAACTGGTCTGATTTGAGTTTTATATTTGATTCAAACCAAAATTATTATCATTTAGTATAGGTCGATGAAGATTACTACTAGTTGTAGCTGGTAATTAGTAGCGCTAATGAATACTATAACGTCCGTTAAAATGACCTCCTTTTCTATGACGTCCGCTCCCATGACGACCTTTTGCTAGGACGTTTGTTATGACATTTGGTGTTCATATAGCCGATGGTTATTTGGCCGATTGACATATGGTGGATTGTTATATGCCGATGGGTATATGGCCAATTGTTATATGCTGAGGGATCATTTAATGCTTCATCAATACGATGTATGATTAGTGTGATCAGTGTGATCATATGTGAGTCAGATAGAGTAAATATTTATTTTAAGTTATGACTCAGTTGATTACTGTGTATTAAAATGTGTATTCTCCCCAACGTATTAATCGGTGTATAGTTTTTGCCGATATTGTAATGTTCTAAGTTTTAGATAGTGACGTATTATTTACATGGTTGTTTGGGTATGATGAGTATGTGATTTATGTGGTGACTCATACAGGATGTTATTCGAGCAGGATGTTATCGACAGTTTGTGTGAAGCGCTATTATGTGAATTGTTGCTGTTATATGTAGCGTTGCTGTTATAACGCTTCTTGTTATTGAGTGTTGATATTATAGCGCTGGTGTAGCGCTGTATTATGTAGCTGGCCGTTCGTCCCCGTTGATTGTTATAAATTCAACAATTACATGACTTCTATTCCAGATTTTTTCTTGTTACTATGTTCATTTTACAGCTTTGTTTATTTGTTTACCGTTTGAATACCCGTTTGGGATTTGTTTACTGTTAATTGTTGTTATCTGATTACTTTGTTTATTGTTCCTTTTTTCATTCGTTTATGAGTGGTTCCATTGGCTTCCCGGGTTGAAGTTTCTTTGATTTCATACAAGGATCATATATGATTTCATACTGTCCATACTTGATTTCTTAGTACGATCCTTGTAAGAAACCAAAGAAATCATATATGATCCTTGTATGATTATCAAGAAATCATATATGATCCTAGTACGAATACCAAGAATCATACATCTATTTTTTGAAAATCTTGAACCATTTATGTTTTTTTGTTTTTATTCGGTAGGCATCACCTATATGATACCCCGGCATCACATTGTGATCCGCCAAAAGACCCTAACGTACAATATCAATTGCAAGTTGGGCACAAAGTAAAGGAGTAAGTCCAAACAAATAACAAAAATTTTGACATACTCTAAAGCCAGTTTATACATATAAATGCTCGTTTATAAAAAAATTTAATCAAGAAAAAAAAATTGGATATCGTGTCAAATTCGTTTTCTGAATACGTTTAAACCACAAAGTTATTCTTTTAGCGCACACAAAGCATCAAATGTGGATTGCAAATGCGATATAATAATTTAGTAAGTCCTCTGACTACATTATACGAGAATTTGTGGCACCAGTCAATGTATTATGTGTCATATATGACCTTGTATGAAATCCAAGAAATTTTTTCAACTTCAATGGAAAATCAAAATTATACAGTTTTAAGTCTTTGAATTTTTTGTATGATCCTTGTATGATTTCTAGGAAATCATACATGGTCCTTGTATGACTACCAAGAATTCATACAAATCATATATGACCTAGTATGATTACTAAGAATCATATATGACCTAGTACGAAATCAAAGAAAGTTGTATGATCGTTGACCCGGGTTGTATCATTACGAATGAGGGTTATAATAGTTACATGACCCTCATCATTCTTCGTTATTTGTTATTTGTTTATTTTGAATTTTGTTTTATTTGTTTATACTTTACTTGTTTTGTTTGTTTATGCAATTTGTTTATACGTATTGGGAAGTGAAGGGTGAAGAAGGAGGAGGACAGTTCTGATGGTGATGACAGATTGGCAGTGTGTTGGTTGTTCAGCTGGCAGCGTCTTGGCAGCGTGGCGGTGGTTGGATGGCTGTACCTCTGGATGGCTGTGTCGTTGGATGGGTAGATGAACAGTTTAGGTGTACAACTACGATGGACGGTAACAGCGCAGAGGAAGACATTTGGTGGGATTGTAATGGATAGATACAAGCACAGTTATTGGCACAGTTCTGTGCAACTGACAAATACATTATTATATTCTTGATGTTGTTAATTTTTACTCGTTTTATACTAAAAAAGTTAACATTTAAAGTTATTTTTAGTTATCCTGCCCCGCGTAGTGATCCCTAGCCGTTTTCGGTTTATGAAATTTGGTTATTATTTGGGTTATAACCATGGTCGAATTGATCGAATTTATAACGTGGTGTTATAACCAGCGGGGTTTATTCGGGTTTTTAACTCTTTTGGCTATAACTATTTGTGGTTAATCACAAGAAGAGGTTAACAATGCAATTGTTGACTGGCGGTTGTTATTTCAATTTTGAAATGTTTTGTTCTATTCAATGGTTAGTGGTTAGGTTTTTGTTTAACACTTCTTAGTTATAAGTAGTTATATTTATTAGTTTTGTCTTTTGTATTGTATATTCATTTGTAATCTGTTTTTAGTTAAGGTGTTTTAAAATTCTGTTTCGATGGTTAGGGTGTAGATGGGGGATGGGTTAGGGTTAAATTTGAAATTTTGTTTGAGTGGTTAGTTGAAAGTTGAATTGGTTGAACCAACTAATTTAAATTTAACTAAGTTGAATTGGTCGAATCAACTAATTATTCTAATCTGGAAAGTCATGGTGGGAAAAGACATAATGCCAGTCTTGCATAATAAAAGACGTAATGCATAATAAGATTGGTCTAAAGATGTAGACCACGAAAAAAAATCTAATAAATGTCTGTTTTGAAGTGATGGTATTTGGAAAAATCAATGTTTTGCGGTGTCGAACTTTTAGTTGTTGATGATTCTAACTTGTAGTGGTCGATAGTGTAAAATACTTGAACTGGTCTGATTTGAGTTTTATATTTGATTCAAACCAAAATTATTATCATTTAGTATAGGTCGATGAAGATTACTACTAGTTGTAGCTGGTAATTAGTAGCGCTAATGAATACTATAACGTCCGTTAAAATGACCTCCTTTTCTATGACGTCCGCTCCCATGACGACCTTTTGCAAGGACGTTTGTTATAACATTTGGTGTTCATATAGCCGATGGTTATTTGGCCGATTGACATATGGTGGATTGTTATATGCCGATGGGTATATGGCCGATTGTTATATGCTGAGGGATCAGTTAATGCTTCATCAATACGATGTATGATTAGTGTGATCATATGTGAGTCAGATAGAGTAAATATTTTTTTTAGGTTATGACTCAGTTGATTACTGTGTATTATACAAATTATATATATATATATATATATATATATATATATATATATTAGTTATACAAACTATTTTAACTATATATGTGTAGTTGTAACTAAATTAGTTGTATTTTTATTTTTCTTAGGTTGAAATTATTAGTAATGTTAGTAGCTTCGCATTGTGTTATTTCAGATTTTCTTCTTTTAGATATTTTCGGCAGTTTTAGTGTTGGAATCTCGTCAGTGAAGAGATAATTTTTTAGTTCGGTTTTTATGTATTTTTCTTTAGGATATTATGGTACGATATGATTTCTGTGAATGGTTATGTTTTCTTTACTATCGTCCTTCAATATATACGTTGTTTCCGTGGGCTTGTCTACTATTAGGTAAGGTCCTGTTTTTAATGGTAATAGCTTTTTCGAAACTCCATCTAGTTGTTCTTGATTTGTTAACAATACAAATGTATTTTTCTCGAAGGGTTTTGCTGTTCTGAATCTGATGTTCATTTCGTCTATTAAATTTTTTCTGTTTTGGAGAATTTTTGTTATTGTTTGGTATGTTTTGTTGTATTGTTTCTCTCTATCAAAAAACCATTTGGCGAATGTTCCTTTTTGCAGTTTTGCAATTTTTGGATGACTAAATTGTTTCTCTAAATGAGTGTGTGTTGGTTGGGCATTGCATGCACTTGTATCTGTTGGTTTGCAATTTCCAATTTCATCGGTTGTTGTTTTGAGTTTTATTTTTGTTAATTTTCTCGGTTCTTGGTTAAAAACGACTTCATAGGGTGACATTCCTAGTCTTGTTTGATATTGAGTATTGTATGCGTAAGGAAAAAATTTTGCTTTTCTTGACCAGTTGTTGTATTTCTCATTCAATAATTTTCTAATCAACTGTCCGGTGATCCTATTCGTCCCTTTTACTAGACCGTTTGTCCAGGGTGCATAGGTAGTAATTGGTTTGAATTTGATTTCGAAGAAGTCAGATAGGTGGGTTAATTCGGTATTAATGTAATCTGATCCGTTATCTGATCTCATTTATTCGGGTAGTCCGAATTTCATGAACAAATGTTCAAATAATGCGGTGAATGCATAATGTGCTTTGTTTTTTGGTGCACATATTATTGTCACATAGTGTGAAAATGCATCTACTATTACGAATATGCAATTATTTCCTTCAGATGTTGGGTTGATTGGTCCTTTTGTGTCTATCGTTATCACTTCGTTAAAGTATGTTTTTGTCGTTGCTAATTGTTCTTGCTTGCTTTTAGTAGTTTTTGTGTTGGCGAACATCTTATTTGTTTGGCATTGAATACAATCTGCTATTAGTATTTTGATCCAAATATTAATATTTGGAAAGTAATATTTTTCCATAATGTTTCGTTTTGTTTTTTCGAGTCCTTTATGACCTACAAGGTCAATGCAGTGATTTTCATGGAATGCGCTAAGTAATACTGTTAATGGTAGGCATGCCCTTATGATTGACTTTTTATGCATGTTCATTATGATTTTTCTAATTCCATTTTTTTCATCAATTATAATTGATTTGAGTTTTCGAAAAAATGCAAATAGTCCTTTATTTCCTCTAATATCCATTGTTATTGAATGTGATTTATTGTTGTGCTTTTTCCACAGTTTAACTTTGTGTAGAACTGGGTCGAAGATTTGGGTTTTTTTATTAGCTCTTCGGTAATTTATGTTCTTTTTGTCATAAAAAATGTCGGGAATTTTTACATTTTCATAATTTAGTTTTTGTTGTACTTTGATATTGTTTATTAAAATCGGGAAAGTCATGATGGGAAAAGACATAATGCGAAGTTTTGTCTAAAGATGTAGATCATGGATAAAAGTCTAATAAATGTCTGTTTTGAAGTGATGGTATTTGGAAAAATCAATGTTTTGCGGTGTCGAACTTTTAGTTGTCGATGATTCTAACTTGTAGTGGTCGATAACGTAAAATACTTGAACTGGTTTAATTTGAGTTTGATATTTGATTCAAACCAAAATTATTATCATTTAGTATAGGTCTACTGTACAGATTGTACAAATTATATTATATATATATATATAATTTATATATATATATATATATATATATATATATATATATATATATATATATATATATATATATATATATTAATTATGCAAACTATTTTAACTATATGTGTGTAGGTGTAAATAAATTTGTTGTATTTTTCTTTTTCTTAGGTTGTAGTTATTAGTAATGATAGTAGCTTCGCATTGTGTTATTTCAGATTTTCTTCTTTTAGATATTTTCGGCAGTTTTAGTGTTGGAATCTCGTCAGTGAAGAGATAATTTTTTAGTTCGGTTTTTATGTATTTTTCTTTAGGATATTATGGTACGATATGATTCCTGTGAATGGTTATGTTTTCTTTATTTTTGTCCTTCGATATTATGTTGTTTCCGTGGGCTTGTCTACTATTAGGTAAGGTCCTGGTTTTAATAGTAATAGCTTTTTCGAAACTCCATCTAGTTGTTCTTGATTTGTTAACAATACAAATGTATTTTTCTCGAAGGGTTTTGCTGTTCTGAATCTGATGTTCATTTCGTCTATTAAATTTTTTCCGTTTTGGAGAATTTTTGTTATTGTTTGGTATGTTTCGTTGTAATGCTTCTCTTTATCAAGAATCCATTTGGCTAAATTGTTTCTCTAAATGATTGTGTGTTGGTTGGGTCTTGCATGCACTTGTATCTGTTGGTTTGCAATTTCCAATTTCATCGGTTGTTGTTTTGAGTTTTATTTTTGTTGATTTTCTCGGTTCTTGGTTGAAAACGACTTCATAGGGTGACATTCCTAGTCTTGTTTGATATTGAGTATTGTTTGCGTAAGGAAAAAATTTTGCTTTTCTTGACCAGCTGTTGTTTTTCTCATTCAATAATGTTCTAATAAACTGGCCGATGATCCTATTTGTCCCTTCTACTAGACTGTTTGTCCAGGGTGCATAGGTAGTATTTGGTTTGAATTTGATTTCGAAGTAGTCAGATAGGTGGGTTAATTCGGTATTAATGTATTCTGATCCGTTATCTGATCTAATTTATTCGGGTAGTCCGAATTTCATGAACCAATGTTCAAATAATGCGGTGAATGCATAATATACTTGGTTTTTTGGTGCACATATTATTGTCACATAGTGTGAAAATGCATCTAATATTACGAATATGCAATTATTTCCTTCAGATGTTGGGTTGATTGGTCCTTTTGTGTCTATCGTTATCACTTCGTTAAAATATGTTTTTGTCGTTGCTAATTGTTCTTGCTTGCTTTTAGTAGTCTTTGTGTTGGCGAACATCTTATTTGTTTGGCATTGAATACAATCTGCTATTAGTATTTTGATCAAAATATTAATATTTGGAAAGTAATATTTTTCCATAATGTTTCGTTTTGTTTTTTCGAGTCCTGTATGGCCTACAAGGTCAATGCACTGATTTTCATGGAATGCGCTGATTGACTTTTTATGTATGTTCGTTATGATTTTTACAATTCCAGTTTTTTTATCAATTTTAATTGATTTGAGTTTTCGAAAATATGCAACTAGTCCTTTATTTCCTCTAATATCCATTGTTATTGAATGCTGTTTATTGTTGTGCTTTTTCCACAGTTTAACTTTGTGTAGAACTGGGTCAAAGATTTGGGTTTTTTTATTAGCTCTTCTGTAATTTATGTTCTTTTTGTCATAGAAAATGTCGGGTATTTTTACCTTTTCATAGTTTGTTTTTTATTGTACTTTGATGTTGTTTATCAATCTTAGGTAATCATCATCATGATGGTTAGTGTATGGTCGTGTTTGGTTTTTCTCAGTTATGAGATTATCCTTCTCCACTATTGTTTATTTACATTTTTTTGAATTTTGGTTTGTGTTTAGGTACGAGATTTGTTTTTATTTCTGTATTATATTTTTCTAATGAAATTGGTTGGTATTCATTCTTATCGATATTCATTTCGAAATAATTGTTATGTATATTAGCTAAGACTGGGTAATGCGTTTTGTCTGAAATTTCCTCAACTAAATTTGCATTCCAGGTTAATAGCAAAAAATGTTTTTGCAAAGAAAAACTTGATATTATCGGGAATTTCTACTGTTGTGTCCCCTGATTTTGTAAAATGTTCTTCATCAATTGTTCTGCTCAAAAGGTCTGGCAAGGTTAAGTTCATTCCTTCTGTCCAAATAATATGTATATTTGGAAATTTCAATAGAATAAATTGAAATCTATATACTCTATGATTTGGTGTGTTTTTCTGAGTAAAAAGATAAATGATCGGTTTATGGTCTGTAAATAATACAATAGGATGACTTGATCCTCTGAGTAAGAACTCGTATTCCGTCAAAGCAGATATTATTGCTGAACACTCTAATTAATGTTGATAGTCGCATTTCTATTGGTGTAATTAATCTTGAATTTGGTGAGATTAATTTCATTTTCTTTTCTGTCGAATGTTGTTGTAATAGTGCTGCTCCGATGCCTGTGTTTGAGGAATCTGTTATGATGTAGAATGGTTTCGTTGTATCTGGCATTGTTATTTCCGGTTTATGTGTTATTGTTCGTTTCATCTCATCAAAAATCTTTCGGTTATCTTTTGTCCATATAAATTCAAGTTATTTGTGTTGCAGGTTATACAAAAGTTGAAATATTGGTTGCATACCATAGACATATTTTGCCAAAAAAATAATGATTCCTAGGTAGCGTTGTAATGCTTTCATACTGGTTGGTGGTTCTAGTTTTCTGAAGCCATCTATTCTAGATGTAAGGCGTTATATTTTCTTGTCTTCTATGATATGACCAAGAAATTTGACTTTTTTCAAAGTAAAGTATGTTTTGTCCGGTGCTTCTTTAAGGTTTTTTTAGTAGTCATTTATGCTATTCTTCTAACGTCTCATACATTTGGTCGTATGAGTTAGTTTGCATAAAAATATCAACGTATGTTATCACGGTTCCTTTTCGTATCAGTGGGTAAAGGAAATCTGTTAATATTGAAGCAAAAGCTGCTGGTCCTGTTGATATTCCGTTGAATAGATGTTTGAAACAATACTGTTCATTGCCTATTGTAAAAAGAGTGTATCTCATTGAATGTTCATCAAGTGGTATTTGGTTATACGTACTATTTAGATATGCTGTCGTGAATATTGTTCCGTTTATTCTTGTTAAGGCTACATCAACTGGTTCTATTGGCCAGTTGCATTTTGATTTGTCTATCAAGCTATTGAGGTATCTATCGTCTGGTACTATTTTTGAAGATTCACCTTTTCGTAATATTATCAATGGGTTAGTGAATGTGTTGCCTGTTGACAGTTGTTCTTTATTCACTGGTGGAATGATGTCATATTTTTTCAAGACATCCAGTAGTTTTTTGATTGATTCTCTGAGATGTATTGGTACCTTACTGATGCTTTGTTTCTTGAAGATAGCATCTTTTTTCATACGTAGGTTTTTGTCGTTGCATAGACTTGTTTGTACTTGAGTATGGTTGTTATTAATTTTTCAAATTGCTCTTGTGTTGAAGGTGAATACTGGAAACCGAACATTTCCATAAAATCTTTTTCTGTTTCTTTTGTACTATTCATAAAAAATGTAATGTCATTATCTAGAATTGTATTGTTAATTATGGTTAATTTGTTTTTTTTTTACATTTATTGCTCTATATATTCTTTGAAGAAGGGTGTTCCTTGAATATTATGGTTACATTGTGTTACATAGAAGTAGATAGTTTGTTGGGGTTTATTTCTACCATTGGATTACTCTTTCTGGGGTTAATTCTAGTTTACTGTTCCTATTGTTTCTATAGTTGTATTGTTTGCTGCTGTTATTGTTTTGATGGCTTTTTCGAGGTAAGCTTCAGGGTTTTTGTAATTTATTTCATTTCAGGTATCTTCGTTCATTAGGTTTAATGTTGCTCCCGAATCTAACCGAATCTAAGAGAAAGTCAATTTCAAGTACTGGTTTTTGTTTCGTAAAGTCATGTTTCAGTTTGGTACACTGGTACATTGGTAATATCCAGGTTGGGTTGACTTCTAAAATATTTCTGATGGAATTACCTGTATTTTCATTTGCGTTGTAAAATTTGTCCAATGTTTCTTGATCCTCGTTTTAAGAATCTGATGTGTATTCGTATTCATCGGTTCCCGGTGGGTCATCGTATTGGGTCGATGTATCAACATTATTTACTCTGTTTTTATTGCGGTTATCATAATTGTTTCTCTCATTGTTTCTATCTCTTGAAGGGTATCGGTTATTTTGTTCTCTGTTTGATGACTTAGTGCGGTTATCTCTATCATAAGCATTTGTCTTATATCTGTTGTTGCGACTATTTGATCTTTTTCTATCCTCAAATCTATGATAACCATTTGAGTCTCTGCTATTGTGTCTTTGTCCACTATATTTATTGTTATTTTTATTGTTATTATTATATTGGTTATTGTTTCTACTGAATGGTGAATTTTGTCTTGAGTTACTACGATTTGTATATCGTGAATTTGATCCGATATTATATCTATTATAACTATTTTTTCTGTTGTAGCTATTATTTCTGCTTCTGCTATAGATATTTCTATTATAACTGTTACCTCTATCATTGTTACTTCTACTGTAATTTCTAGATTCTTGATAGTTTTGGTTATCTCTGCTGTTGGACTTATTGTAATATCCGTTTCTTGACTATAGAATATAAGGTGTTCTGCTTCTTGAATGGTTGCAAGCTAGGGGGAGGGGTTGAAGGCAATTGTCGTCCATTTATATTATTTGAATTTATTTGTCTATTTGGTATGTTTTGGTTATTCCGCTTTTCTCCATAGAACGATATTTCTTTTGGTCTAGGTGTGCTTTCCCGTCTTGGTTTTTTTTTAAAAAAATCGTCCCTTGCTGTGTCCATGGAAACTGCAATAACTACAGAATAGTGCAAGTTTGGGTCTTCCTTTAAAATTTTTCTGTCGTATGTATTGTTAATTCCGTAAAGTACATTGCAAATTGTACCTTCAAATTGTTCTAAATCATTTTGATTGAGATCATTAATATAAATGCAAGCTGTAGACATTGGTTCTAAATCTTTATTAATAACTGTTGTACTTTCGTTGACTTCGTATAGTCTTTTGTGGTTATTCGTTGTTGTTCTCGTTAAATCCATTTAATATTTTTTATCGACCAGTGTTTTGTATGGCATTTTTTGTTCTCTTGGCGTTTGTTTATGGTTTTTTTGTTCTCTTGGCGTTTGTTTACGGTTAGCATGTTTTTTCAATGCTGGGGTTTTTAATTCATTGTCTAGGAATCTAATGAATGTTTGTTTCTTGACACTATTTCTGTAGTCTTCAGCGTAAAGTGAAAACGCTGTTTTGACTAATGTTTTAATACGTAATGCTAATGATCGTAATGATTCATTGGTATGTCTTTGCAATTGTTGTAATACTGTTTTCGCTTGTTGTTTTGATTTGTCTGAATTGAACATGTCAGAAAATTCCCTAAAAATTTTTCCTAATCTAATTTTGTTTCACTTGGTAAGGTTGAATACCATTTTTGGGCTGGTCCTTGTAATGTATGTAGGATTAAAGCTGCTCTTCTTACTTTCCATTGATGGTGTCCTGGTTAATTTACTGGTTCTGTGCCCCTACTAAAGATCATTGCGGCAACAATATTATTTAAGTACTCTTCAAAGGTGTATGCTTGGTCTGTACCACCAATTGGTCTAATTGTTTTTGGTACTGAGCAACTGCTCACGTTTAGTTCTAATTGTGGTTCTTGATTTATACTCTTTGAGGTTAATTGTTTATAGAATGGAAGGGGTTGTTCCATGACTGTGGTTTCTCTTTCTTCCGTTGGTTTTGAGTTAATTTTTCTAGGTTGAAATTCTGTTTGTCTGTTATTGTGTATACTGTTAGTTTCAGTATTTCTTATGGAATTACTTGTATTTTCATTTGCGTTGTAGAAATTGCCCAATATTTCTTAATCCTCGTTTGAAGAATCTGATGTGTATTCGTATTCATCGATTCCCGGTTGGTCATCGTATTGGGTCGATGTATCAACATTATTTGCTCTGTTTTTTTTTGCGGTTATCATAATTGTTTCTATCATTGTTTCTATCTCTTGAAGGCTATCGGTTATTTTGTTCTCTGTTTGATGAATTATTGCGGTTATCTCTATCATAACTATTTGTCTTATATCTATTGTTACGAATCTTTGTCTATCATCAGATCTATGATAACTATTTGAGTCTCTGCTATTGTGTCTTTGTCCACTATATTTATTATTATTACTATTGTTATTATTATATTGGTTATTGTTTCTACTGAATGGTGAATTTTGTCTTGAGTTACTATGATTTGTAGATTGTGAATTTGATCTGTTATTATATCTATTATAACTACTTTTTCTGTTGTAGCTATTTTTTTCTGCTTCTGCTATATTTATTTCTATTATAACTGTTACCTGTATCATTGTTACTTCTACTGTAATTTCTAGATTCTTGTTAGTTTTGGTTATCTCTGCTGTTGGACTTATTGTAATATCCGTTTCTTGACTTTTGACTATAAGGTGTTCTGCTTCTTGAATGGTTGCAAGCTAGGGGGAGGGGTTGAAGGCAATTGTCGTCCATTTATATTATTTGAATTTATTTGTCTATTTCGTATGTTTTGGTTATTCCGCTTTTGTCCATAGAACGATCTTTCTTTTGGTCTAGGCGTGCTTTCCCGTCTTGGTTTTTTAAAACATCTTCCCTTGCTGTGTCCATGGGAACTGCAATAACTACAGAATAGTGCAAGTTTGGGTCTTCCTTTAAAATTTTTTCTGTCGTATGTATTGTTAATTCCGTTCAGTATATTGCAAATCTTACCTTCAAATTGTTCTAAATCATTTTGATTGAGATCATCAACATTATTGCAAGCTGCAGACATTTGTTGTAAATCTTTATTAATATCTGTTGTACTTTCGTTGAGTTCGTACAGTCTTTTGCGGTTATTCGATGTTGTTCTCGTTAAGTCCATTTGATCTTTTTATCGACCAGTGTTTTGAATGGCATTTCTTGTTCTCTTGGCGGTTGTTTATGGTTAGCATGTTTTTTCAATGCTGCGGTTTTTAATTCATTGTCTAGGAATCTAATGAATGTTTGATTCATGACACTATTTCTGTAGTCTTCACCGTATAGTGAATACGCTGTTTTGACTAATGTTTCAATAAGTAATGCTAATGATCGTAATGATTCATTGATATGTTTTTGCCATTGTTGTAATACTATTTTCGCTTGCTGTTTTGATTTTTCTGAATCCAACATGTCAGAAAATTCCTTACAAAAATTTTCCTAATCTAATTTTGTTTCACTTGGTAAGGTTGAATACCATTTTTGGGCTGGTCCTTGTAATGTATGTAGGATTAAAGCTGCTCTTCTTACTTTCAATTGATGGTGACCTGGTTAATTTACTGGTTCTATGCCACTACTAAAGATCATTGCGGCAACAATATTATTTAAGTACTCTTCAAAGGTGTATGCTTGGTCTGTACCATCAATTGGTCTAATAGTTGTTGGTACTGAACAACTGCTCACGTTTTGTTCTAAATGTGGTTCCTGATTTATACTCTTTGAGGTTAATTGTTTATAGAATGGAAGGGGTCTTTCCCTGTCTGTGGTTTCTCTTTCTTCCGTTGGTTTTGAGATAAATCTTCTAGGTTGAAATTCTGTTTGTCTGTTATTTTGTATACTGTTAGTTTCAGTGTTTCTTATTTCTGGTCGTTGCTTATTCTGTCTCTTAATTTCATCCAATTTTCTATTGAGCCTATCGAACATTGCTCCGAATGCTTCTTCTTGTTTCCGTTCTGTTTTTTCGTTCATTTGTGCAAGTTTATATTCCAGGTTGTCTATCAATTTGTTTGTGGGGTTCGTTACTTTTATTGGTATTTCGTCCTTTAATTATGTATAAACTTTATTGTTCTGTGTCCAGTTTGTATGTCTTTGTTCTCGGTTTTTTCCTAATGTATTAACTGTTTTGTATTTATTGTTTGGATAGTTTATTAGTTGTTCTGGGTCATTTCTTCTTCATCTTTGGTTAATTGATGACGGTAGTCCGTGGTCAAAGTATAAATCATTTTCCTCTGTGTCTAAGAAATATGTTCTGTCATAAATGCATTATCCTGGAATCCAAATAGATTTGACGTAATTGGTTTATCTGGTCTTATTGTTGATTTTTGTTTTAAGTGTAAACTTGTATTGGTTTGAATGTCTTTTGGTGTTGTAGTTGATGTCATACTTTTTGTATAATTGAATGTTGTCGATCCCGATTGTTGATCAATTATGGTTAAGTTACTGTCTAATCCGATTATATAGCTTAGACTATCTGAGATGATTTTCAAGATGCTTTCAAAATGTTGTGAGAAATTGCCAGAATCTCATACGTTGAATAAATCCTGATTCAATTTTTGTATTTCTTCTTTATATGTCTCTCCGAGTTCTTTTCTTTTTTCATTGATATACACAAAATTATAGAACCAGAAGAAAAATGTAAATTCTGACAATTACTGAATTGTACTATAACGTTACCTAGTTTAGCGTTTATTGTTGTGATTTATACTGATTTTTCCGATAGATATTTGGCAGTATTTTTCAATAATTCATACGTTGCACTGGGAATAGTTGATTTTTTGGTTCTATGTTGAGAGTCTTCGTAACCTTTCACGAAAATTTTTTACATATTCTCTGAGCTGCTTTCATTTTGGAAATTGTAGAAAGATCTTCTATTTCCTTTCTCATCAGTTAAAGTGAATCTGTAATTTCTGATGCTTTGATCTCTGTCCAGTAATATTACCTGTAGGTAATGAGATAGATGGTTTCTATTGATGTTAATTGATTGTATAATTTTTTGTTTATTTGAAGAGGTCATTCTTCAATTTTAAGATGACTTGGTATATAATCTCATGGTTGTCGATTGTAAAAGGTATTAATGATTGATTGGTAGTGATTTGCAGTGAATGGCTGGTAGCCATTTATTAATCGTTACGTATGACCTAATTCTACTAGGTAGTTATGAATATCCAGGTTATGGAAATAGAAAAATAAAATATTTTTTTTTGGGCGGTTCGGTTCTAAATGCGGTCAACTGTTCGCATCATGTAAGACGTGTTCCGGTAGGGTTACCTTATGAGGTTACTCTATCGAAGTCTTATGGCGTCTCAAGAACATTATATAATCTTAAGGCCTACCTGACTAACTAAAGTTCTAGATCTCTAGTCTGTTCTTCTATTCTGAGCTTCAGTTGACTATGCAAGGGCTCCATTGCTAAAGTCTAACATATATCTCAAAATAAAAAAGAGCAGAGTAGAGAGAGAGAGAGAGAGAGAGAGAGAGAGAGAGAGGGGGGGGGAATATACTTTATTATTATACCAGGTCTGACTCTGATAGGGACCAACTAAAAGAGTGAAAGGGAAATTGGTAAACTTTTAAGGAAATGTAGTTAGTATTTATCAACCAATCAGTAACGGTTATTTGGGACTTTATTTATTTTCATAAAAAAGTCTTTTCTCAGTTTGTTGGATGACAATCAGCATTGACTCCAAGTCTTCCCTATACCAGTACCATCATAAACAATAGTATGTAATGATGACTTTTCATACTCAAATCTAATTAGACTTCTATTTATAAATCCACCAAAGCTTTCTTCTAGTTTTGTATATTTACTAGGTATTGAATTATATATCATATAACATAACATTTTTACGAAATTAAATATAAAAGCTGCACAACACGTTTCCACTTTTTATCATATAAAAATGCTTATCTTAACTTTTGAGGAAGTCAGTAATAAATTTGGTACTGATAATAAAGCTATGAGTAATATCAAAAGAGAAGATATAGGTATAGAGGGGATATAAGTCTGAGACCAATAGAAATATTAATGAGAGATCAGAAACCAGATAGTGTTGCCAATCCTGAATTCAACATTATTGTAAATCTACATCCAACTTAATGTACACATTGGGCTTTAGTTATAAGAAGAGAAGGTGGCGCTGTGTATTACTTTGATAGTTTTGATAGGTTACAATAATGATAAACAGAAAAATAAAATTATAAAATATAAACCAAATAATCTATACGGTGAATACGATTAATTTTAATATTAATATCATTCTCAAAAGAGAAGAGAATCACTTATATATACACGATTCATATCTAGAGATAGAGTTTGTTGTATCAGATAATGCTGGCGGTGTATTTGCTAATAAAGCCAATATCAGATTAGTTAATTATGGTATGATGGCATTATTTAGTTCAGTTAAGCTTGAAACTATTGGTGGTAGGACTATTGAATGTATAGATCATTGTCATCCTAATCTATTGTTGTATAAGTTATTAACTAGTACTGATGATGAATATGAGAGTGGTTTTGTTAGAAATCAAGGTAATAGGGATAGTCAACTCAAAGGCTATCATGGTTCTGCAGAACTGGGTCATATGTACATGATGGTTAAGATGAGTGATGTATTCGGTTTTGTGAATGATTTAGAAAAATTATATATGGGTTAGGATTTCAACTAATATTAAAAAGAAATAATAATGATAGAGCTCTACTCAGAGTTAATGCTGCTGCCGATGCAGTAGATAATGATGGTAATATAGAAGTTAGAGATATATTGTGGGTGGTGTGTACCTAGTATTGATTCTAGTAATGATAATAGTATTATTGTACAGAAAGGATTAAATAAAAGAATGTTGCTGACTTTAGCTATATTGAAAGAAAGCCATAAGAAAGTGCCCAAAGCAATTAACTTCTTATTTGAACTAGGTATGGAAAGTGGTATGGAAGGAGAACAATATATAATAATTGGCTTTGAAAATTATAATGTTAATGAACGAACTCATGATTCAAATACATTTGATATTATGAATGGTACTGCAAGTTATTGTCATAGCTCTAAACTATTTCCTATTAGTCTTAACAAAACCTTTAGCATAAATACTACCTAATTTCTTTTTACTCTCTAGAGACTGTCCTTTAGCTTCAAGTTTAATTTGGGGCTTAGGTTTAGTCTAAGCCCTAGGTAATGGTTGGGTTTTGGCTTTGGCTTGCATTTAGTCTTAGCTATAGATTGGGGAACCAAGGAGTAAGCCCCTTTTACAACAAAGGGATTAAACTTTTTAACTTCCTTTATTTTTTATATATAGAAATATGAGTAACTTCAATAAGTTCAAAACTTATTCATATTGTGTTGGTGGTAGACATTATAGTGGTACTAATAATATTCGAGGGGTTGTCACCGCTAAAGGAACTAAGATGTTAAAGAGATCCTGTGCTGTGTGTAGAAGAAATAAGTCAATGACTGTCAGTGATGCAACAATAGAAGCTGAGGGATTGAATGATTTCTTTAAAAGTGTTGGTAAAGCTTCTGTTAACTTTGGAAAGAAAGTTGCTAGTAACCCAGTAAGAGCATTAGAAATAGCAACTCAAATATGAAATGCAGCTGCAAGTAGAAACACAAGAGCTGCTTTATCAGCCACACCTGATTTAATTAAATTTGCAACTACTGATGAAGGTATTAAAATAGTACAGAAAGGCAGAGGGTTATATTTAGGTACAAAGAAAATATAATTAATTATATTAGAGTTCAAATATTAGAGTTTAAATATAACTATAATAGAGTTTAGATATAACTATAACTATGATTATAGCTATGGGTATATCTATGACTAGATATATCTAATTGTAGATGGTAGATATCAATACTAAAATTATTATTGATAAATATACTATTATAACTAAACAGTAATAACTTTAGTTTGAAAAAATACTCAGCTTGTTTTACTTCTTCTTCTTATAATCCTCACGTACCTTAACTAATTCATTATACTCATCAATATCTTTTTATATCATTCACTGATTTAGTATATAGTCTATTAAACTTGTCACTAAACTGTTTATTTAAAATATACATTTGTGAACACTTTATAATTTTTTTCTTATTTTAGTAATGATTGTTTTTGATAATGAACCACAAACAGTTGCTGTAGCAAAAGCTGTAGGTATAGAATAAGGCAAACCTGTACCTGTTATTGGAACTGATGTTGATGTTGCTGTTGCTACTATTGATGATAATAGTATTTGTTTTATCTCGGCTACGTTAATATAATTTTTATATCTACTTAACTTCTTATTATAGTTATTGCTTTCATTGGTGGTGGTAGGACTATTGAATGTATAGATCATTGTCATCCTAATCTATTGTTGTATAAGTTATTAACTAGTACTGATGATGAATATGAGAGTGGTTTTGTTAGAAATCAAGGTAATAGAGATAGTCAACTCAAAGGCTATCATGGTGCTGCAGAACTGGGTCATATGTACATGATGGTTAAGATGAGTGATGTATTCGGTTTTGTGAATGATTTAGAAAAATTATATATGGGTTAGGATTTCAACTGATATTAAAAAGAAATAATGATAGAGCTCTACTCAGAGTTAATGCTGCTGCCGATGCAGTAGCTAATGATGGTAATATAGAAGTTAGAGATATATTGTGGGTGGTGTGTACCTAGTATTGATTCTAGTAATGATAATAGAATTATTGTACAGAAAGGATTAAATAAAAGAATGTTGCTGATTTTAGTTATATTGAAAGAAAGCCATAAGAATGTGCCCAATGCAACTAACTTCTTATTTGAACTAGGTATGGAAAGTGGTATGGAAAGACAACAACATATAATAATTGGTTTTGAAAATTATAAGGTTAAGGAACGAACTCATGATGCAAATACATTTGATATTATGAATGGTACTGCAAGTTATTGTCATAGCTCTAAACTATTTCCTACTAGTCTTAACAAAACCTTTAGCATAAATACTAGCTAATTTCTTTTTACTCTCTAGAGACAGTCCTTTAGCTTCAAGTTTAATTTGGGGCTTAGGATTAGTCTAAGCCCTAGGTAATGGTTGGGTTTAGGCTTTGACTTGGGTTTAGTCTTTGCTATAGATTGTGGAACCAAGGGCTAAGCCCCTTTTACAACAAAGGAATTATACTTTTTATCTTCCTTTATTTTTTATATATAGAAATATGAGTAACTTTAATAAGTTTAAAACTTATTCATATTGTGTTGGTGGTAGACATTATAGTGGTACTAATAATATTCGAGGGGTTGTCACCACTAAAGGAACTAAGATGTTAAAGAGATCCTGTGCTGTGTGTAGAAGAAATAAGTCAATGACTGTCAGTGATGCAACAATAGAAGCTGAGGGATTGAATGATTTCTTTAAAAGTGTTGATAAAGCTACTGTTAACTTTGGAAAGAAAGTTGCCATTAACCCAGTAAGAGCATTAGAAATAGCAACTCAAATATGAAGTGCAGCTTCTTCATATACCTTGACTAATTCATTATATTCATCATTATCTATTTTATTGTCCTTCATTGATTTTGTAGATAGTTTATTAAACTTGTCAATAAACTGTTTACTTAAAATATACATTTGTGAACACTTTATAATTTTTTTCTTATTTTAGTAATGATTGTTTTTGATAATGAACCACAAACAGTTGCTGTAGCAAAAGCTGTAGGTATAGAATAAGGCAAGCCTCTACCCGTTATTGGAACTGATGTTGATGATGCAGTTGTTACTATTGATGATAGTAGTATTTCTTTTATCTCGGCTACGTCAATATAATTTTTATATCTACTTAACTTCTTATTATAGTTATTGCTTTCAGCTTCGTAATAATTTCTATTATCTTTTATAATAATTTTATGATTGATAAAATGTTTTTATTTTATCATTGATGTTTTGTTCTGAGAAGGAGCTAAGATTGGTGTAGAGTAATGGTGCACTGGTTTAGTTTCTCCCATTTTAATTAACTGAAATAGCGAAGCAGGTTCCCTGATTGGCGAAGACCCCATGGTCATAGTCATTTTCGCAAATATATTAATAAATATATAAAATAACTCTCAATCTCTTTCATTATATCTTCAAGATTGAAATTAAAACGCATCTCTATTCTTGCTTGTTCTTTGTTGTCTACTAGCTTACTTTTTAATAGAATAGCTGTTATATATTGTATTGTTGTCTTTTTATTCTTCATAAGGGCTTCATCAACAGTAGAATTAGTCTTTTTATTAATTTCATTAAATTCTTTTAGATCAGTAGTGAACATATCATCTAGGTAATAATATGATTAAACTTATTATTATCAATCTCTAGTATTAATTGATTACACTTAGAGATGGTATCACTAGCAACTTTATTACAATAGTTAACAGTATTTGTAACTTCATTTGCCGATTTGATAAACTCATTAATTACTTCCGCATTAACTTGTATTTTGTTTAGTTGTAAGCTTTTAGTTGTAACTTTATCAAAATTACCTTTTCTTAGTTCAGTTAAATTTTTACTTACAATGTCTATTTCATTAGAAGAGGATAATAAGTTATTGTCGCAATACTCTTTATTAACAACATCTTTTTTATCTATGGGTGGGGGTACACTTGTAATTTTATAGGTATCTTTCATGTCAATATTATCGTTATCTTCTAAGAATATTTATTTGTTTTAGGGGCATTATTTGTTATTAGATTATTGGTTATTGCTGATTCAAGAAGCGGGTTCCCTGATTGTTGTTTAGCCTGACTGATTCTATTTCTTGTCATCTTTGTATTTGTTTACAGAAAGAACTATATTTAATGATTCCAAAACCTTATTATTAGATTCAAAATCAAACTCGGATTTTAATTGTTCCTGTTCATAGTATTTACCTCCTAATATCTCTCCATTCATATCTTCTGTCTTATATGTTGGCGGTTGTGTTTTAAAACTTCTTTAGCTTTAAACAATTCTCTATTCCAGTTAGAAGTGTATCCTTTAGAGAAATTGTTGCGTTTATCAGCTTTCCTGACATAATCGCCGACTTTAAGTTTTGGTTAAATCTTAATAGAAGTAGATATATTATATCTAACTTTATCAGGATTATTACAAGCATCAACAGGTGTCATATTAATTGTTTAATGAACGTTATTATTATATGTTACAACAGCATCGAACATTGGTTTATTAAATAGTGTAATGATGTTCTATTAAATCTCGCTATGAATACGGTCTTTAAATCACTATAAGTTGAACATATTTCGATCCGGGAACCGGCTTCGCTGATTTCATATTCTTTAAGTAAAGATTTAAATGTTTTATTGTAAAACTCACTACCTCTATCTACCCAAAACTTTTCTGGTTTTCGTCCTTCTGATAGGATTGTTTTAAAACCATTAGTTATAGACAAACAAGATTTATTCTTCAATGGATTAGCCCATGCATATTTTGTGAAAAGATCTATAACTGTTATTATAACTTATAATTCTTATTGTTTTTACTTAGAGATGACTTATCAAATAAATCAGCTGACCATGCTTCATGTTTATATAGTGGTACTATTCTTTCTCTTCTAAACTTTGTTATTTGAGGACTGAATACTTCTTTAGCTAGTAGTTGTTGTTTTTCCACCATTATTTATTTACCACAATTAAAAACAAAATTGTCCAGTTGTTCTTGATTAATAATGTTCTTAGATAATAGTTGTTAAATTATATTTAACATTTCATCCTATCATCCATCATGCCCGGCTTTTGTTTCTAGTATAAGTAGTTTTAATCTTTCTATTAAGTTGTTGGGGTCACCCTTCCTAAGACTACTAGCTTCTATTTGTTTATCAGTCTCGTAATCAGTTTCTTCCTTTTCTTCTTCTTCTACTGCCCCTTGTTCATAATCACTAGTATCACGTTGATGTTTTTCATTTTCACTGATCAAGAAGTGGGTTCACCGATACTAGCAAACATTCTTCTTATAAGTTTTGATCTATTAGTTTTAGTATCTCCTCTTTGTTTATAACCAATATCCTTTAGAAATTGTTTTATTTTGTTTTCATCACCTTTTATGACTCTTTCGGTTAAATCTTTATTAGTAATAAACATAAGGTAGCCATTAGAAATTCCTTAGACTTTACCTTTCAATTTTATACCATCAAGTACTAGAGATACATATATACCATTTTTTTTAAATTGTTCGAATTTGAATCTACTGATAAAAATTCGAATTGTTTATTTGTTTGTTTACCCATTAGTAATAAAATGTCAATCATATGATTGTCTACAGTAAATTTCCTGCCTCTATCATCTTTTAGTTTTGCAGGTGTATCGGGTGTGGGGGTTAAGAGAGCAGCTCGCTAATCAAGAGAGCTGTTTTAATGGTGGTGCTCTAAACTCTTTAAAACATTAGTGTTACTGTCTAATGCTGCTAACGTTTTGTTTTGAAGAGCTTGCATTGCTTCACTGTTTGTATTCAAAGTTTTAGTTAAAGGATCAAATAACTCTTCTATGTCACCGTAAATTTCGTGTTGTCTTAATTTATCTTCTAATCTGTTCTTTCTGTTTTCTATTTCTAAATTTTTTAATTCTGCGAGTTTATCTAGCACAGTCGTTTTTATAGCTCATTATAAAGTTTAATTGCAGCCTTAATTAACTCTCTATCATCATTAGTGGTTAGTTCTAGAATATTGTTAGTTAGTTGGTCTTTCTCTAAATCTAACGATGTAATATTAATTTTAATTACTATATCTCTTTTGAATAGATATAGATTCTCATCATGAGGATAGCTTTTAATATTATTTACATAAAATCTTTTATCATCAAATGTGTTTAGACTAATCTTACTTGTTTTTGTTGATGACATGTTATCACCAACTTTCTGTATTCAACATTCATCTACAGTTCTCTGTGTGTTATACATTAGTGCATTGTAATACTCTTCATGTTTGGCATTGTTTTAATTCCTTATTTCTTTCTCTTTAGTTATATTTGGGTAATCTTTAAAGCAGTATGTCTTTGGTGACAGGGCTATAAACTCTTCTATCATTCTACTTCCCAATTCATGTTTGAATTTGCCGGGGACTTTATTCCTAGTTCTTATTGGTGCTTCTATATTTGACAGATCCATGTGTTCATCAGGGACCTTACCCTCACTAAAGCTTAAAATGAAACTATCAGTATGCATATAATGGAGCTGTAAATCTTTGAGAGATTATTGAAGAATATTATAGAATAAATCATATATGTGTAATTTAACACCTACATATACTGGAGAATTATATTCTATTTTCTTCTTTATATATTTGGCTTAATTCTTATATCTAGTTATACTCTTAAACTTACTTTGAAGGAATTGTAGAGGATTCATGCACATTCTCATGCACTATAGTGAGTTGTTCACTATTTTCCTTACATCCTTTTCCGCTTCAGTTTTAGCTGTTGTTCTTTTATTAGTATTTATTTGACTATAGTCTCTACATATGTAATCTTGTTTAAATTTAATTACTCTATGAATTTTAGTTACTTTTACACCCATCTTAACCTAAAATTTTAACATCCTATAATGAACCATACCTTCTGTTTTGTTGTTTTGATCTAAGATAAATTTCTTTGTTCTCGCTCGACCTTTCTCTCTTTCTATGTAGCCTAATTCCTTATCATTTAGCTTTCTTTTATTAGGCATTAAAGCTATTTGCTCTGTTCTATCGTTACAACTATTAGAAAATTAATATCACGAACTATATAGTAACCATGATCACCATCATCTGGACTTTTTAATATTTCATCTGGAGATGTGCTATAGTACTCAAAGCCCTTATAAGGTAGCTTTTGCATCATTGCATAACCGTATATGTTGTTTGCATCTATATACCAGATCTGCGAAGCAGGTTTCCTGATTGATCTATTACTATGATTAATATATATATCACCCATTATACCAGATATACCAACTCTCTTTGCTTCAACAAAATCATCGAGCAATTGTTCATCTTGTAATGTATCTAATATAACACCCCTTGACATTAACCAACAATCAAAACTATAACCAGGGAGAATTACATAGTGTAGAGGGTAGAGACCGAAATCTTTAAATATAATGTTTAATTTAACATATTCATTCATGCAGTAGTCTAATATTTCCACATCACACTGTAAATACTCTATAGTAAGATCTTTACCAGTTTTATGACTGCTGTCTTCATTAAAGTTATTGACTTCTTCTTGTGTTGTAAATTTACTAGATAGTGAGGATTTGAACTCTTCTATTTTTAGATTACCTATAACTTCTTGGTAGAAGTCTAAACCAGAGTGTTCATATGGATATAATGTTTTAGTTTTACAATAGTATATCTTTGCCATTTGATCTAGAGGCATAGCTAAGAAGTTATAGCTATCTAGGAGTTTAAGACAACCAATACAAAACAGCTTAGACTTACCAGCAGTTAGTGGTATGTTATCTACTTTTCTTTTATCTTTATTCTGTTTAAAGAGTTCACTATATAGTAGATTGAAATCGTAACCAGAGCCAATGTGGAATATTACGGGAATGAAGTTTCGTTGTTTTTATCTTATATTACACATTTTACATGCTGGTCCTCTATATTTACCAGTTTCATGACAGTGATCTCTATCTTTTTTAATACACGTTTTGCCGCATATATGACAGGTGTTATTGGCTTCATGATATAGTTTATCTTCTATATTGAATACCATCTTTTCGTTACGCTTGAAATTAATCCTTGTTTCTATTTCGAATAGATCACTAGCAAATCTTTTGATACAGTCCAAACCAAAGTAGTAATCAAAATTACCTTGCCAGATGTAATCCACACATTATTGGTATGTGTTCGGCTATTAAATATTTACTGTTGTTTGTTGTGACACCAATGACGCAACATTCTATATCAGCGGTTATAATATTTTTTATATTCTGTCGTTTATGTTCATTTATAAAAGTTATCTGTTTTTTCTTAGGACAAACAATCTCTGGTTTGAAATAGTGGCTACATTCGTGTTTGTCGTATTTAATCTGAGAGTTAAACCAATATGTACATTTATCACAGTTATAGAATTTAAGTTGACTCTTATTCGGTCTTTCTATCAGCTTTTCTATGTTTTTAATTAGAGCGAAGGGTTCTACTCTGGCTTTTTCCCAAACTAATATTCTGACATCTTTTCCATTTCTATCAAAATCATCCACTGGTTTATAAAATTCCACTTTGCCCTCACCGCGAGGTGTGTATACCCATACTTTAATATTGTACAATATCTCTATTCTTATTATATAAGCAAAATCATCTTCATGTTGTTGTCTTGGTTCAATTAGATTATTTAAATATTTACTCTCACGTGTTGCATGTTCTAAAGCGGGATGTAGCAAAGCAGTAATAGTTAGTTGTAAGCAGTTGTAATTGGAATTGTGTATATTTTAAATTGATTTAGAATTTTTGAGATCGGGGGTAAATCTATATAACTACCTATAGATGCTTTAGTTGGTTCAATTTTTATCTGAATATTTCTTAACCCAAAAAACTCAAAGTCATAGTCAAAACCCTCGTATATTTCTTTTTCAAAGTTTAGCCAATATGTGAAGTCTTCATTTTCATATATTGCGTTATTAATAATAAAGTCAGTGTTGAAAAATATTTTAGTAGTTTTAACTTCTTCTTTGGTTCTCTCCTTGTACTCACACTAGGCTGTAATCTTATATTTAAAACTCTCAACTTTTCTGAACTGGTAACAGTTTTTAATTTCTTCTGAAGAGTTATTAATAGCTTCATCTACATCTTCAATGTAATTCCCACCTTTATCAGTAATATAAAATTATTTCATGTTCTGGCTAGAGTTTATATCGAAGTATTCTGTGTTTTCTAGATACTAACAATTATGACTATATGAGTGAGTAGTTTGGGCTATTTTATTTCTAAATTTTGCATGACATTCTTTACATTCATACTTAATTCCAGAGTAGATACTATCATCGGTTTTAGTTTTGGGTTTTGTGATGGGTTTGCTTTTAATAATATCTTTGTTGTTATATTTAGGTTGGGGAGCCAAGGGCGATGCCACTTTAGTTTTAGGTCTTAGGAAGTAATATGCTTCTTCTGATCCATACACCCTCTCCATAGTTTCATCTTCCATTTTCTTTCTCGCGCTGTTTAGGTTTTCATCACTTAGATTGTGTTTTATAAATTGTTTCCTTGTTTCAAAGGCCAAACCACAAAGTTTACGCTTTCTACTTTAGATATTTTTTAAAGGACCAAAATTCATTTTTGAAATTATAGAAATTAAAAATGTATAAATCAGTAAAATGTGTTGGTTGTAAAGATAAATCTTGGAGAAGGTGTTGTGATAATTGTTTAAATAGTTTATTTGAGTGTTGTATCTGTAAAGATTACATTAAAAATAGACATTATATTAATCATATGAATACACATTTTAATTATCCTAATCTATATATAACTTGTATAATGTGTAATGTAAATCAACATATCACTGGATTTAGATTCAAAAATTTTAAGGTTAGATTTTATATTTATCTACATTGATATAGATATACACATACAAAAAACAGATTTAAGAATATTCTGAAAATTTTAATATAAAACTGTAGAGTTAAGCTTGTTTCCTAATTCAAGTTGTCCACGAAGTGGCTTCACGGTCTTACACTCACTTTTTACACGGTATCATTAGTTACACTGAAAAACACTAATCACTGTGTTTCCACCAACCTCAGTGTTTTTGACTGTATACCCATCACAGCGTGTCCCGTGTACAGTCTCACAGCAGAGGTCATCCTTTTTAAGAACTGTAAATTTGGTTTTTTATCTCACTTAGTGTCATAATAAAACATCAAAACGGGGGACGTTCACTGGAGTCAGTGAGGAAAGAACCCCAAACCTTCCGTTTGCTAAAGCAACTTAACTAGACTCGATGATTTAACCACTGCGCCAATGAGACAGAATGTTTTAGTTTTAGATTGATTAAATGTTGATTAGAGAACATATGAAAATTTTTATTATTAAAGTTGGTTTACGTGCTTTTTACACGTTCTCTCTAATTACACCAGTACCTGGGATACGTCCACCGGAGACGGTGGGGATAGAACCCCAGCTATCCGTCTGAGAATCGATAATTACCAGCTTAACTCTGTACTAGTGGTTTGCACTAAGTGAGACAGGAAATGATAGATTTTGGGGGAGTATAGAGTAGTGGATAAAACGGGGGTTACAGTTACCAGTACAATTTGGCTCATTTTTGGAGACAAATAGGAGACAAATTGGGCTGGTGACTGTAACCCCCGTTTTATCCACTACTTCTTACATCTTTTGGTCTGTCGAGGGGGTTAAATTGATGTAAGGGTTTCGGTACCAGCCTATTCTTACATCCTTTTATGCCTCTTGACAGACCAAAAAGATGTAATAGTGGGGGTCAAATTTATCTTTTACCCCCACACTCTTAAGTCATATACCCCCTTGGCAGCCCATTGCAGCCCAAAAAGATTTAACCCAGGTTGGGGTGCCATCCGGAAGTAACCTCTGATCAGACTGAAGTGCGCTCGAAGTTGTCTCTGATCAGACCTTGCCAGACGGAATTGACCTCTGGTCAGACCAAAATCAGACCATTGTCCAGACGATTATGCGCTCAAATTTACTTCTGATCAGACTTTTGTGCGCTCGAAATCGCCTCTGATCAGTCTCAATTGCGCCCGAAATAGTCTGATCAGTAAATGGTTTCCACACAAGAGAGTTTTAGTGTTGAGGAAAAGCCGAAAAGCGAAAAATTATTCAGTTCAAAATTATTTAGTATACCATTGTCTGTCATAGGTCTGAATGATCTGGAGATGTCTGGTATTTTGAACTCCAACCTCGAGGGGCATACTGTAATCCATAGGTCTAAAAGAATCAAATGAACACAACTTCTTCGAGGAAGTGGTTTTGGTCTCATTACCTAATTTGACTGTCTATTTATAAACTATTTGTTAGCTGGGACACAAATGCAAAAAGAAAAGAAAATATCAAAAACGAAATTTAAATGACTTCAAATACTCTACCAAGGGCTAATTCTCTATTAGCTAGTCCACTTTTGTCCACTTGAGAATTTCGACAAAACCGACAAAAACCGTCAAAAGCCGACGCTTCTTACAAGCAAACCCAATGAAACCAACAATAACCGACGCTTCGTGCGTCGTTTTTGTCGGTATTTCTCAATGCGGGAGGAAATGTAATTTAATGTTATTTTATGTGGGATCAACCTCTATTTTAAGTAATTCAGGGGAGCTTTGATGTCGTTTTAGGGTGGCGAAAGAGATATTGAGGAGGAAGAGGAAGAAGAGAATGTGGAGTATTTGGCCGTAACCAGATTGACCAATGCACTCTTCAATTTTGCAGAGAACACTTCGAAAGAAGTCCAGCACTTAAACAACCAACAGTCCACAAACGCCACGCTGGCTAGTACAGATGGGGGGCTGCTACAGCCAGAGGACAATGCCTCTACTGCCAGCTCCGATCTGGACTCAATCGATTTCAAAGGTGAAAAACTTCAATTGCACCCCCCCCCCCAATGCCCAAACTAATCTAGCACTGACGGCTATCTCACAACATCTACAGGTGTTCACACCGTCCGAGACCGAAGTGACCTCTGACCAGACAAGCTCCAGACCATTGTCCAGACTAAAGTGCGCTCGAAGCCTTTTCCAGACAATGTAATTCGATTCGAACGCACCGGGAACATGTGTGCGCTCGAAGATCATCTGATCAGGAGTCATCTCGGTCTGGTCACCACGACCGGAGTTATCTTCTCGTCGTTGAGCGTTATGAAAATTTAGCGTTGTCAGCTAGGGGCTTTTGCTTTGTAATTTTGGTGAAATTTTGTTTTGTTTCGCGGTGTGAATTAGAGTTGAGAAAAAGCATCGTTTACAATGTCTAGACAAAGCATAAAGGTCCTTGTGTTTAGTGTTCAAACCGAAACCTAAGAACGCCTCAAATCCTGCATGTCTCTACCCCAAACACAGACCACGGAGAGAAAAGGAAGCCATGAAGCTATCCACCGGACCGGCATTTATATCCTCAAAAGTGGACAACTGGCTGTCGTACAAAGATTTCCTCAACTTCAGTCGCCGCCTACTCCCCCGCCATTCTCATGACTCTAGGTCCAGAGTAGCCGGTGGCAAACAGATGTCCAACTCCTATTATGGCTTTTACGATGAAAGAAAAATGTGGCCTGGTCAAACGTACAAAGTCAGACTGCCAGAACACAGCCAGATGAAGCAGCCAGCACAAGTCATGTTTCAGAAAAAACCTGATATAAAGCCACAGTTTAAAGACAAAACTAACATTTACACTCATTTGATTATGTGAGCATGCTTTACGTGCTGAAGCTCCGGGGGCTGAGATTGGGCAAATGTGTGTAAACATTAAAATAGTTTTTTCTAATAGTTTTATTTGCATTTCCTGTCCTGTTAGGACATCGTGGTTAGCATAGAAAACAGCAGGTTGCAATCAAAAATGGCCCTCGCCAATCGAATTATTTAGTTTATGATGAGTCCTATAGCACATGCGGGTTTAGGTTTAGTCCTTGAATGTATATGCGTAGGAAGCTGCGTAATGCGTAGCTCAAGCCGAAACGCGATTCATGGGTTGAGGTGGTGGTAATATGAACAGGGTGATCCGAAAAGAAATTTACTCATGATTCTTTTGTTTTGTTGCAACAAGTAAATTAAAATTATAACCATATCACTATAAATATACTTGAAACAAACAATATCAATTCATTCAAGCAAAATTATAAACATCGATCAATTTTCTTAAAGGATCACATTATATAATTTTCTTCAGATTGTTTTCTTCCTAAAAATAAAAATAACTTACCCGGGTCGAGGTGTCACCGCTAAAAATTGCTGAAAGTTGTAAGATTTGCGGTGAATTTGAGTAAACGTGTAAGATTTGCGTTCAATGCGATGAATGCGGTGAAAAAAAACTTTTAAGCGTTGAAAAATTTTTTTTCAGCGCTTAAGCGGTGAAAGAAAATTTTTCACCGCTACAAGCAGGATGCGGCGAAAAAAATTTTTCACCGCTACCAGCTGAACGTGGTGAAAAAAATTTTTCACTGCTACCAGCAGAACGCAGTGAAAAAAAATTTTCACCGCTAAAATCCAAATCTTACAAATATTCACCGCGCTAATTTCAACGCTTATCTTATATTCACAGGAAATATCATTGACGTAAGTGACAGAAGGCGCAGTGGATTACGAAGTTGTTGACACGCATGAGGTAGAGGTTCGAACCCTTTTACGGACGCTTCTTTTTTGTAAGAATTCTGGTGAATGCAACGCAATTCTTACAAAAATTCACAGCTTTCAGCGCATTCAACGCTAAAAGATGCGGGCGCTTTGCGGTGAAAAAAGTTTTTTTCACCGCTATTTACCGCTAATCTTACATTTTTTTTGACAAAACCTCGACCCGGGTAGCGCCTACGTTTTGTTAAAAGAGCTCCTACATTTTGTTTATGCGAACATGTGATTCGAACATGTGCGACTTAATGCGAAGTATTTCGAAAAATACGCCGAGCAAAAACTCACAACTATGACTCGAAGCTGCAATGACTTGAAACTGTGCAACTATAACCAGACGGAAATCGGACGAATGAGAGGGGAAGACCCATAATGAGGTACCAAAAAAATTTTTTTAATTAGTTCACTTGAGAAATTAAAACTGGGGCAATTTTTTAACCCTAGTCTACCCCTCCGATGTTTAGATTGATAAAAACCCGGGTTGGGGCCCTCGTTCAAAATTGCGTATAAAAATACCAATATCGACCATTTTTTGTTATGGAAATACCCAGGCAGACCCAAAGAGCCTATGATCCAAACATTGGCTCGTTCAAAATGTCGGTGCGTTCATCCCAGGTCGAGGGGGCCAGACCGAAGTGACCTCTGCCCGGGCCGAGAAAAAAATTGGAAAATTATATAAGATAAGCGGTGAAAAGTTAGTTTTTTCACTGCATATTTCGTACATAATTTTGCGGTGAAAAGCGGTGATCTTACAAAAATTCAACATAATTCACCACTAAAATATGTAATTTCACCGCCCTTACACGTGTTCGAACCTCTCACCTCCTGGATGTCATCCACTTCTTCTTCCACTGCGCCATCTCTCACTAACTAGAATTTCTGTTTTGATTACAAATCAAATTCACTCTACTTTCTGTAAACCAAGCGCGGTGAATATTTGTCAGATTTCCTATTTTTAGCTGTGAAGTTACATATTTTAACGGTAAAGTCTGGTGATTTTTGTAAGTTCACTGCTTACTCTAGTGGTGAAATTAAATAAATTCACAGCGCGGAAAAAAGTGTCAAAAAAGAAGTAAGATTGAGGGGTAGTTTTAGTGGGAGGGTAAATCTAACAATTCTTCCCGTACTCCCCATTAATTTCACTGCATTCTTTGCTGATCTCACACAATTTTATAAGAGATGAAATTATGAAAGTTCACCACTAAGATGAGCAGTGAATTTATGCAATTTCACCGCTTTCACCGCTTATCATACATAATTTAGACACTTTTTTCGAAGCGGTGAATTTATGTTATTTCACCCCTAAAATCACCGGTGAAAATTTGTAATTTCACCGCTAGCAGGCGATAAAGTTTTTTTCCCCGCATTCACTGCCTGATTTAAGTAGCGTCTGTGTTGCATAATTCTGTGTTGAATGGTGGTGACACCTCGAGCCGGGTGATGAGACCACCTTCCAGCAAACAAATGTTCTAGGTGGCTCGAATTACATGGTCTTGAAAAAATTTCGAGCGCATGTTTTTCTGGAAAAAAGTCTGGAACGTGTCCGATCAGAGGTAACTTCGGTCTGGGACGGTCTGATCAGACGCAATTTCAATCGCACAAAAGTCCGATCAGAGGCCAATTTGAGCGCACACCAGTCTGATCAAAAGATGTTTTTGATCGCACTATAGTCTAATCAGAGGACGTTATGATCGCACTTTAGTCTGATCAGAGGAGGCTTTTGAGAGCCCATAAGTCTGATCAGAAACGGTTCCAAACGCACAATAGTAGTAGTAGTAGTAGTAGTAGTAGTAGTAGTAGTAGTAGTAGTAGTAGTAGTAGTAGTAGTAGTAGTAGTAGTAGTAGTAGTAGTAGTAGTAGTAGTAGTAGTAGTAGTAGTAGTAGTAGTAGTAGTAGTAGTAGTAGTAGTAGTAGTAGTAGTAGTAGTAGTAGTAGTAGTAGTAGTAGTAGTAGTAGTAGTAGTAGTAGTAGTAGTAGTAGTAGT
>NC_134475.1:36028815-36104416 GCF_964194025.1 Convolutriloba macropyga
GTCAGCACCATAGAAGTTTTACAGTTATTCATAAGAGATGTATGAGTCTGCAGTTGCTGTTGTACGCTTTGGTCCTGCTCGTTCTGATCGGAGTCAAGGGACTGCAAATAAGTCTCTGGGCAGAACAGTTATTTTTTTTGGCTCGTGGCAGAACCATAACCAGCTGCTCATTCAAAAAAATGCTCAGACTCAAGTGTACATGACATGGCCCCTGATAAATCTCAAGTACGCTCGATCCGGCCTCTGATCAGAATCAAGTGTGCTCTAACCCGGTTCTGATTGGATCATTCAGACCGCAATGACCTATAATCAGACTCTCAAAACCGAAGTGACCTCTGACCAGAGATCATACTTAAACACGCAAGAGGCTTTAAGTATCGTTATGATATATGCATTTCATAAAAACCGATATCCCTAGCAGAAAATTCAATGAAGTCAATTCAAAATCTAAATTGTTTTTGTGAAATAAAAGGCTTAAAGAAATTTTTAAATTGAAAAAATTGCATGCCCTTGCTTAAGTTCGCCCGCATCATAGATGAAGTTTGACAGTTATTCATAAGAAACGTCTGAGTCTACAGCTGTTATTTGCTAATCCTTTTTATAAAGAGACCGACCACTGTTCAGTGGTCGGACTCTTTGTTCCCGCTCGTTCTGATTGGAGGCAAGGTACTGCAAATGAGTCTCTGCTCAGAAGAGACATCTTTTTCTTTGGCTCGTGGCAGAGCCATAACCAACAACTCATTAACAAAAATGCAAAAAAAATGCTCAGACTCAAGTGCGCTCGATACTGCCTCTGAGCAATCTCAAGTGTGTTCGAATCCGCCTCTGAATAGATCTTTAAGCCCGAAGTGACCTATGATCAGACTTTCTAGACAGAAGTGACGTCAGAAGTGAACTGAGAAGTGAAAAATGTCTTTTTTTCACGCCGAAACAGGAATTGGAGCAACAAAGCGAGTGATTTTGCGTCATAATATAAACTAACTCTTTAATCTCAAAGAAGCGTGAGAGAACGGTGTTTAGACAAAATTTGTTCTTCTCGCTAGTGTTTTTTTGTTCACATACAGCCATTTGACATTGATTTTCACTGTTGTTTCTGTTTGTTGATCGGATTTCTTCTAAAGGGCTTTTCCAATCCGTTCACAGTCCATTCTAGGTCTGGAGTTTTGTTTAGTCAATAGAAACTGTTTCAAGACTTGTCCTGCTATGTTTTTAAAAAACCTCATAACTGATTTTTATTTTTACAAAAAACTGACCTTTCCGCTCACTTATTGTTTTTAAATTGTGAACGTGAACTCTAATTGACATTGAATTGAGGTCACCTAATTTAGATTTTTATAAAGCTCTTTGACTGTCATTTTTGTTTGAAATTTTTTCTACAAATAAGTTCGAATTGGAAATCAAACTCAATTTAAATCCCTTTTGGCGTTGATCTTCGCCATTTTAACTAAGGTTTTCAACAGTGTTCGTGGTGGCTCTTTTCCGGCATTATGCCGTTTATGTTTTATCAGCTAATATTTACTTAGCTAGTAGAGTCCTGGATAGGGATGATAGTCATGCGCTAGCTTTACAGTACCTTTTAGACAGTACTTTTTGTCATCTGAATTGCTTTCATTCCAAATTTTGCGCTGCGTGACTGAGTTCTTGACAGTTCGCAAAGTTCTCTATATAGCGAACAAATAAGGGTGCCGATATAATAAACTGAGTGACATCATATAAAACACCTGAACAAATTTATCCCCTGCTGATCGTTTGGGAGCAATTCGCCCGACAATGGTCGGTGGTTCTCATTTTCAGAGAACACCAGTGACGCAGTCATGTGTTTAAATATAAAATTAATACATTACATGTCATGGTACCGATTATCATGTCATAAAATGATTGTTTATTTCTTCGCGTTTTAGGAAAACGAACTGGTGTAATATTGGATAGAATAGGCCAACAGTAGTGTACTCTTGATTGGAGCAACGTTCCACCCAGTTATTTGTGATCACAAATTGAAACACGATTTGCAACAACTTTTCAATAGAGATTTTTCTCCTTAATCATTCTATCTTGTAGCGCGCGGCACTGAAGAGCTTCAAAATCTGCAAAAAACACAGAACACAGTTGAAAAGGAGACACTTAAACGGAAAATAACTGTTTAAATCTTCAAAGAAATTAATTTTTGCCAAAGAACTCTTCATTTGTGGTGGTAATGTTGACAAAAAATAACAGCAGATTTGGCACAAGTTTGTAATGTTTATATGATTATAACATAACCTCATCACAGATATTTGTTTTTGTTGATTTTTAAAAGAAGCTTGTTGACTTGAACTTTTAAACTAGCGAGATGAAAATAGGTGAAAGGTTTTCAGAAACAAATCTTCCCATCAGTTGAATTTGAATGGGTCAATTTAATAACCCACCAATCAAAGCGGAGTTTTCAATAGCAGTGCTGCAATGATGTATTTTCCACTGAAGTTGAATTTGTTCTGTTACAATAAATAGGTGAACTCTATTGGATAAGGCGAATATCCAATCACGTGCTAGGTAGGGGAGGCGCGCAGTCCTGTTATAGACTACTTGCTGTTAACTCTCGGATATTTACCTGGCTGGTGTTTGAATTTTGAAAATCTTTACCTGGAGATAACTTTAATATCTGACAGTGGTTCATAGTTAATTGCTTGCTTACAAACCTTTGTTTCTATTGCCCTCCACAATACTAGTGCACAAATATCGCAAATTAAGACGTGGATATTTAAAAAAATAATTAAAATAAACTTAACTGTAAAAATAAAAAATAAACGATGTAAAATTCTAGCAGTGTTTGGGCTTTCTAGCTTTGTAGTTTACCCAGTTTACCCTTGAGATGCCACGACCGGGCCGAGACTCGTACGGGGAGGCAAAACCTCCATTTTCATACATTGCTCTCACAGCCATGGCCATACAACATTCACCCGCGAAAATGCTGCCTTTGAGCGACATCTACAAGTTCATCACAGACCATTTCCCGTTCTACAGGAAAAACACACAGAAGTGGCAGAACTCACTACGACATAATCTCTCTTTCAACGATTGCTTCATCAAAATTAACAGACCCAACGACCGACCAGGAAAGGGATGCCTCTGGGCCTTGCACCCGAGATGTGCAAATATGTTCGAAAACGGGTCACTGTTGAGACGAAGGAAACGATTCAAACAAGGAGAGACAAGTCTTTCTCTGGAAGATGGAAGCATTTCAACTTTTAAGAGAAAAACTTTCACGGGTGCGAGGAAAGGTGTTCCAAGAGCTCTGACGTTCTCGATTGAAAATATCATTAATCAACAGGACCAAAGTTCCACTCAAAAACAGTCACCGTTTGGGTTCAACTTCAGTTGGAATAATCCTTCAGGCTTGCATGATCTCATTTTCAATTCTATGGGGAACAGTTTTGGGAATGGTTTTGTCTCTCATCCGCCAAAAGTGATCCCAGTATTCACAAGAGCAGCTATAAGTGAATCGGAATTAAGTCACAAGATACCTTCACCCAGATTATGGAATCCGGCCTTAATGTCACCACTGCAGCCTACGCTTGATGATGCTGTCGCAGAACACAAGATA
Source organism: Convolutriloba macropyga (assembly GCF_964194025.1). Taxonomy (NCBI): domain Eukaryota; kingdom Metazoa; phylum Xenacoelomorpha; order Acoela; family Convolutidae; genus Convolutriloba; species Convolutriloba macropyga. Next base: position 36,032,396 of record NC_134475.1, read on the forward strand.
ACATGTAGTTTTTCCTCATTAATGTGCTCAAATTCTAACTATTGAGTGATTAACTTAACTATCTTTTTAATTTTGCAATTAAATGTACTCACACTATTTTTAACTGATTGAAGTCACCCATGCTGAACTCTAATTTTCAATAAAAACGGCAGTTTCAGGCATCCAAACTATGACTGCTGGCTTAAATGCCTTTGGTTTTTTCTATGGGCGCCAAAATTAGCCATATTTAAAAAGAGATAAGACAATTTAGACTTTATAGTTTAGACATCTAAGACTGAAAGTGAAATTGGGACTGAATAGGTATTCAACCGGCTGTCATTATTGTCACTGACAGACCAGAAAAATAAAAGATTGATATCAATCTATAGTTGAAGCCTTGAATTGAAAAAATTTGAGCAATTTTTGCTAATTTACTGCAAGTAAATCTAATGGCGATGTGATAGATCTTGAACCAGAGAAATTCTGATTGGTGTTTGCGCATTAAATTGGTAATAATTCCCGGGTCGAGGCCTCCGCCGTTATAAATCGGTGATAGGAGTGGAGAAATTTTTCCACCGTTAAAAATCTGCATGGGTTGACAAAATTTTTAATCATAGAACTTTCTTATTATGGAACATTGACTTATAAATCAAAAAAGTTTTAAAAGATTGGTAAAACTATAACTTTCCCCTAAATGAAAGTTCTATGACTAAAACTTTTCCATAAATGGAAGTTTCATGACTACAACTTCTCCATAATATGGAATTTCTATGGATACTACTTCTCCAAAACAACAGAAAGGAGGCATTTAAAGAGTCTTGGTTTTTTCGTGAGTCCTCATGAGCTTCTTAAACTACAAGGGAAAACAGCTTTGACTGTTTTTCTTGGAGAATAAGCAAAAATGGAGGCTATTTTTTTCCAAGACATGATATATAGCTAAAATCTAAAATCCCGGATAAGCCAGGAACACTATAGCACATCATAGAAGAAAGAAACGACGCACAATTAAAATACAGCACGTGGGAGAAGGTGCCTGTAAGGGCACAAAAGGATGGACATTTAACAAAAAATCGACTTTTAAAAAAAAAAATTTACCCCCCCCCAAAGTTAAGCCAAGACACCAAACCAAAAAACCCTGGTGCCTTACAATCCTTATAGATAGAAGGCACTGCCAAAACAGCATGGGAAACATTGAACAACTAATTGACCCAGAAGCTCCTATTATATTTTTTAAATACGGTTGACTTTTTGAGAAACATTTGACGAAATCGCACAACTTGACTTTATACATAAATAATGCAAAATTTTTTTGATTCATGACCAACGTTAGATTAACGCACGCTTGTTATATCAATTTGAATAGCCTAGACTCAGTAGTAAAGAAATGAGACTACTTTTTACATAAAAAACCTTAGAAAAATTAGCGTTTCCGACCTTCACGTGTTTTATGTAACAATTTTTGAAGTATTGACCCAATAGAAAAATCTCGGGTAGTTATAATATCTCTATGGATGGAAGAAACTACCAAAACAGTATGGGTAACATTGAACAGCTAATTGACCCAGAAGCTCCTATTATATTTTTTAAATACGGTTGACTTTTTCAGAAACATTTGACGAAATCGCAAAACTTGACTTTATATATCAATTATGCAGAATTTTCTTGGTTGATGGCCAACGTTAACCTAACGCACGCTTGTTATATCATTTTGAATAGCCTAGACTCAGTAGTAAAGAAACGAGACTAATTTTTACATAAAAAACGTTAGAAAAATTAGAGTTTTCGACCTTCATATGTTTTATGTAACAATTTTTGAAGTATTGACCCAAAAGAAAAATCTCGGGTAGTTATTACATTTCTGTGGACAGGAGAAACTACCAAAACAGTATAGGTAACATTGAACAACTAATTGACCCAGAAGTTCCTATTACATTTTTTAAATACGATTGACTTTTTGAGAAACATTTGACGAAATCGCAAAACTTGACTTTATATATCAATTAAGCAAAATTTTCTTAATTCATGGCCAGCGTTAACCTAACGCACGCTTTTTATACCAATTTGAATAGCTTAGACTCAGTAGTAAAGAAATGAGCTTAATTTTTACATAAAAAACATTAGAAAAATTAGCGTTTCCGACCTTCACCTGTTTTATGTAACAATTTTTGAAGTATTCACCCAAAAGAAAACTCTCGGGTAGATGTAACAACTCTATGGATAGGAGAAACTGCCAAAACAGTATGGGTAACATTGAACAACTAATTGACCCAGAAGTTCCTATTACATTTTTTAAATACGATTGGCTTTTTGAGAAACATTTGACGAAATCGCAGAACTTGACTTTATATAACAATTAAGCAAACTTTTCTTAATTCATGGCCAGCGTTAACCTAACGCACGCTTTTTATACCAATTTGAATAGCCTAGACTCAGTAGTAAAGAAATGAGACTACTTTTTACATAAAAAACGTTAGAAAAATTAGCGTTTCCGACCTTCACCTGTTTTATGTAACAATTTTTGAAGTATTGACCCAAAAGAAAAATCTCGGGTAGTTATAACATCCCTATGGATAGGAGAAACTACCCAAGCAGTATGGGTAACATTGAACAACTAATTGACCAGAAGTTCCTATTACATTTTTTAAATACTACTGACTTTTTGAGAAACATTTGACGAAATCGCAAAACTTGACTTCATATACAAATAATGCAAAATTTTCTCGATTCATGACCAACGTCAACCTATCGCACGCTTGTTATGTCAATTTGAATAGCCTAAACTCAGTAGTAAAGAAATGAGACTACTTTTTACATAAAAAACGTTAGGAAAATTAGCGTTTCCGACCTTCAACTGTTTTATGTAACAATTTTTGAAGTATTGACCCAAAAGAAAAATCTCGGGTAGTTATAACATTTCTATGGATGGGAGAAACTACCCAAACAGTATGGGTAACATTGAACAACTAATTGACCCAGAAGTTCCTATTAAATTTTTTAAATACCATTGTTTTTTTGAGAAACATTTGACGAAATCGCAGAACTTGACTTTATATATCAATTATGCAAAATTTTCTTGATTCATAGCCAACCTTAACCTAGCTCACGCTTCTTATATCAATTTGAATAGCCTAGACTCAGTAGTAAAAAATGAAACTGCTTTTTACATAAAAAACGTTAGAAAAATTAGCGTTTCCGACCTTCACCTGTTTTATGTAACAATTTTTGAAGTATTGACCCCAAAGAAAAATCTCGGGTAGTTATAACATCCCTATGGATAGGAGAAACTACCCAAAAAGTATGGGTAACATTGAACAAATAATTGACCAAGAAGTTCCTATTACATTTTTTAAATACGATTGACTTTTTGAGAAACATTTGACGAAATCGCAGAACTTGACTTTATATATCAATTATGCAAAATTTTCTTGATTCATGACCAACGCTAATCTATCGCACGCTTGTTATATCAATTTGAATAGCCTAGACTCAGTAGTAAAGAAATGAGACTACTTCTTACATAAAAAACGTTAGAAAAATTAGCGTTTCCGACCTTCACCTGTTTTATGTAACAATTTTTGAAGTATTGACACCAAAGAAAAATCTCGGGTAGTTATAACATCCCTATGGATAGGAGAAACTACCCAAAAAGTATGGGTAACATTGAACAAATAATTGACCAAGAAGTTCCTATTACATTTTTTAAATACGATTGACTTTTTGAGAAACATTTGACGAAATCGCAGAACTTGACTTTATATATCAATTATGCAAAATTTTCATGGTTCATAGCCAATTTTAACCTAGCTCACGCTTCTTATATCAATTTGAATAGCCTAGACTCAGTAGTAAAAAATGAAACTGCTTTTTACATAAAAAACGTTAGAAAAATTAGCGTTTCCGACCTTCACCTGTTTTATGTAACAATTTTTGAAGTATTGACCCCAAAGAAAAATCTCGGGTAGTTATAACATCCCTATGGATAGGAGAAACTACCCAAAAAGTATGGGTAACATTGAACAAATAATTGACCAAGAAGTTCCTATTACATTTTTTAAATACGATTGACTTTTTGAGAAACATTTGACGAAATCGCAGAACTTGACTTTATATATCAATTATGCAAAATTTTCTTGATTCATGACCAACGCTAATCTATCGCACGCTTGTTATATCAATTTGAATAGCCTAGACTCAGTAGTAAAGAAATGAGACTACTTCTTACATAAAAAACGTTAGAAAAATTAGCGTTTCCGACCTTCACCTGTTTTATGTAACAATTTTTGAAGTATTGACACCAAAGAAAAATCTCGGGTAGTTATAACATCCCTATGGATAGGAGAAACTACCCAAAAAGTATGGGTAACATTGAACAAATAATTGACCAAGAAGTTCCTATTACATTTTTTAAATACGATTGACTTTTTGAGAAACATTTGACGAAATCGCAGAACTTGACTTTATATATCAATTATGCAAAATTTTCATGGTTCATAGCCAATTTTAACCTAGCACACGCTTCTTATATCAATTTGAATAGCCTAGACTCAGTAGTAAAAAAATGAGACTGCTTTTTGCATAAAAAACGTTAGAAAAATTAGCGTTTCCGACCTTTACCTGTTTTTTGTAACAATTTTTGAAGTATTGACCGAAAAGAAAAATCTCGGGTTGTTATAACATCTCTACGGAAGAGAGGAACTACTAAAGCAGTATGAGTAACATTGAACAACTAACTGACCCAGAAGCTCATATTATTTTTTAAAATACGATTGGCTTTTTGAGAAACATTTGAGGAAATCAAAAATATTGACTTTATATATCAATTTTGCAAAATTTTCTTGATTCATGGCCAACGTTAGCCTAACGCACGCTTGTTCTATGAATTTGAAGAGCCTAGACTCAGTAGTAAAGAAATGAGTCTAATTTTTACATAAAAAACGTTAGAAAAATTAGCGTTTCCGACCTTCACCTGTTTTATGTAACAATTTTTGAAGTATTGACCCCAAAGAAAAATCTCGGGTAGTTATAACATCCCTATGGATAGGAGAAACTACGCAAAAAGTATGGGTAACAGTGAACAAATAATTGACCCAGAAGTTCCTATTACATTTTTTAAATACCATTGTTTTTTTGAGAAACATTTGACGAAATCGCAGAACTTGACTTTATATATCAATTATGCAAAATTTTCTTGATTCATAGCCAACTTTAACCTAGCACACGCTTCTTATATCAATTTGAATAGCCTAGACTCAGTAGTAAAAAAATGAGACTGCTTTTTACATAAAAAACGTTAGAAAAATTAGCGTTTCCGACCTTTACCTGTTTTTTGTAACAATTTTTGAAGTATTGACCGAAAAGAAAAATCTCGGGTCGTTATAACATCTCTACGGAAGAGAGGCACTTCTAAAGCAGTATGAGTAACATTGAAAAACTAACTGACCCAGAAGCTCATATTACTTTTTAAAATACGATTGACTTTTTGAGAAACATTTGACGAAATCGCAAAACTTGAATTTATATATAAATAATGCAAAATTTTCTTAATTCATGACCAACGTTAACCTAACGCACGTTTTTTATATCAATTTGAAAAGCCTAGACTCAGTAGTAAAGAAATGAGTATACTTTTTACGTTAAAAACGTTAGAAAAATTAGCGTTTCCGACCTTCACCTGTTTTATGTATCAATTTTTGAAGTATTGACCCAAGAGAAAAATCTCGGGTAGTTATAACATCTCTATGGATAGGAGAAACTGCCAAAACAGTATGGGTAACATTGAACAACTAATTGACCCAGAAGTTCTTATTACATTTTTTAATTACGATTGACTTTTTGAGAAACATTTGACGAAATCGCAAAACTTGAATTTATATATAAATAATGCAAAATTTTCTTAATTCATGACCAACGTTAACCTAACGCACGTTTTTTATATCAATTTGAAAAGCCTAGACTCAGTAGTAAAGAAATGAGTATACTTTTTACGTTAAAAACGTTAGAAAAATTAGCGTTGCCGACCTTCACCTGTTTTATGTAACAAATTTTGAAGTATTGACCCAAAAAGAAAAATCTCGGGTAGTTATAACATCCCTATGGATAGGAGAAACTACGCAAAAAGTATGGGTAACAGTGAACAAATAATTGACCCAGAAGTTCCTATTACATTTTTTAAATACCATTGTTTTTTTGAGAAACATTTGACGAAATCGCAGAACTTGACTTTATATATCAATTATGCAAAATTTTCTTGATTCATAGCCAACTTTAACCTAGCACACGCTTCTTATATCAATTTGAATAGCCTAGACTCAGTAGTAAAAAAATGAGACTGCTTTTTACATAAAAAACGTTAGAAAAATTAGCGTTTCCGACCTTTACCTGTTTTTTGTAACAATTTTTGAAGTATTGACCGAAAAGAAAAATCTCGGGTCGTTATAACATCTCTACGGAAGAGAGGCACTTCTAAAGCAGTATGAGTAACATTGAAAAACTAACTGACCCAGAAGCTCATATTACTTTTTAAAATACGATTGACTTTTTGAGAAACATTTGACGAAATCGCAAAACTTGAATTTATATATAAATAATGCAAAATTTTCTTAATTCATGACCAACGTTAACCTAACGCACGTTTTTTATATCAATTTGAAAAGCCTAGACTCAGTAGTAAAGAAATGAGTATACTTTTTACGTTAAAAACGTTAGAAAAATTAGCGTTTCCGACCTTCACCTGTTTTATGTATCAATTTTTGAAGTATTGACCCAAGAGAAAAATCTCGGGTAGTTATAACATCTCTATGGATAGGAGAAACTGCCAAAACAGTATGGGTAACATTGAACAACTAATTGACCCAGAAGTTCTTATTACATTTTTTAATTACGATTGACTTTTTGAGAAACATTTGACGAAATCGCAAAACTTGAATTTATATATAAATAATGCAAAATTTTCTTAATTCATGACCAACGTTAACCTAACGCACGTTTTTTATATCAATTTGAAAAGCCTAGACTCAGTAGTAAAGAAATGAGTATACTTTTTACGTTAAAAACGTTAGAAAAATTAGCGTTGCCGACCTTCACCTGTTTTATGTAACAAATTTTGAAGTATTGACCCAAAAAGAAAAATCTCGGGTAGTTAAAACATCTCTATGGATAGGAGAAACTACCGAAACAGTATGGGTAACACTGAACAACCAATTGACCCAGAAGTTCCTATTACATTTTTTAAATACGATTGACTTTTTGAGAAACATTTCAAGTAAGAATTTGCTACATTAACCGAAAATTTGGATGTCCGATTCACCACAAAAAATTCTTTTGGGATGAAACTTTTTCTATAATCTATCGAGTTTTCTTTCTCCCAATTTTTTTTGGAGTGGTTCAATTCTCGATGAGGAAAAACTTTGCTTGAGATCAAATGAAAAACACAAAATGAGCTTCAAAGAAGTTTTGTTCCTCGAAACAACTCATCGGCAACAGTAATTGCTTTTTTTCAAAAAAAATTAGCTACATGAACCAAAACTTTGGGTGTCCGATTTACCCCAAAAATTCTTTTTGGGAGGAAACTATTCTATATTCTATCGAGTTTTCTTTTTCCCATATTTTTTGTGCTATGATCTAGTTGTACACTCCTGGAGACGAACCAGATTGGAGGATCACAACTTAAGCGTTTTTGATAGTGACAAAAAATAAATAATCTTATATGGAAAAATTTTGTAGGCCAAAACAATGAGATGGGTGGTTCAATTCTCGTCGAGGTAAAACTTTGCTTGATATCAGCTGAAAACCACAAAATGTGCTTCAAAGAAGTTTGTTTCCTCGAAACAACTCATTGGCAATAGCAATTGGTCTTTTCACAAAAATTAGCTACAATAACCAAAAATTTGGGCGTCCGGTTTACCCCAAAAATTCTTTTTGGGAGGAAACTTATTCTATATTCTATCCAGTTTTCTTTCTCCCAATTTCTTTTGTGATATGATATAGTTGTACACTCCTGGAGACGAACCAGATTGGAGGATCACAACTTAAGCGTTTTTGATAGTGACAAAAAATAAATAATCTTATATGGAAAAATTTTGTAGGCGAAAAAATGAGATGGGGTGGTTCAATTCTGGTCGAAGTAAAACTTTTCTTGATATCAGCTGAAAAACACAAAATGTGCTTCAAAGAAGTTTGTTTCCTCGAAACAACTCATTGGCAATAGCAAATGGTCTTTTCAAAAAAATTAGCTACAATAAGCAAAATTTTGGGTGTCCGGTTTACCCCAAAAATTCTTTTTGGGAGGAAACTTATTCTATATTCTATCGAGTTTTTTTCTCAAACTTTTTTTGAGATATGAGCTAGTTGTACACTCCTGGAGATAAACCAGAATGGAGGATCACAACTTAAGCGTTTTTGATAGTGACAAAAATAAATAATCTTATATGGAAAAATTTTGTACGCCAAAATAATGAGATGGAGTGGTTCAATTCTCGATGAGGAAAAACTTTGCTTGAGATCAAATGAAAAACACAAAATGAGCTTCAAAGAAGTTTTGTTCCTCGAAACAACTCATCGGCAACAGTAATTGCTTTTTTTCAAAAAAAATTAGCTACATGAACCAAAACTTTGGGTGTCCGATTTACCCCAAAAATTCTTTTTGGGAGGAAACTATTCTATATTCTATCGAGTTTTCTTTTTCCCATATTTTTTGTGCTATGAGCTAGTTGTACACTCCTGGAGATGAACCTGAGTGGAGGATCACAACTAAAGCGTTTTTGATAGTGACAAAGAATAATTAATCTTATATGGGTAAATTTTGTAGGCCAAAACAATGAGGTGGGGTGGTTCAATTCTCGATGAGGTGAAAGTTTGCTTGATATCAGCTGAAAAACACAAAATGTGCTTCAAAGAAGTTTGGTTCCCCGAAACAACTCATTGGCAATAGCAATTGGTCTTTTCAAAAAAATTAGCTACATTAACCAAAATTTTAGGGGTCCGATTTACCCCAAATTTTTTTTGGAAGAACACTGAAACCAGTTCTATCGAATTTTCATTGTCCCGTACATTTTTGTGCCCTACGCTAAATTTATACCAGTGCACATGAACTTCAAACGCGAACCACAGATAAAACGTTTTATATGGTGCCAGGTATTGATAATATGAGAAGGAGTAACATCGAAAGACAAAACAGTGATATTTTGCTTTCAATTCTTTATAATGTGGGTGTTTGCTTGTTATCAATTCAAAAACACAAGATACGCTTGAAAAGTGGTCTGTTTTGGACCAAAAATTTGAATGGCAAGAAAACGTTTATTCTTAAGGAAGAAATTAGTTCTTTTACGGAAAAAACTGTTCTATGAGGTTCTATGACTACAACTTTTTCATTGTTGATTGCTAGTTGCGATCTCACTTGATGCGATGGCTTTTCATTGAATAATTCAGGGTGTGCAAAGGGTTTTTTAACTTGAAAAAAAGTTTCTCACTTTTCTCCAAATTTTTTTCTTTTTCTATGAAGTTCTATGACTTTAACTTTTTCATAATTCTCTGTTCGCTTAAGACTCAATTTTTCATTTTTTTCAAGTTAGTTTTTTGAAACATACTTTTCCCCTCCTTTGCATGATGTAATAAAAATTTTCATAAAAATTTAATTCCATAGAACTCCCTTTTATGAAAGTTCTATGACTACAACTCTTCATAGACGCCATAATATGAAGTTGTAATTTTATAACTTTTTGAATTATGGGGTCAACCCGGGTGGGCCCGGGTCGAGGTTTGGTCGAAAAATAATGTAAGGTTAGCGGTGAATAGCGGTGAAAAAACTCTCTTCACTGCAAAGCGCCCGCATCTTTTAGCGTTGAATGAGGTGAAAGCGGTGAATTTTTATAAGATTTGCGGTTTTTAGCGGTGAAATTTTTTTTTCACCGCATTCTCGGGATTTCTTACATTCACGGGATTTCCGCATTCGTCGCATTGAGCGCAAATCTTAAAATTTTTACTCAAATTCAACGCTAATTTTACATCTTTTAGCAATTTTTAGCGATGACACCTCGACCCAGGGGTTAAGGGTGGAACGTAAAACAAATCGGGATTTCCCACCTTTATTTCACCGCAATTCCACCCATAAATTGATTAAGTGCGGACAGATCGCAAATTAAAGATCGCACTAAAAAGCTCATAAAAACATCTAGTGCTGTCCAGCTCATGAAATATTATGTTAATGAGGTGTATATGGTACTAACAGCGGTAAGAGAGGAAAGAAAAATTCAATTTTGATACCGTTTGATTATCAATAACAAAAATAGGCTAAAATTTTAACGATACTTTTTCATAAAATTGATACGAAAACAAAAAGAACCACTCACTATGTATCTCCATTGAATAAAATGAAGTTTGTGTGTGTGCCGTGAATTTTATCACACACACCCGTGTTGAGGAATTCAGTTTTTTACTTGTAAGAAATCGTCGTTTTTCAATCGTTTTCATTAGACAGAAGCGATCAAAGCCCTTACGTGGTAATCATCGTTTTATTCGTTATTTCGTCGTTGTTTTTATGTAGGAAATGATCGTTTAAAAAAAAACGACGAAAAAACGATCCACACTGGGATGCGAACCATTGAACTCCTGATACATTTACCTGTTGCACTGACCTCTGCGCTATCAGGCCATAATAATTTTATGCCAAAACGATCTAATAGAGAAAAAATAGTTCAAGAGCAATTAAATGAAGAAAAAACGATCAAAAAACGACGATTTCTTATGACAATAATACGACGTAAGAAACGACAAAAAAAACGACGAAAAAAAAACGATCAAAAAACGATCAGACGATTTCAATTGAAAAGAAAACGACGTAAGAAACGACAAAAAGGACGAAGAAACGATCAGTTCTTACAGTTAAAAGACGACCAAAACGTCGGAAACTAATGAAAACGAAGAAAACGACGACAAAACGACGAAAACGACGACAAAACGACGAAAAACGACAACTTCTTACAAAATATCGTCGTTTTTTCGTCGTTGTCCTCAACACGGGTAAAATTTGGTTGAATGAATATGCTGCATCTGAGCATATGAAGAAATTGAACAAAATCGAATATTTTCAACCAAACTTGTTAGTGCCAACAAAACTGAATGTCAAAATCAAAAATTTAGAATGAAATGAAAGAAACAAAGAAACGCATCTAGTTAGTTTAATACTAATTCCACTTGAGTGTACCAATGTGTTGTCACTAAGATAAGGAATAGATAAAGAAAATGATAGTTTTTCATCAAAAAACAAAAAAAAATATTTGTTTGACTAAAGGTTATGTAGTTTTAATTTTTAGCGTAGATTGCTCTATTTCTAATGATACAAAATGCATTAAAAATATAATAATTAAATTTTTATTAAGGCTATAAGTGGTGAAGCGTGATTATTTTGCTAACCAATTTTGTGATTTTTTCTCAAATATGTTAAGAAGTATTAACTTTTTAATATGGGTCATGCGGTATTTAAATTTAGCTTAGGTTTTACTCTTTCTAATGATACAAAAAACAGTCATAAAACAATAATAACCACGGATTTATTGATGGCCACATATTATAAATAATGTGATTTTCTTTAATATTTTTACGAGATTATATAAACTTTTTTATTATCATCAGTACTAACACTAACAACCTCATCTCTAATAACATCCATAAATTAAAAACTAACGAAAATTTATTATCATTTGATGTGGTAAAATTGACTTAAATTTGTGGTTTTCCTCAAAAATTTTTTAAAAATATATATTTTTTACTATCATTGAAACTGCTTCAGAGATAGGCTATGTATTACTAAGAACAAGGTTTAGGTTCTACTCTTTCTGATGACAAAAATCACGCTCAGAAAATAATATTTATCAAAGATCTTTTTCAATGTTATAGGTGATTAAAAATGACTTAATAATATGGTTCTTTTTGAATATAAATATGAATAAACTAGAAATAAAAATTCTAGACAAAGAAAACAGAAGAAATGGATTGGAAGATAAAATAAAACATTAAGAAAATTACGATAACATAGAAAAATGTTTGATGAAACCGGATGACATAGAAGGAGAAGAAGATAACAAAACAAACTTCCTCGGAGATACCAATTTATGATTACAATACAGGCAATAGGAAAAGCAATAGACTGGATTTAATGATTTTTTTATTGAATTTTTGTTTTTTATAATCAGAATTGAGAATAACTGACACAAATGATTTAAAAGAAAGATTGGAACTACTTTTATTAGAAACCAGAGCAGGACAAGCAGGAGTTTTTGATGAGATGTTAAAAATATATAAAGAACCAATATTAACAAGGGAATTTACTAAAGGTCAATTAGATAATTTTTTTATTGATGGTGAATAAGCAATGACACAACAATAACTAGCTAAAGAAGTATTTAACCAAGAAAAAGCCAAGGTTTAAAAGTCAAAGAATATTATGATTATACAAAAATGAAACAAAGGCAGCTGATTTAATTGATAAGCCCTCTTTAATAAATACAGTAATAACTCCTAAATTATATTAACAGTACAGATAAATTTACCAAATATCCATTGGCCATACCTGTTATGATTAAATCTGATATATCTATAATTAATAGTTTTAAAGCGGTTAACTAGAAGATGTGTTTTGACACAGTTAATGCGATTTATCAAAAAAATGAATCAGTACTTAAAGAACATTATAATCAATATACAAGGAATTAGAAGCACTGTTCATATAGATTTAATTGAACAATATTGAACATAAATAATAAACCCATGTTTATAAGTTGCTATGGTAATTGGCTGAACATATTAAATGATGATGTGGCAATTAGTAAAAATAAGAACCCAATAATTAAAATGACAGCTGATGATGTATTAAACAATCCGGAAAATGTTACATATATTGTCACTTCAAGCAAAACTAAACAAATGAATAAAGTTGCTCATTATGTAAGAAATGCTGATAAACGTAATATTTTTTCGAAAGGAAATACATCTAATTGAAATTGAAAACTATTTAAAATTATTGAAATTCTAAAAACACAACCATCAACTTATAAAACACAATATATTAATGCTGAAATATTTGAATGTAAATTGATGATAAATAAATGATAAGTTAACTGAAAACACAAATAATTTAACAGACTTATCACAAAAATTATCTAATACTGAAAATAAGTGTAATAAACATTGTCACAGGGACTTTGAATTTAAAAATTTTTATCAAAAAAATAATGATTTTGATGATATGTTCACTCTTGTATAAAAGTAAATGAAGCAAAAAATCTAATGATCGGAAAGATAAAAAATTGCAATATTACTTGAAAGTAAATCTTTTCTTATCAAAGAACGACCAAGATCAGAGAAGCATTAGTTGTGTAATCAAGAAGATTTCAGGGAAAAAATTGAAAGCTATTTACCTCCTATAAAAATTGAATTAAACAACATCAGCCAAACTATTGTATCCAAATCTTACCACATTCAACGGGCAAGTAATAAAAGTAATAAAAAAGTTATAGTAATGATATTAATTACTAATAGAAGATTAACCATTGGAAGATATATTGAAATGTATGTGGATCACTATCAGGCAAACTTAGCATTAAACAAAAAATAAAATATAAAGTTATACACTCATAGGAAAGATAGTTCATCAAGATACTCTACTCTAACATAAATCTGTTTTCAGACAATAATTAATTAATACTAAATAGATTTTTGATTAACTTGTCTAATATATCATTACACTGTCCACGAGAATAAATAACCTCATTCATCTTTTCCGGATGTGTTATAAAATTACCTCTAAAAAATTGAGCAATACAATATTGACATTTACTTATCCCAGATAAGCATTGTCTACATGTACGTTATTTTTTATCGAAAAGTGTTATAGTATTATGCGTAAACCATTTACTACATTTCTCATATATGATTTTAAAAAAATTTGATAATAATATTATCTACATTATTTTGATTCAAAGTGATATTATTAGCAAAGCCACTTCGTAGACCCGTGTTATTTTGAATAAAATTGTTATTGTTTCTTATATTACTAATATCTGAAGTTTTATAATAAAAACCCTGGAAAAAATTAACTTCAAAATTTCTTGTGACATCCAGAACATTTCTTTCTTAGAGGTTGAATTTTGAATCAGAACATCAGTTTTGTTTTATCATGATTATGTGAAGTGAGAAATTCATTTAAAAGATTTCTTATTTCACTCATCAAGATAGGTACTAATGGATTTTATTTATCGACCTCAGTAATCATATATCCAAAAAGTTTTCACAAAAACTCTTTTTTTTCTAATAAATCATTTAACAGTGGTTTTCCGGATACAGTTAGAGTTTTTGTCTTTTTATTAAAACGTTTTTGTGTTTTTGTTAATTCATCTGGCTGACACCAGTATTACCCAGATGTTTTATTTTAGCAACTTCGCTAGCTACGATTCCAGCTGATGTAGCAATGTTTGCAGTTGTTTTCAAAACTGAATGTCGAATAAATTGACTAATTATTGTCACATCAGAACCAATAAATAAAACGAAGTCGCCCAAAGTTTTATTCCATCAGAATTTCTTTTCCCCATAGTTAATAATAACCAATTGGTTCCCGGGTTGAATTTTTCCGCCCAAAATGATGTAAGAGTGGGGCTGCAATGGGAGGATTTTTTAGGAAAATGCAGCTCAAAACTCTTACGTCTTTTTGGGCTGCATTGGGCTTCCAAGGGGGGTAAAACGATGTAAGAGTGGGGGGGTAATTTGCCTTTTACCCCCTCACTCTTACACCATTTTACCCCCCTTGGCAGACCAAAAAAGATGTAAGAGTGGGGGGTTAATTTGTCTTTTACCCCCTCACTCTTACACCATTTTACCCCCCTTGGAAGCCCAATGCAGCCCAAAAAGTCGTAAGAGTTTTGAGCTGCATTTTCCTGAAAAATCCTCCCATTGCAGCCCCACTCTTACGTCATTTTACCCCCCTTGGCAGCCCAACTCTTACATCATTTGCAAAGTCCTCCCATTGCAGCCCATTGCAGCCCCCTCTTACATGACAGTTTCAGTCAGGGGGGTAATTCCTGAAAACTCCTCCCTTTGCAGCCCATTGCAGCCCACTCTTACATGGTAATTTCAGTCAGGGGGTAATTCCTTAAAAGTCCTCCAATTGAAGCCCATTGCAGCCCACTCTTACATGGCAGTTTCAGTCGGGGGGGGGGGGGGGGTAATTCCTTAAAAGTCCTCCCATTGCGGCCCATTGCAGCCCACTCTTACATGGCAATTTCAGTCAGGGGGTAATTCCTTAAAAGTCCTCCCATTGCAGCCCATTGCAGCCCACTCTTACATGACAATTTCAGTCATGGGGGGTAATTCCTGAAAAGTCCTGCCATTGCAGCCCATTGCAGCGCACTCTTACATGACAATTTCAGTCATGGGGGGTAATTTCTGAAAACTCCTCCCATTGCAGCCCATTGCAGCCCACTCTTACATGGCAATTTCAGTCAGGGGGGGTAATTCCTGAAAAGTCCTCCCGTTGCAGCCCATTGCAGCCCACTCTTACATGGCAATTTCAGTCATGGGGGGTAATTCCCTAAAAGTCCTCCCATTGCAGCCCATTGCAGCCCACTCTTACATGGCAATTTCAGCCAGGGGGGTAATTCCTTAAAAGTCCTCCCATTGCAGCCCAACTCTTACATCATTTTACCCCCTCTGAACAAATTACCCCCACACTCTTACATCAATTTACCCCCCATAGACAAATTACCCCCATTCTTATATCAAAATGGGAGGATTTTAGGGAGGACATTCGACCCGGGGAAAAGTGACACTGATAAGCATAATATTAATATTATGCTTATCAGTGTCACTTTTCATCCTTAGTTGTAAATATTTCATTAAATTTTCCCTTCTATTTATTTGATATTGATTCTTTTAGTCTACATGCTGCTGTTTTCAATGCTCCCACTTTTGAGTCATATATAACAATTCTATCATTATCTACAACAATTGATGTTATTTCTACTGCATTAGATTTTATTATACCATATGTATTCTGAACGTATATTATTGAAATTTTGATTAGATTCAAAAATATAAATGAGGTTCATAAGGAATGCTTTATTTTACAAGATATAAAATAAATGGTATTACTGTTAGCACCCGGGCCGAGGAATTTGGTCAAAAATATGTAAGATCAGCGGCAACTAGCGAGGAATTAGCACCCGGGCCGAGGAATTTGGTCAAAAATATGTAAGATCAGCGGCAAATAGCGTTGACAAGTCGGAAAATTCACCGCAATTTTCTTACATAATTTTGCGTTGAATGCGTTGAATTTAAACACAAAAATTCAACGCATTCAGCGCAAAATTATGTAAGAAATGGCGGTGAATTTTTCAACTTGTCAACGCTAGTTGCCGCTGACCTTACATATTTAGCGTTGAATTTAGCGTAGATCTTACATACTTAGCGTTGAATTTAGCGGTGATCTTACATAATTTCAACGTGATATTATTAGCAAAGCCACTTCGTAGACCCGTGTTATTTTGAATAAAATTGTTATTGTTTCTTATATTACTAATATCTGAAGTTTTTTAATAAAAACCCTGGAAAAAATTAACTTCAAAATTTCTTGTGACATCCGGAACATTTCTTTCTTAGACGTTGAATTTTGAATCAGAACATCAGTTTTGTTTTATCATGATTATGTGAAGTGAGGAATTCATTTAAACGATTTCTTATTTCACTCATCAAGATACGTACTAATGGATTTTATTTATCGACCTCAGTAATCATATATCCAAAAAGTTTTCACAAAAACTCTTTTTTTCTAATAAATCATTTAACAGTGGTTTTCCGGATACAGTTAGAGTTTTTGTCTTTTTATTAAAACTTTTTTGTGTTTTTATTAATACATTTACTTTTCCCACATAAGCATTGTCTACATGTACGTTTTTTATCGAAAAGTGTCATAGTATTATGAGTAAACCATTTATTACACTTCTCATATACGATTTTAAAAAAACGATAATAATATTATCTCCATTTTTTGATTCAAAGTGTTATTATTAGCAAAGCCACTTCATTGACCCGTGTTATTTTGATTCAAATTGTTATTGTTTCTTAAAATACTAATATCTGAAGGTTTATAATAAATACCCTGTAAAAATTAATTTCAAAATACTAATATCTGAAGTTTTTTAATAAATACCCCCTAAAAATTAATTTCAAAATTTCTTGTTACATTCAGAACACTTCATTCTTAGACGTTGAATTTTGAATCAGAACATCAGTTTTGTTTTATCATGATTATATGAAGTGAGGAATTCATTTAAGAGATTTCTTAATTCGCTCATCAAGATAGGTACTAATGGATTTTATTTATCGACCTCAGTAATCATATATCCAAAAAGTTTTCACAAAAGTTCTTATTTTCTAATAAATCATTTAACAGTGGTTTTCCGGATACAGTTAGAGTTTTTGTCTTTTTATTAAAACGTTTTTGTGTTTTTGTTAATTCATCTGGCTGACACCATTATTACCCAGTTGTTTTTTTAGCAACTTCGCTAGCTACAATTTCAGCTGATGTAGCAATGTTTGCAGTTGTTTTCAAAACTGAATGTCGAATAAATTGACTAATTATTGTCACATCAGAACCAATAAATAAAACGAAGTCGCCCAAAGTTTTATTCCATCAGAATTTATTTTCCCCATAGTTAATCATAACCAATTGGTTACAACTAAGGATGAAAAGTGACACTGATAAGCATAATATTAATATTATGCTTATCAGTGTCACTTTTCATCCTTAGTTGTAAATATTTCATTAAATTTTCCCTTCTATTTATTTGATATTGATTCTTTTAGTCTACATGCTGCTGTTTTCAATGCTCCCACTTTTGAGTCATATATAACAATTCTATCATTATCTACAACAATTGATGTTATTTCTACTGCATAAGACTTTATTATACCATATGTATTCTGAACGTATATTATTGAAATTATGATTAGATTCAAAAATATAAATGAGGTTCATAAGGAATGCTTTATTTTACAAGATATAAAATAAATAGTATTACTGTTAGCACCCGGGCCGAGGAATTTGGTCAAAAATATGTAAGATCAGCGGCAACTAGCGTTGACAAGTCGGAAAATTCACCGCAATTTTCTTACATAATTTTGCGTTGAATGCGTTGAATTTAAAGACAAAAATTCAACGCATTCAGCGCAAAATTATGTAAGAAATGGCGGTGAATTTTTCAACTTGTCAACGCTAGTTGCCGCTGACCTTACATATTTAGCGTTGAATTTAGCGTAGATCTTACATACTTAGCGTTGAATTTAGCGGTGATCTTACATAATTTCAACGTATTCAACGCATTTATCATGTGAGAAGTAGTGGAAATTTAAATTTTTTTTTAAGTTTGAAAAAAATTTGAATTCCTAAAATGGTCTGAAATGCTTGAAAAATTTGAAATCTTCAAATGGTCTGAATTGGATTTTGCACTATAAAAGAGCACTAAAAAAGTTTTTTTCTGACTTCTTGTTACTCACCTTTGGAGTATAGGGTTCGAAATAGTGAAAAAATTAATTTTTCAAAAAAAAAACTTGGAAAAAATTTGAAATCGTAAAATGGTCTGAAACGGATTTTGCACTATAAAAGAGCACTAAAAAGCAATTTTTCTCACCTGTGCAGTATAGGATCGAAACAGTTAAAAAATTAACTTTTTGAAAAAAAGCTTGAAAATTTTGATATCGTAAAATGGTCTCAATTGGATTTTGCACTATAAAAGAGCACTAAAAATGATTTTTCTCTGACTTCACGTTTCTCACCTTTGCAGCATAAGGGTCGAAACAAAAAAAATTGATTTTTCGAAAAGAAAACTTGGAAAAATTTTGAAATCATAAAATGGTCTCAAATGGATTTTGCACTATAAAAGAGCACTAAAAAGTGGTTTTTTTGCTGACTTCGCTTTTCTCACTTGTGAAGTATCGGATTCGAAAAAGTGAAAAAATTGACTCTTGAAAAAAAAACTTGAACAACTTTTGAAATCATAAAGTGGTCTGAAATGGAATTCAAAAAATTCAACCTTAAATTTTTAAGATCTAAGCCAAAATTCTACGCAAAATATGTAAGTTTGGTGTTGAAAGCGTTGAATTTATGTAAGATCTACGCTAAATTCAACGCTAAGTATGTAAGATCTACTCTACAATTCAACGCGAAATATGCAAGTTCTACGCCAAATTTTAACGCAAAATATGTAAGATTGGCGTTGAATGCGTTGAATTTATGTAAGATCTACGCTAAATTCAACGCTAAATATGTAAGATCTACGCTAAAATTTAATGCTAAATATGTAAGATCTACGCCAAAATTCAACGCAAAATTGTATAAGATTGGCGTTGAATGCGTTGAATTTATGTAAGATCTACGCTAAATTGAACGCTAAATATGTAAGATCTACGCTAAAATTCAACGCTAAATATGTAAGATCTACGCCACATTTTAACACAAATTATGTAAGATTGGCGTTGAATGCGTTGAATTTATGTAACATCTATGCTAAATTCAACGCTAAATATGTAAGATCTACGCTAAAATTCAACGCTAAATATGTAAGATCTACGCCAAAATTCAACGCAAAATTATGTAAGATTGGCGTTGAATCCGTTGAATTTATGTAAGATCTACGCTAAATTCAACGCTAAATATGTAAGATCTACGCTAAAATTCAACGCTAAATATGTAAGATCTACGCCAAATTTGAACGCAAAATATGTAAGATTGGCGTTGAATGCGTTGAATTTATGTAAGATCTACGCTAAATATGTAAGATCTACGGTAAAATTCAACGCTAAATTTGTAAGATCTACGCCATTATTCAACGCAAAATTATGTAAGATTGGCGTTGAATGCGTTGAATTGATGTAAGATCTATGCTCAAGCGCAGATCTTACATAAATTCAACGCATTCAACGCCAATCTTACATAATTTTGCGTTTTTTAGCGTTGACACCTCGGCCCGGGCACTTAACATACTATCTAGTTAAACTGCTTTATGACACAATACTACCATTTGTGTTTTATGATTTCTACCACTTGTGAAAAATTTCCAGATAAATCCTTATTTAATTTGTCAACCACATCATCAAGAACTCAAATACAATTACTAAAATTTTCTATATTACTCATAGTTAAATAACTAATATCCACAATACCATACCACTCTCAAATCTGATTTATTTTTACAAAACACACCAATTGGTTTGTCATTGTGTGTTTCTAAAAATGCTTTGACAAAGTACGCTTTAAATGTATGCCTGATCCAGAGGCATCACAAACAGTTGCAATCAACTAATTCTTTTTTTCTTCATAATCTTCAAAACTTTCCTCTAATTTTGGATTACGTGGTGCGAAACCATATAACAAAAATCCAGTGAAAATTTTCGAAATTGATATTAAAGATGAAGCTATAATTAGTAATGATGTAAAGAGAATAGGACGTTATGTAATTTTATTAACTATTGAAAAGGTAATGAGAAATCAATTTACAGAAACTGTTAACGATAGTGATTTTAATAATAAAGTAAGTTTTCACCCAAGAGATGGTACTCATCGCGTTTTAGCTATAAAAGAAGATGGTGATAATGTTTTGTTACTTTGATGGTTTTGTTACAGAACCCCATCAAACTTTGTGCGTAATAATATTAATCTTGGAGCTGTTGAAAAAATACAAAAAGATAATGAGTCTTATGGCGGTGCTTTTTGTGCATTTATGATCCATCCTATTCATCCAGGATTTAAAATGAAAATTGCATTAAATATAACTTTGAATCAAAGAACGCGTTTTGAATCGTTTAAGTTGTGTTAGTAGTATTATTTCTTGTATTCATAATGATAGTATTAATAGTAGTGGTAATATTAGTTGTAATGAGAGAATAGTTTCAGTAATGATAGTATGTCCGAGTAAAATTTTAGACGTTTTATTTCAGGACCTAGTGAATGTGGTAAAAATATCTATTACAGAATCCAATAAAAAATAATTTTGTCTATGTTAACTTATACATTACTGATCCTACTGTTGATCAATAAGAAGATTTTGAAAGTGCTGTATTTGGAAAGGTTATAAAACACGTACTTTGACGCGACGAATTACCTAAAGAGATAAAGGAGATAAAGAAGATTAAGAACCAATTATAAGTGAATTTTTCTACAGATGTAAACAAAATTTTTGTAATATGGTATTGCTTAATCGGAAACTATTTTAATCAGAAAAATAAAGTGTTAGAGAGCATTGTAACGCATTTATGCTCTTGGAAAAGAGAGAAGAGATTATGAGTACCATAAAAAAGATTTTTTTTAATAGTGTGGAGATTTCTTGTGATAGTTTTGCTAGTCTATGTAATCAGGTTCGTCCAGAACCTTATCATTGTTTTGTTATAGCAATATCTAAAGATAAAAACTAATGGTAAATTAAAAATTTATTGGGGTGAAAAATTTAAGTTAAATGAGGACTAAAAGAAAACTTAGCATATAATCATTAAAATCAATTAATCTACCCTGTTCATTTTGAACGCTAAAATCAATATACTCTATGCTTTCGTTTGTTATCTTTCATTTTGATATAAAACGCTTATTGGTGCAAAACTTCTCATCTAACTTAGCGGTTCAGTTAGATTGAAAAGGTATGATATATCAGAAATCATACCATTATCTTTACTAGCAGATATAGTATAACAATGAATAATAACTGTACTAAAACCCATAATACCAGCAATCTCATGAGTTGTGTATTTACCTGTTGAATCACTAATTGTTTCTAAAATCCTCGTAAGGATGCTTTTGAATTAAAAATTTCAAGGTCAGTTTCAATTTCTAATTTTCCATCTTGCATTTCATTGTTCCTATCAGCGTCGATCTCAGCATTATGAATTGTTTGCTCGTCTATTATCTCAGCTCAGCTATATCAGATATTTCATGTGCTTCAGAGTGTTGATCTTTTGTTGACCATATGCATGATTCTTTTGTAGATTAAAAACTACTTCATTTAGAATTATTATTTCTTTCAGTTATAAGAAACACTGAAATAATCTAATCTAAACCAAACTTTGAAGTGTTGAGTTTACGTTTATTAGAACAAAATTCTTTTATTGGTTCTGCCATTCTGAATCTAGTTTTAGTTCACGCCGTAGTTAATTTTGTAATTCCCGTAATGCCAAGTTGTATGTCGCTTTTATCCTATAAAAATAAACTTCCAATTCGACACAACATGTGGTTTTAAAATTGGTATATAAAAAAGTGAGATTAGAAAATAAGACTAGATAATCAAGCAATTATGAACATTATTAATACCATTATCAAATAAAATCTCAACAGGAAACAGAACCCTTTGAATATACGTGACTCTCATCGTGAGAATGAATTTGATGTGATTACTGATGGTGTAATTATTTTTGCCGGTGGTGATACTGTCAGATCAGCTTATCATGAAACAAGTGGCGGTTGAACAATTGAATACTTAGGTCATTGTCATACAAATCTAGTTAAGTGTAATTTGCTCACTAGTACTGGTGCTGAGTATGAGTTCGGTTTCTTTTCAATATCAATGTGAAAGACACTTTCAAATTTAATCAATTTACAGATGATCCAGATTCTGGTGAAAAAGGCCACATCTATATGATAATTATGATGAGTGATGTAATTGGTTTTGTTAAAGATTTAGATAAGATTATATATGGAGTAGAGTTCAAACATTTGTTAAAGAGAAATAATGATAGGGCAATATATGGAGCTGATGCTATTCTAAACGATGCTATTAAAACGATTAAGGTTATATCTAGGTGTGTGCCCAGGATTAACACTAGTAATGACAGTAATAAAGAATTGTCCAGAAAGCATTAAAAAAGAAGAAAATAGATTTATTTATTATGAAAGAACGACTTTCAATAATGAGGATGTACCAAATGCTGCTAACTACTTGTTTGATCTTAGAGTAGAGAGTGGCATGGAAAAACTACAATATTTAATAGTTAGTTTTGGGAAACTTGTCTATTTTGTGGCTTATATGGTGTTACAATTGATTCCCCTGATTTTTATTGTAAACTTACATATGATTTTTATCCTGAAGATAGAATTTTTTAAAATGATTTGTTTAATATATAGAATGAGACATTTAAAGAGATTGTGACTTTGGAAAAGGCTATATAGGATTACAAGAAAAAATCGAACAAAAGATAAACCATAGAACGCTAACAGTAAGTAGTTAATGAAAAAAGACTAGTTTCATACTAGATATCAACATAATCATATAGGGCCTCAACCAATATAATTTAATTTTAGATTTAGAGTTGCTGTTGCTAATGTTAAATGTCATGCATTAGTTTTCACTAAAATGATCATTAGCATTTGCAGTGATTGTTGTAAAATGGTTGATAACGTGCCAAAGAATTATTCAATAAAAACCACAATATCAGGACGTGAATATTTCTTTGGTTGTTATGAAAAGTTTTTCTATCAGGTAAAACGAAAAACCTAAGCTAGGTGCTAAAACTACATAATCCATAAACAACAAAAAAATTACCAAACTGTTTAGGAAACCACAAAACCAGGTCAATTTTCATCCACTCTAAAATTAATAAATTTTCGATATTGACTGCATTTTTTTACTGCAAAGAAGGGAACCTAAGCTAAGTAACAATAATACATAACCTATGATAAAACCTAATCTTTAAAGAAGTATTTGCAAAAAACCACAAAATCAAATCATTTTTATCATTTTTGACTGACTCAAACGTTAATAAATCTTTTATAATTGATTTTATATGTACGCTCATATTTTATTTAACTCATATTAAAAAAATAATTAATGTATTAAAAAATGATTGAGAACAACAACAAAATTTGGCAGACAATGCATTTTAATGCACTTGATATCATTAGAAACAGAAAAACCTCAGCTAGATTTCAAACTACATAACCCTTATATTAGTGACACAAAAATAATTACACCCAGGTGGAATCATTCTAGAAGGTCCTGTTATTCTGTACTTTTTTAAAGTACCTAAACTATTTCTTTAGAATAGTTAGATTTCTTTCGTTCAATTCATTTTCAATTTTGAGAGTTTGTGTTTAAGTTTGTGTTTTTTATGAATAAGTTTAGTTCAAAACGATTTTTTTTTCTGTTTGTTTTATTGGATTAGATGCTACATCTGCGAAGCAATTTTACTGATATGTGGAACAGTTTATTGAATAAAAAATTTTATGTGTGGTAAAAGTTATTGAAGACACAAAATTCTTTTTACTCAATGAAGATACATGGTAAGTGGATCTTTTTGTTTTTATGTTATTGTTATGGAAAAAATTGGTTAAAACTGTGATTTTAGCGTTTTGTTGTTATTGATATCAAAATTTAATACGCAAACCCACACACAAACTTCATTTTAATCAATGAAGATACAAGGGATAGTGGTTCTTTCTGTTTTTGTGTTATTGTTATGGAAAAATTTGGTTACAACTGTAATTTTAGCGTTTTGTTGTTTTTGATATCAAAATTGTACTAAAACTGAGTTTATTTTTTCTCTCCTCTCCTAAGGTTGTAAGTACCATATACACATCACTTACGTTTCATTTGACCTTTGTTCTGTAAATTAGTCTTTTCTTCATTCTTTTTGAAAACTTAATAGGTAATAAATACCACAACAACCAACTGTCAGTATTCAGTTGGGTTGGAAAATAGTGTTCAAATCATATTGGAAATTGGATATTTGTTTATAATTTAGGATTTTTTGTTTTTCTTACCTTTGGTTCCATTCTAGAAACAATTATGCAGTTACTCGAGCTCAATGGTTTTCTTTTCAGATTATAATGGTCTGTATTTTGTTAAGCAGCGGATTATTTTAATTAATGAACTTTGACATATAATTATTCAAATTATTGTCCGTGTCGGAATTACGCCCCCCATTATTCCCAAACTGCAAACTGTTTTAAAAGTAGAGGGTAATTGTCTACAGGGGTAAAAATATGTATGATTAGGGGGTAAGTGAGTTTTTTTTTATCAATTCCTAATCTTAGTGACACAAAAAATTACACTCAGTTGGAATAATCCAAGAAGGTTCTTTTAATTATGTGCTTTTTTCAAAGTACTAAAACTATCTCTTTAGAATAACTAGATTTGTTTTATTCATTTCATTTCCAATTTTAGAGTTTGTGCTTCAGTTTTTGTTGGTATTAATAAGTTTAGTTGAAAACAATTGATTTCGTTCTGTTTGTTGTGTGGGCTTAGATGCAACATCTGCGAAGCAATTTTACTGAAATGCGGAACAGTTTTTTCAATCAAATTTTATTTGTGATAAAATTTATTGAACGTACAAACTTCTTTTTACTCAATGAAGTCAAATGATGAGTGGATCTTTTTGTTTTTGTGTTATTGTTATGGAAAAATTTGGTTGAAACTGTGATTTTAGCGTTTTGTTGTTATTGATATCAAAATTTATTGCACAAACACACACACAAATTTCATTTTAATCAATGAAGTTACAAGGGATAGTGTTTCCTTCTGTTTTTGTGTTATTGTTACGGAAAAATTTGGTTACAACTGTAATTTTAGCGTTTTGTTGTTTTTGATATCAAAACTGTACTAAAACTGATTTTATTTTTTTTCTCCTCTCCTAAGTTTGTAAGTACCATATACACATTACTTACGTTTCATTTGACCTTTGTTCTGTAAATAAGTCTTTTGTCCATTCATTTTGAAAACTTAATAGGTAATAAGTATCACAGCAACCAACTGTCAGTATTCAGTTGGGATGGAAAATAGTGTTCAAATCATGTTCGAAATTGGATATTTGTTAATAATTTAGAAATTTTTGTGTTTCCTACCTTTGGTTCCATTCCAGAAACAATTATGCAGTTACTCGAGCTCAATGGTTTTCTCTTCAGATTATAATGGTCTGTATTTTGTTAAGCAGCGGATTATTTTAATTAATGAACTTTGACATATAATTATTCAAATTATTGTCCGTGTCGGAATTACGCCCCCCATTATTCCCAAACTGCAAACTGTTTTAAAAGTAGAGGGTAATTGTCTACAGGGGTAAAAATATGTATGATTAGGGGGTAAGTTAGTTTTTTTTTATCAATTCCTAATCTTAGTGACACAAAAAATTACACTCAGTTGGAATAATTCAAGAAGGTTCTTTTAATTATGTGCTTTTTTCAAAGTACTAAAACTATCTCTTTAGAATAACTAGATTTGTTTTATTCATTTCATTTCCAATTTTAGAGTTTGTGCTTCAGTTTTTGTTGGTATTAATAAGTTTAGTTGAAAACAATTGATTTCGTTCTGTTTGTTGTGTGGGCTTAGATGCAACATCTGCGAAGCAATTTTACTGAAATGCGGAACAGTTTATTCAATCAAATTTTATTTGTGATAAAATTTATTGAACGTACAAACTTCTTTTTACTCAATGAAGTCAAATGATGAGTGGATCTTTTTGTTTTTGTGTTATTGTTATGGAAAAATTTGGTTGAAACTGTGATTTTAGCGTTTTGTTGTTATTGATATCAAAATTTATTGCACAAACACACACACAAATTTCATTTTAATCAATGAAGATACAAGGGATAGTGTTTCCTTCTGTTTTTGTGTTATTGTTACGGAAAAATTTGGTTACAACTGTAATTTTAGCGTTTTGTTGTTTTTGATATCAAAACTGTACTAAAACTGATTTTATTTTTTTTCTCCTCTCCTAAGTTTGTAAGTACCATATACACATTACTTACGTTTCATTTGACCTTTGTTCTGTAAATAAGTCTTTTGTTCATTCATTTTGAAAACTTAATAGGTAATAAGTATCACAGCAACCAACTGTCAGTCTTCAGTTGGGATGGAAAATAGTGTTCAAATCATGTTCGAAATTGGA
This sequence comes from Convolutriloba macropyga, assembly GCF_964194025.1. Lineage (NCBI taxonomy): Eukaryota > Metazoa > Xenacoelomorpha > Acoela > Convolutidae > Convolutriloba > Convolutriloba macropyga. Next base: position 36,059,282 of record NC_134475.1, read on the forward strand.
TATTTGTTAATAATTTAGAAATTTTTGTGTTTCCTACCTTTGGTTTCATTCCAGAAACAATTATGCAGTTACTCGAGCTCAATGGTTTTCTCTTCAGAATATAATGGTCTGTATTTTGTTAGGCAGCGGGTTATTTTAATTAAAGAACTTTGACATATACTTATTCAAATTAATGTCCGTGCCGAAATTACCCCCCCTATTGCGCCCAAACCGCAAACTGTTTTGAGAGTAAAGGGTAATTGTCTACAGGGTTAAAAGTACGTTTGATTAGGGGTTAAGTGGGTTTTTTCACCAATTCCTAATCTTAGTGACACAAAAAATTACACACAGGTGGAATAATTCGAGAAGGTTCTATTAAGTATGTGCTTTTTTCAAAGTACTTTAATTATCTCTTTCGAATAACTAGATTTGTTTCATTTCCAATTTTAGAGTTCGTGCTTCACTTTTTGTTGGTATTAATAAGTTTAGTTGAAAACAATTGTTTTCGTTCTGTTTGTTTTGTTGGCTTAGATGCAACATCTGCGAAGCAATTTTACTGAAATGCGGAACAGTTTATTCAATCAAATTTTATTTGTGATAAAATTTATTGCACGCACAAACTTCTTTTCACTCAATGAAGATAAATGATAAGTGGATCTTTATGATTTTGTGTTATTGTTATCGAAAAATATGGTAAAAACTGTAATTTTAGCGTTTTGCTGTTATTGATATCAATTTTTTTTGCACACACACACACACACACACACACACACACACACACACAGACAACAAACTTCATTTTAAACAAGGAAGATAAAAGGTAAGTGGTTCTTTCTGTTTTTGTGTTACTGTTATGCAAAAATTTGGTTACAACTGTAATTTTAGCGTTTTGTTGATTTTGATATCAAAATTGTACTAAAATTTAGTTTATTTTTTTCTCTCTTCTCCTAAGGTTGTAAGTATCATATTTACTTTTCTTACGTTCATTTTCTCCTTTGTTCTGTAAATAAGTCTTTTCTCCATTCATTTTGAAAACATATTAGGTAATAAGTACCACAACAAACAACTGTCAGTATTGAGTTGGGATGGAAAAAAGTGATTAATTCATGTTGTAAATTGGATATTTGTGGATATTTCAAGATTTTTTGTTTTTCGTACCTTTGGCTTCATTCTAGAAAAAATTATGCAGTTCCTCAAGCTCAAGGGTTTTCTCTTCAATTTATAATGATCTTTATTTTGTTAGGCAGAGGATCATTTGAATTAATGAACTTTGACATATAATTATTCAAATTATTGCCCGTGTCAAAATTAACCCCACCCCCTGTCTGATTACGCCCAAACTGCTATCTTTTGTGAGAGTAAGTAGTAGATAAAACAGGGAAACCAGCCACCAGCAAAATTTGTTCCTTTTCTCCTAACGCTAATCGCTCACGTCGAATGGAACAAATTTTACTGCTTGCTGGTTTCCCTGTTTTATCTACTACTACATATTCACTCTATATTCACTTCTTATACAATTAAAAACTATCAATTCTTGTCTCACTTAGTGCAAACCACTAGTACAGAGTTAAGCTGGTAATTAACCATTATCAGACGGATAGTTCGGGTTCTATCAGTGAAACTGCTTCGCAGATCCCCACCGACTCCGGTGGACGTATCCCAGTACTAGTATAAAACTAAGAAGCACGTAAAACCAAATTGCGAAAAAACTTGAACAAAAAAATGAAAATATTAAAATAATTAAAATTTTCATATATTCCCCTAATCATTATTTAACCAATCTAAAACTAAAACTTCCTGTCTCACTTGGCGTAGTGGTTAAATCATCGAGTCTAGTTAAGTTGCTTTAGCAAACGGAAGGTTTGGGGTTCCTTCCTCACTGACTCCAGTGAACGTCCCCCGATAGGCGATGCCGCCTTTCAGGATTCTGATGAAAAAAAACTATGAAACTAAGTGAGATAAAAAAAACAAAAACAAAAAAAAACCAAATTCACAGTTCTTAAAAAGGATGATCCCTGCTGTGAGACTGTATATGGGACACACTGTGATGGGTATACAGTCAAAAACACTGAGATCGGTGGAAACACAGTGATAAGTGTTTTTTTTTCAATGTCTTCTTGAATATTCTCTCTATATTCTCTCTACATTGGATCAATAATTAATCAGAAATTAATTTAAATTAAAAATAAGATTAAAAAATTAAAAAATCAAAGCAAAATTTACATTTCACTCTTTAAGAGTGATTCACTCTTATTCGGAGTGATCCCCCAGTAGAAAATATCGCTCTTTTTCACTCTTAAGGAGTGATTCCCTCTTTTTATAAATTTTTATAAATTTTTATATTTTTTATACTTTTATTTCAAATTATCTATACTTTTTAATAAATTTATATTTTCTTTTACTTTTTTTATATTTATTCCATTATTAATAAGAAATAATACAAAATCATAATATTTACATGAGCAATCTTCTTCATTTTGTCTAAAGGCTAAAGTACTTTCAGTTCTAGAACTTTGTTTTTCAGTTAGATTTCTACTAAATCCTTTAGTTAATTCTACACCTGGATGCTGTTTCTTTACATGGGCTCGTATCCCATCATATCTCACAATAGAAGCACAATATGGACAATTAACTTTAGCTGAAGTACAACTTCTACATGTATACTTACTCTCATCAAAATCAGTTAGTGGTTTTATATAATTACATTTATTACAATTTCTGATCTGTGGAACAGCTTCTCTGATTGGTGTAACCACTTCGTGGATCTGCGGGGCATTTGGGGTACCAAGGACTTCGTCCCTTTCACTGATTAATACTTCTGAGTTATAGTTAGGGTTAGGATTAGGGTTAGGGTTAGGATTAGGGTTAGGGTTAAGGTTAGGGACTGAGTTATAGTTAGGGTTAGGGTCTGAGTTAGAACTGGTGTTATAACTAGAATCAGAACCAGAACTAGAGCTAGAACCAGAATCAGAACTAGAGTTAGAGCTAGAGCTAGAACTTGAGCTAGAACCAGAACCAGAACTAGAGCTAGATTCATTTTTTAAAGAACAACCCCATGGAGAAAAATCATTAGCACAAATAGCACTTATTGTTATATTACCACATATACATTTATCAATCTTATCTTTATGACATGATTCGTAATGATATTTTAAACAAGCAATGTTTCCACATTTATAGTTACACTCTAAACATTTTATAACCATTTATAATTGGTCAAATCTGCGAAAATGTTTGGTAAACCACGAACAAAGTTCGTTGGAGAACCACGAACAAAGCTCATTCACTGATTTCAATTACACTCAACATATTTACCCAAGATTTCAATTACATCTTTAGTATTATCTTTAGATTTGATACACTCTGCTAAATATTTATTTCCTAACGTATTGAGTATATTAGTTTTACATCTCTTATCTAAAATAGCTTCAAGGTTTAATTGCATTTTGTTTTTAACATAATTTATAATTTCATTTCTAAATTCTTCATTATATACATATAGACTATTTAAATTCTCTCGTCCCTCTTTATTTAAAATCCCAGTATATTTATCTGCGAAGCAGCTTCGCTGATGTGTATAACAGCTTCGCTGATGGGTCTTCGACCATGTTTCTCCATCTGTATATTCCCTTTCATGTTCCAGATCTTGATCTTGATCTTGATTTCTGCCAAATCCATAGTTCAATAATGTACTTGTTCTATTCAACATAGTACTCGCTGCAGTTGCCACATGTCCGGCATTTCTTACTGTTATATCAGGACTCATGAAATTATATATCATTAAACCTGAACTTATAATCCCTAAAATAGTTGAAAATAATCTAAGACCATTTGCTTTAACCACTTCCTGAGTTAAAACATCATTCTGTATTTTAATACCTTTTAATGTAAGAAGTTTATTAAAATAAAACTGATAATTATCATGACTAATGACATTTCTATCTGTTGCATTTATCATGAGTGGTTTCATATATGCTATAAGTTTATTTATATCTACTCTTCCTAACTCATCTTTTAAACTGAGAGCTTTTAAATCAAGGAAACCAACTCTTGAATCATATGTCATTGTTCTATTAGTATTAATAATAATAAAAGTATTTTCTTTCTTATTATACTTAATTATACCATAACGAAGTTCATCTGACATTCCATCTGTACAATTATAATAGTTACTTTTTAATTCACTAATTATTTTATTGAAGTCATGTTCACATTTATATATCTCATTAAAGTTTTTAAATAGGTCAGGTCCATTATAAGTTGTTAAGTAAATAGTATCACAACTCATTCTTGCTGTATTAATTATTTGAGCTGGTTTATGACACATTACAATCATTTGAATATTATGATGTCTACCTTCAGTAAAATAATAACCTATATCCTTATTTAACTTATCACCCATATCATCAAGTACTATTACACAATTTCGAAATTTTTGCATATTGTTTTTTGTGATCATATTCATATCACATTTATTAAATCCAGTATGAAACTTATTAGTCTCGGGATTTATCCAGTCTCTGTCATCTTTACACACTATAATTATATTTTTTGGTTGATCAGTGAAACTGCTTCGCAGATTTTGATCTTGATTTTGATCTTGATTTTGATCTTGATTTTGATCTTGATTTTGATCTTGATTTTGATCTTGATTTTGATCTTCATTTTGATCTTGATTTTGATCTTCATTTTGATCTTGATTTTGATCTTGGTTTTGATCTTGATTTTGATCTTGATTTTGATTTTGATCCTGATCGGTGTAACCACTTCGCGGATCTTGATTTTGGACTGAGTATAATTTTAAGTATTGTCTAACAAAATATGTTTTACCCGTACCAGTTCCACCATAGACAATAGTGTGTAATGGTGACTTTTCATATCCAAATCTAACTAGACTCCTATTCATAAATCCACCAAAGCTTTCTTCTAGTTTTGCATATTTACTCGGTATTGAATCATATACTATAAAACAAAATATAATTAAGAAAATAACAATTATAACCACGCTACCTGTCTCCATTTTTATAAATGAAAACATAGATAAATATAGACTTATAATTAGACTTATGGGTCTTCGACCATCCGTGTAACGGTTCCACCGATGCTTAGCCATAATTAGACTTATAATTAGACTATAATTGGAGTTATATTTAGACTTATAATTAGAGTTATAATTAAACATTAATATTATTTATAAGAAAATGCTTATCCTAACTTTTGAGGAATTCAATAATAAATTTAATATTGATAATAGTGCTATGAGTGATATCAGAATAAAAGATATAGGTAATGATATAAGTCTAACACCAATTGAAATTGTAATGAGAGATCAAACTCCAAATAACGTAAGTGAACCCAACTCCAACATTATTGTAAATTTACATCCAACTGAAGGTACACATTGGGTTTTAGTTATAAGAAGAGAAGGTGGTCCAGTGTATTACTTTGATAGTTTTGGTATAGAAACTCCTCCATTATTCTTAGAAGAGTATGTCAATCTAGGCTCTAATGAAAGAATACAACAATATGATGAATCTTATTGTGGGGCTTATTGCTTATACATGATCTATCTTATTGATAGAGGATTTAGAATTAACAATGCTTTGAATATTCTAGTTAATCAATGTAAATATCCAGGAATGTATAATGAGTGTTTCCGTTTGGGTTGTAATGATAAAGTTAATGATAATGATAAAGTTAATGATAATCAGGGAACCTGCTTCACAGATGATAAAGTTAATGATAACGATAAAATTAATGATAACGATAAAGTTAATGATAATGATAATGTTAAGTTTAATGATAATGATAATGATAATGATAATGATAATGTTAATGCTAATGATAATGATAATGATAATGTCAATGTTTATGATAATTATAATGATGAGACTATCTATCAGAGAAGTAGTTATAATCAAGGGGGTAGTTATAATCCGCGAAGTAGTCCTAATCTGGATATATCACCACCAAGAAGTAATATAATCCAAACAAGTCCTATTGCCATTAATATAAATGATGATCTATATTCATGGTTAAATGATGATGATATAATTACTGAAGCCGCATTCCCAGATAACTTTAGATGTATAATATCTGGTCCTAGTGAATGTGGTAAGACATTCTTATTGAAAAAACTAATTCTAGCTAGTATATATTTTGATAAGCTTTATATCATTGGACCTACTGGTGATCAGTACCATGGTATAGAAAGAATAAACCCAAAAGCAGATGTTGAATTTATTAAAGATATAAAAGATTTACCATCTCCTGATAAACTACCCAAAGACTTAAAGAAACTAATGATATTCGATGATGTTAGAGCCAAAGAACCAGTTATTAATGAATACTTTTGTAGGGGTAGACATAATAATTGTAATATGATATATCTTAATCAAAACTTGTTCTCTCTGGATAGGCAGAGTGTTAGAGAGAACGGTAATCTATTTATTTTATTTGAAGAGAGAGGTAAAGCCCTCATATCTATATATCAAGATTTCTTTAATAATGTGGAACTTAGTTATAATGATTTTGCTAATATATGTAATAAGGTATGGAAAGAGCCTTATAATTACATTGTCATTGATATAACTAAAAATAAAAATATTAATGGTAAACTAAGAATTAATTGGGATCGGAGAGTTTTGTAGTTTAGTTTAAGTATCCACGAAATGGTTACACCAATCAGGGAACCTGCTTCGCAGATAAGTCTAAGTCTAAGTCTAAATCTATCAGGAACTGCTTCGCAGATGACTATGTCTAAGCCTAAGTCTAAGTAAAGTCTAAGTCTAAGTCTGTAACTAAATCAAACAGACCTTCGGTCTGCTAACTATATTAGATCAACGAAGTTGTTGCTGGTTACACCAGATGTAAAGTAAAACTTAATACATCACCATTAAAGTCTATAGGTCTTCCATGCTCATCTTTAATATGAAACTCTATATATTCTATTCTATCTTTAGTTACATTTTGATATAAGATATTAGTTGGTATAATATTTATCAAGTAACCTGGTGGTTCAGTTAGATTAAAAGTATATAATATGTCTGTATCCTTACCATTATCTTTAACACCAGATATCACATTACAATGAATGTTAATATTACTAAAACCCATAATATCAATATTCTTTTGAGATGTATATTTACCTTGTTTATATACTATTTTTCTAAATCCTAGTAATGAGGCTATTGAGTTCTCTACATCAAAACTAAGTGCTCCTTGTTTGATTTCCATTATACATTTCATTGTGTTCTTATCAGGTTTTATTATAACATTACCATCAGTTTCTTCTTTTATTAATTCTGCTATTTCATATAATTCATATGCACCTGGTGTAATAGTTGAATATAACAATGGGATTCCTCTATAATTATAATTAAGAACAGATGTAATGTTAGATTCAGTGTTATTGTTATTGTTAGATATAAGAGGTTCTGCCACATCATCATGGGGCTTCGCCCATGCTTCACTATTACCATCTATAACCGTACTAGCATATAAAATTTGATTATTCCTTCTATTCACATTAAACACTGAGTTATAAACTGATAATCTAATTAAACCTAATTTTGTTTTATTAAGTATAGGTTCACTAAAGTTAAACTTTTCTGTTGGCTTTATCATTCCAAAGTTAAGTGTGTGTTCTTCTTTAGTTTTAGTTAAAGCATCATGTATCTTTTGTAGTTCCCATAAGATTAGATTGTCTGTCATTTTTTTATATTCAAATATAAGATTATATTTCTAGTTATAATTATCTGCGAAGCAGGTTCCCTGATAGCTTTGGTTATGGTGAAACATCTGTGAAGCCCCATAGTCATAGTTATAGTCATAGCTATAGTTATAATTATAGTTAAACTTTTTGGTTTATAAAAATGGATTTTAATTTGGATGCAACTTATGGTTATAATAATGATATACACAAAAGTAAGATTATAAAGTATAAACCAAATAATCTGGCAACAATGAATACAATCAATACTAACATTAATATTATACTCAATAGAGAAGAGAATCATTTAAATATACACGATTCATATCTAGAGATAGAGTTTGTTGTATCAGATGATGCTGGGGGTGTATTTGCTAATAATGCTAATATTAGATTAGTTAATTATGGTATGATGGCATTGTTTGGTTCAGTTAAACTTGAAACTAGTGGTGGTAGGACCATTGAATATATAGATCATTGTCATCCTAATCTATTGATGTATAAGTTATTAACTAGTACTGATGATGAATATGAGAGTGGTTTTGTTAGAAATCAAGGTAATAGAGATAGTCAACTTAAAAGTGATCATGCTGCTGCCGAACGAGGTCATATGTATATGATGGTTAAGATGAGTGATCTATTTGGTTTTGTGAATGATTTAAAAAAGATTATATATGGTTTAGGATTTAAACTAATATTAAAAAGAAATAATAATGATAGAGCTCTATATAGAATTAATGCTGGTGCTGATGCAGTAGCTAATGATGGTAATATAGAAATTAGAGATATATCATGGTGTGTGCCTAGTATTGATCCTAGTAATGATAATAGAATTATTGTACAGAAAGGATTAAATAAAAAGAATAATATAGACTTCGGTTATTATGAAAGAAAAACATTTTATAAGAACGTACCTAATGCTACTAATTTCTTGTTTGATCTAGGTATGGAAAGTGGTATGGAAAGACCACAATATATAATAGTTGGTTGTGAAAATAATAATGTTAATGAACAAACTCATGATGCAAGTACCTTTCATATAATGAATGTTACTGAATGTTATTGTAAGATTGGTAGTGAGTTTTATCCCGAAGATAGAATGAATATTAATTATGGCACTAATAATTATAATGAGGCTTTTAAAGAGATTGTTAGCTTTAATAAGGATTATAATGGGCTACCATATAATATAAAACCGTATATAAATCATAGAACATTCAAAAGTAGTTATAGAATATATGTATTTGATACTAGATATCAAAGTGATCATATAGGTCCACAACCAATACAACTTAATTTTAAATTTAGTACTGCAGTTGCCGATGTTATATGTCATGCATTAGTATTAACTAGAAAGGTTATTAGAGTTAGTAGTGATGGTAATAAGATGGTTGATATAGTCTCGTAGAGACTAATAGCCAGAGGCTTATCATATCATAGATATAATTATAATTAAAGTCCTTATCATTATTTCCTACTAGTCTTAACAAAACCTTTAGCATAAATAGTATCTAATTTCTTTTTATTCTCTAAAGATAGGACTCCGTCTATCCGGGAACCGGTTTCACCGATGCTACGCCATAAGCCTCTAGCTTCAAGTTTAGTCTTCGAGCTTCGCTCGCGGGCAGAGCCCGTAGGCATAGACTCAGTCTTAGGCTTTGTCTTAGGCTTAGTCTTCGAGCTTCGCTCGCGGGTGAAACCCGTAGACTTTTTCATAACAACAAAAGGATTATACTTTTTAACTTCCATTATTTTTTATATATAGAAATGAGTCTTTTAAATAAGTTCAAAACCAATTCATATTGTGTTGGTGGCAGACATTATAGTGGCACTAATAACATAAGAGGAGCTATTACACCAAAAGGTACTAAAATGTTAAGAGGATCCTGCACTAAATGTGGAAGGAATAAATCAATGACAGTATCTGATGCAACAATAGAAGCAGAGGGATTGAAAGATTTCTTTAAAAGTGTTGGTAGAGCTACAGTTAACTTTGGAAAGAAAGTTGCTAATAATCCAATAAGAGCATTAGAGATTGCAAGTAAAATAGGAACTGCAGCGGCATCTAGAAACCCTAGAGCTGCTTTATCAGCCACACCTGATTTAATTAAATTTGCAACTACTGGTGAAGGTATAAAGGTAGTACAAAAAGGAAGAGGCTTATACTTAGGTACAAAGAAAAGATAATTATTTGATTATGATTATATTTATGTTTATGTTTATGATTATGATTATCGGTATATATTTATACTAATATTATTATTACTAAAGACATTGTTATTACTAAACACTAATAACTTTAGTTTAGAAAAACACTTAATTTATTTTTCTTGTTCTTCTTATAATCCTCATATACCTTGACTAATTCATTATATTCATCATTATCTATTTTATTATCATTCATTGATTTAGTATATAGTTTATTAAATTTATCACTAAACTGTTTAGCTAGAATATACATTTGTGAAAACTTTATAATTTTATTTCTTATTTTAGTATTAATTGTTTTTGATAATGAACCACAAACAGTTGCTGTAGCAAAAGCTGTGGGTATAGAATAAGGTAATCCTATACCTGTTAATGCAACTGATGTTGTTGTTGCCGTTGTTGCAATTGATGATAATAGTATTTCTGTTATCTCAGCCACATTAATATAATTTTTATATCTACTTAACTTCTTATCATAATTATTAGTTTCAGTTTCATAATAATTTCTAATATCTTTTATAATGTTAATATTGTTGTTAAATTTATTATTAGCTTGAATCTTTTCATTTATCTGCTGTTCATTGACAGCAGCAGCTTCGCGCATCAACCGTTCCGATACTGATGATAAATCTGGATACAGTAAGCTCTCACTCGGTGCTGTTGGTTGACTCATTTTCATTAGTAAAAAAACTTTCTATTTCTTTCGTTATATCTTCTTGTTTAAATCCATAATGCATCTCAAGTCTATCTTGCTCTTTATTATCAAGTAACTTACTTCGTAAAAGTATAGAAATTATATATTGTACTATAACACCTCTAAGAGATTTATTGTATTCTTTCATTTCCCTTAGACCATTAGTAAACATATCATCTAAATGTATGTTGGTAATATTCTGATTAAACTTATTATTATCAAATTCTTGTTTTAATTGATTATACTTAGAGATAGTGTCAGCGGCAACTTTATTACAAAAGTTAACAGTATTTGTGACTTCATTTGCTGATTTAATGAATTCTTTAATTAGATTTTCATTAACTTGTATTTCATTTAGCTGTAATATTTTAGTTGTAACTTTATCAAATTCACCTTTTCTTAGTTCAGTTATGTTTCTACTTAAAATATCAATTTTATTAGAAGAGGATATTAAGTTATTGTCACAATACTCTTTATTAACAACCTCCTTTTCATCTATTGGAGGATGAACATTTGTAATTTTATAGGTATCCTTCATATCAATATTATCATTATCTTCTAGGAATAACCCACGAGCCTTACTTAGTGTTAAGTTGTTTGTTGATGTTGATTTATGTTTAGCTTGATTGAATCTATTTCTTGTCATTATTTATATTAAGAAATATCTATATTTAATGATTCTAAAACTTTATTATTAGATTCAAAGTCAAACTCGGATTTTAATAATTCCTGTTCGTAATATTTACCTTCTATTATCTCTCCATTAATATCTTCTATTTTATATGTTGGTGGTTGTGTTTTTAGAACTTCATTAACTTTAAACAGTTCTCTATTCCAATTAGAAGTGTAACCTTTAGAGAAGATATTACGTTTATCTGCATTTCTAACATAATCACCAACTTTAAGTTTTGGCTTAATATTCTTAAAATTAAAAGTGTATTTAACCTTATCAGGATTATTAGAAGCATCAACTGGTGTCATATTAATTGTTGAATGAATGCTATTGTTATATGTTAAGACTGCATCATTTAATATATTTACCCAATTACCATCACCATTGATGAACATTGGTTTATTTATTATGTGTAATAATGTTCTATTGAATCTCTCTATAAACACAGCTTTTAAATCACTATAAGTAGAATATATTTTCGTTTCATATTCTTTAAGTAAAGATTTAAATGATTTATTATAAAACTCACTGCCTTTATCTACCCATAACTTTTCTGGTTTTCTACTTTCAGAGCCACCCTGTGGACTTTCACTTAATACTATTTTAAAACCATTAGTTATAGATAAACCAGATTTATTCTTTAATGGAATAGCCCATGCATATTTTGTGAATATATCTATAACTGTTAATATAAACTTATAATTATTATTGTATTTACTTAAAGATGACTTATCAATTAAATCAGCTGACAATGTTTCATCTTTATATAATGGTATTATTCTTTCTCTTCTAAACTTTGTTATTTGAGGACTAAATACTTCTTTAGCTAGGAGTTGTTGTTGTTCCATCATTATGGGCGTAGCCAGGTGTTTACCCTTCATTTACCATAGTTAAAAACAAAATTATCTAGTTGTTCTTGATTAATAATATTCATAGATAATAGTTGCTTAGATATATCTAGCATTTCGCCATATAATCCATCATGACCAGCTTTTGTTTCTAGTATTAATAATTCTAGTCTTCCTATTAAACCATTTAAATGGCAACTTCGTTGATTATTTGGGTTGCTATTTAGCCCCCTACCATATACATCATCTTTTGCCCCAATTATACGTTTTATTGTTCTATATCTAGCACTTTTCTTATCCCCTTTTCCTAAATCATATCTAATATCCTTTAAAAACCTTTTTATTTTGTTTTCATCTTCCTCGATTTCACCATGTTTTATATTAGGGTTAGTAAGAAAGTTTATAAGTTCATCTGACAACTCATATATATTATCCTTAACTATAAATGAATTTTCTTGGTAAATTAGTTTAACACCATTCATTTCAAATTCACCAATATCTAAATTTCCGAACTTTAACTTTAATTGGGGATTAGATTGAACTGACATCAAATTAATAATTTGAGCTGTGTCTTTATCTACTAACATTCCTGGTTTATCTCGAGCTTCCTCTACAGCTTTGCCATTGGACTTCATTAAAGCTTCATTAAACTGGGAACCAACTTGCTCGATCTGCGAAGCAGTTTCACCAATCTGCGAAGCAGTTTCACTGATCATCTTAGTTTGTTTATCTAACTCTTGATTTTGCCAATCTATTGCTCTTAATGTTTGTTCACTTAATGCTAGATTCTGTTCATTGTTTGCATTTAGTGTTTTAGTTAAAGGATCAAATAACTCTTCTATTTCACCATAATACTCTTGTTGTTTTAATTTATAGTCTAATCTATTTCTTCTGTTTTGTTTTTCTAGATTGTTCAATTCTATAAGTTTATCTAGTTTAGTCATTTTTTATAATTATAATAAATCATTATATAGTGTAATTGCAGCGAGGATTAACTTTCTATCATCATTAATGGTTAACTCTTTAATATTATTTATCAGCGAAGCTGTTTCACAGATAAGTAGGTCTTTGTTTAAATTTAAATCTGCTGCAAAGATTTTATTTACTAGATCTCTTTTGAATAGATATAGATTCTCATCGTGAGGATAGCTTTTAATGTTATTTACATAAAACCTTTTATCATCAAATATATTTAAACTAATCTTAGTTGTTTTTGTTGTTGTCATGTTAATACCAACTTTTTGTATTCTACATTCATCTACTATTCTCTGTATATTATTCATTAATGCATCATAATACTCTTCATGTTTAGCATTATTATGCTTCTTTATTCCTTTTTCTTTAGTATTCTTTGGGCTATCTTTAAACGGGCTCTGCCTGTGGGTAACCAAACTATAAGTCTTAGGTGTTAAGACTATAAATTCCTCAATAATCCTACTCCCAAGCTCGTGCTTAAACTTGCCGGGGACTTTATTATTTGTCTTGATTGGTTTTTCGAGATTGGATAGATCCATATGCTCATCACTAACTTTACCTTCACTATAACTTAATACAAAACTGTCTGTATCCATATAGTGAAGTGTTAGATCTTTGAGGGATGGTTGTAGAATATTATAAAATACATCATACATGTGTAATTTGCTTAGTTCGAGTATTGTTACTCCCACATATACAGGTGAGCTATATTCTATTTTTTTCTTTATATATTCTATTTGATAATAATCTCTATATCTAGTTATATTCTTAAATGTTGGTTTACTTACACTTTTCATTATTTTTTCTTCATCATGCAAGAACTTGCTTTGAAAGAAATGCAGAGGATTCATACACATTCTTCCATATAGTGAGTTATTCATTAATTTCCTTACATCCTTTTCTGCTTCAGTTTTAGCTGTTGCTCTTTTGTTAGTATTGTTTTGTATATAATCTCTACATATGTAGTCTTGTTTAAATTTAATTACTCTATGCATTTTTGTTACTTTTACTCCCATCTTAACATAGAACTTTAACATCCTATAATGAACCATATATTCTGTTTTGTTGTTTTGATCTAAGATTAATTTCTCTGATCGGTGTAACCGCTTCGCGGATCTTGCTTCGCTCCCATCTCTTTCCTTGTAACCTAATTCATTATCATTTATCTTTCTCTTATTAGGCATTAGTGCTAGTTGTTCTGTTCTATCTTTACATTCATTAGTATAATCAATATCACAAACTATATAATAACCATGATCACTATCATCTGGAGTATTCAATATTACATCGAGGAACCCGCTTGGTGGATTAGTGTAACCACTTCGTGGATCTAGAGTAGTAGTAGTAATAAACTCAAAATCCTTATAAGGTAACTTTTGCATCATTGCATAACCATATAGGTTGTTTGCGTCTATGTACCATATGGACCTTCGCCGATTATTAATATATCTATCACCCATTATTCCACATATACCACCTCTCTTCGCTCCAACAAAATCATCTAACATTTGTTTATCTTGCAATGTATCTAGTGTAACACCACTTGACATTAACCAACAATCAAAACTATAACCTGGGAGACTAACGTAATGTAGTGGGTTGAGCTTGAATTCTTTCATACTTAATTTAACATATTCATTCATGCAATAGTCTAATATTTCCACATCATTCTGTAAATACTCTATAGTTAGATCTTTACCAGTTTTATGACTGTTTTCATTATTAAAGTTATCTACTTCTTCTTGTGTTGGTAATTTATTATGTAGTGAGGATTTGAAGTCTTCTATTTTTAGATTACCTATAAGATTTTTATAGGTAGCTTTGCTACCAGTGGTAGTTCCACTACCATACGACTTTGTCGTGGTTGGGGAACCAAGGCCGGAGGCCCTTCCCCAGGAGTCTAAACCAAAGTATTCATATGGATATAACGTTTTAGTTTTACATCCATATATCTTTGCCATTTGATCTAGAGGCATAGCTAAGAAGTTATAACTATCTAAGAATTTGAGACAACCAATGCTAAACATCTTAGACTTACCAGCAGCTAGTGGTATGTTATCTACTTTTCTTTTATCATTATTCTGTTTGAAGAGTTCACTGTATAGTAAGTTGAAGTCATAGCCAGAGCCATTATGGAATATTACAGGAATGAAGTTTTGTTGTTCATACCTCAGATTACATATCTTACATGCTGGTCCTCTATATTTACCAGTTTCATGACAATGATCTCTTACTTTATCGGTGTAACCGCTTCGCGGATTAATACATGTTTTGCTGCAGATATGACAAGTGTTATTAGTTTCATGGTATAATTTATCTTCTTCTGTGAATATCATCTTTTCATTGTGTTTGAAATTATTTTCTGTTTCAATTTCTAACAGATCTCTAGCAAATCTTTTGATACAATCAAGACCGAAGTAGTGCTTGAAGTTACCTTGCCAGGTGTAACCCACAGCTATTGGAATATGTTCAGCTATTACATATTTACTATCATTAGTTGAGACTTCAACAATGCAACATTCTATATCGGCAGTTATAGTATTTTTTATATTCTGACGTTTGTGTTCATTTATAAAAGTAATATGTTTTTTCTTAGGACAAACAATCTCTGGTTTGAATGAGTTGTTGCATTCATGTTTGTCATATTTAATTTTTGAATCAAACCAATATGTACATCTATCACAGTAATAGAATTTGTGATTCATTCTATTTGGTCGATCTAACAAGGTTTCTATGTTTTTAATTAGAGCACAGTGTTCTATTTGTCCATTACTCCAAACTAGTATTCTTACATCTTTTCTATCTTTATTAAAGTCATCCACTGGTTTAAACAATTCCACTTTACCCCCACCACAAGGTGTGTATAACCAAATATTAATATTATATAATTTCTGTATTCTTAATATATATCCGAAGTCATCTTTATGTTTTTGTCTTGGCTCAATAAGTTTATCTACATATTTACTTTCTCGAGTTGTATGGTGCGTGGCAGGATATAGCCAAGCAGTAATAGTTAGTTGCAAGCAATTGTATTTATAACTTCGTATATTCAATATCGATTTAGAGTTTTTGA
The DNA here is from genome assembly GCF_964194025.1 of Convolutriloba macropyga. NCBI lineage: Eukaryota > Metazoa > Xenacoelomorpha > Acoela > Convolutidae > Convolutriloba > Convolutriloba macropyga. The sequence goes on from NC_134475.1 coordinate 36,075,443, forward strand.
GATCGGCTGGTAAATCTATATGGGTACCAATAGATGCTTTAGTTGGTTCAATGTTCAACTGAATACTTCTTATTCCAAGAAACTCTAAATCAAAACCATAACCTTCATATATTTCCTTTTCGAAGTTTAGCCATTGAGTGAAGTCTCCATTTTCATAAATTGCGTTATTATTAATATAGTCAGTATTGAAAAATATTTTTGCAATCTTAACGTCTTCTTTGGTTCTCTTCTTATAATCACACTCGACTGTAATCTTATATTTAAAACTCTTAACTCTACGAAACTGATAGCAGTTTTTAATTTCTTCTAAAGAGTAATTAGTTGCTTCATCTATATCTTTAATGTAATTCCCTCCTTTATCAGTAATATAAAATTCTTTCATGTTCTGACTGGAGTTTATATCAAAGTCTTCTGTGTTTTCTAGATACTTACGATTATGACTATATGAGTGAGTAGTTAGAGCTATTTTATTCCTAAATTCTTCATGACATTCTTTACACTCATACCTAATTTTAGAGTATATATTACCATCTTCGGCTTTAGGTTTAGTTTTAGTTTCAGCTTCATCAAGATCCATAATAATATCCCTAGCTCTTTTCTGGTGCTGGTTTGTTAAAGTGTGTTTGAGAAAATCCTTCCTTGAACCAAAGGATAAATCACATATATCACAAAGGTTTACATTACTGTTAGTTGAACGAGACATGGTGTATTTTATTAGGGAAAATTATAAAAAAAATAATTTTTCGAAAGTAAAAAATGAAGTGTGATAAGTGTAAAAATAAGCCTTGGAAAGAGTGTTGTGATAATTGTAAAGAATTATAATATTCTTGTTATATATGTGAGAATGTAGTCAAAGTAAAGGATTATATTGAACATTTAGGAAAACATTATAATGATAAGAATTTATATTTAACATGTTGTATGTGTGGGGTTAATAAACATATTTCTTACTATAGATTTAGAAATGCTAAGTGTAGATTGTGCATTTATCTTCATAGATACAGATATGGCCATACTAGAAATCAATTCAAGGAGCATGTTTATAAGTATAATATTAATTTATCTGTCATGTAGTTTTTTATTGATGGATAGACCTTTGGTCATGCTCTGCCATTGGTGGAAGAACCTTCGGTCTTGGTTGGTGAAACAAGGCTTGCCCTTCCCCAACCACTTCATGGATAGACCTTCGGTCATGCTCTGCCATTGATGTTAGGAACAAATTTTAGTGTTGGTTAATTTCCTGTGATTAGTGTTAGGAAATAAAACAAAAATTTTGGTGAGTTGTATATTTTTTTTCTAGAATTAAAACACTTCATATTTTAATGTTAGACCTAGAGTGAATATGTAGTAGTAGATAAAACAGGGAAACCAGCAAGCAGTAAAATTTGTTCCATTCGACGTGAGCGATTAGCGTTAGGAGAAAAGGAACAAATTTTGCTGGTGGCTGGTTTCCCTGTTTTATCTACTACTAGAGTAGGGGGTAATTGTCTATGGAGGTAAAAAATTGGAAGATTAGGGGGGTAATGGTGGTGAGGGGTAGTGGGGAGAATATTTAGATTTTACCCCGAAGTTTACCCACCTTGAATAAGTATGATCAGGGGGTAAATTTAGGGGAAATGATGTAAGGTTAGGGGGTAATGGGGAGAAAGGAGTGATTGTTAGGTTTTTCAACTCAAAAAACTACACCTCAAAAACTTGTAAGATTAGGTGGTAAAACGGCGTAAAATAAGGAGTTTATGTGGAATAAGGGGGGATTTTTAGACTTAACCCTCTCCCCCATACATGTTTTTGGCATTAAAAAATTGAATCCCATGTATGATTAGGGGGGATTTTTAGAGGGGTAAAACAATGCTATATTAGGGGTTAATGGGGACTAATGTGGGACCTGTTAGATTTAACTCCCCCGCAGTAAAAAAAACCTCCAAAAAATTTGAAATATGAGAGCAAGTTTTGGGGGTAAAACGACATAAAATAAAGTGGTATGGCGGAACTGTTAGATTTTACCCCTCAAAATAAGTGTTCATCAAGATGTAATTTAGGTGTATCTTTAGGGGCTTACAAAGATGTAAGAAAGGAAGCAATGGGGAGTAATGGGATATTTTAGAGTTCACCCCCCCCCCCCCAAAAAAATTACACCCAAAAACATGTATACTTTGGGGAAATTTTTAGGGGGTGAAACAATGTTATATTAGGGGTTGATGGGGACTAATGTGGAAACTGTTAGACTTAACCCCCCAGTAAAAAATTACCTCCAAAAAACGTAAAATATGAGGGCAAGTTTAGGGGTTCAAACAACATAACATAATGTGGTAAGGGGGAACTGTTAGATTTTACCCCTCAAAATTGGTATTCACAGAAGTAATTTAGCGGTATCTTTAGGGGCTTAAAGCGCAGCAAAATAAAAATTTTTATGGGGGTAAAACAAGTTTATATTAGGGGTTCATTGGGACGAATGGGGGAACTGTTAGATTTAAGCTTTTAACCCCACTCCCCCCACAAAAAAACGCCGAAAAAACGTAAAACATGAGGATAAGATTAGGGGGTAATACGACAAAAGATAAATTGGTAAGGGTGAATTGTTAGAATTTACCCCTCAAAAATTACTATCCAAAAAGATTTAGGATTAGGGTATCTTTAAGGGCTTAAAACGATGTCATGGGGAATTCTTAGACTTCAATCCCCTCAGTTTACACCCAGAAACGATGCAAGAAAGATATGGCGGTAATGGGGACGTTAGGTAAATCGGTTATGGGGGTTGATTTTTTAGACTGAACCTCAAAAAAAATTACCCCCGAAAAAGATATAAGATTTGGGGTAAGTTTAGAGGGTTAAATTGATGCAAGAGTAAGGGGGTGAGTTGTTTATTTCTAACACACCGGATGGCTGGTGTTGGGCACGCATGAGTGGTCTGAGGGCTTAGGCTAACTGGCTCATGGGACAGAGGTTCAAGGCTGTAATTCTGCGACTGTGGAGATGACACGCTGCATAAGTGGGGCTAAAAACGGGGATAAATTGAAAAAAGAGTAGGGTTAATGGAAGGTAAAACATGCAAGATTAGGGGTAATTTTGGGGTTAAGCTACGAAAGAGGGGGAGGGGGACAATAATGGTTGGTAAAGCATCGCAAATGTAGGAGGGTAAGGGGGGTTACCCCGCATTAATCCGTAATTTTACATCATTTCATCCTTTACTCTGCAATTCTTCTACTCTTACATCGTTTTACCCCACATTAACCCCCTAATCTTACATCGTTTTATCTCTTTTTAAGCCCTACTCTATCATCGCTTTACTCCCCTTGACCTCAACTCTTATATCGTTTTACCCCCATTACCCCCAAAATCAGTACGGAAGGTAATGGGGGTAAGTGGAAATGTTAGATTTTACACCACCAATAATTTTCCCGCGAAAAGAACTAAGATTAGGGAATAAAACGTTGTAACATAGGGAGAGGGTAATTAGGAGCAAGGGGAGTTTTAAAAATTTAGCCCCCAAAATTTAAGCAACAAACAGTTGTAAAATTAGGGGTTTTTTTAGGGGTTATAACAATGTAAGAGTAGGGATAATAGGGAATAAAACGATGTAAGATTAGGGGTATTGGGAGTAAAACGATGTAAGGAGGAGGTAATGAAATGAAAAACGATATAAGAGAAGGGGTAATGGGGGGCGAAAACGACGCAAGATTGGGGGTGAAGAGGGCTTACCCCGTATTATACCCCTAATATTACATCGTTTCACCCGCCGGCCATTACCCCTACTCTTCAATCCTTTTTACCTCCATTAGCCCTACTCGTACATCGTTTTACTCCCTATTACCCCTACTATTACATTGTTTTGAACCCCTTACTCCCTACACTTACATCGTTTTACACACCACTACCCCTACTCTTACATCGCTTTACCTCATTACCACCATGTACTCAGGAAGGGGTAATGCGGGTAAGGGGGAACTGTTAGATTTCACACCCCTAAAACTAGCCAGCAAAAAATGTAAGATTAGGGGAAAATTTTGAGGGGTACAACGATGTAAAATTAGGAGTAGTGGGGCGTAATGTGGGGAATTTTTAGATTTTAACACCTCAAAAATGACCCCCTAAAGTTTTAGGATTAGGGTTCAAAAATTAGGAGGGAAAAACGATGAAAGTTTAGGTGCTAATGGGGAGTAATGCGGGAATTGTTAGATTAAATCCCCCGCCCCCGAAAAAAATAACTTACACCCAAAGCGATGTAAAGTTAGAGGGTTATTTTAGGGGGTAAAACGGTATAAAAATGGGAATGAAAGTGAACTAATGGGGAGTATGGGGTAATATTTAGACTTTAACCCACAAGCTTAACCCGCCCCCACCCCCAAAGATGTAAGATTAGGGGATAATTTTTGGAGAGGCAAAACGACGTAAGATAAGGGGATGATGTGATTAGGGGGAATTTTTACATTTATGATAACAGGTAATAAGGATGTAAGTTAAGGCGGTTATGGGGAAAAAGTGGGGGGGGGGGGGGGGGTTAGTATTAGGGTTATATTTAGTAAAAATTTTTTATTCATGTATATGAGTAGGCTAGTATTGGCCAAGCATAGGTAGTCTGAGGGCTTAGGCGAATTGCCAGAAGGGGCAGAGATTGTTGGTTCAAGACTGTCACTCTGGGACTTTGGAGGTAACGCGGATCAAAAGTGGGGCTGCTAGGGCGGGGGGGGGGGGGTTAAAATGATGCAAGAGAAGGTGGGTAATGGGGGTAAATTGACTCAAGAGTAGGGTATAATGAGGGGTAAAATTATGCCATTACCCCCTACTCTTACGTCGGTTCACCCCCTACTCTTGCTTCGTTTTACCCCCCATCACACCCTACTCCTACATCGTTTCACCTCCCAAAATTACGCCTCTAATCTTGCACCATTTTAGCCATGAAATTTATCCCACCATTACCCCCTCTTACGTCGAATTACCAACCCCCCCCCCCCTAGCCCCCGAAAACATGTAAGAGTTTTGAGGGGAATTGGCTTTAATTTCCTAAAGTTACCCCCCTAATCTCTTTTTGGGGCAAAAATGCGACACGGGTATACATCAACGGCGGAAAAGGAAACGTTACAGATGACATAAAAGTATTGTCCTTAAATGGTTATGAAAATAGTTTTTTAATCGCACCAACAGTCATCCTATATAACAGTCATCCTATCCCCAACTATCTTAATATGCGAAACTCTCCACACAATGGGGTCTTCAGTTTCAAAGAAAACAGGCACAATTCTATCCCGGTGGGGGTTTGGCGCTGAATTGTTGTAAAAAATGCGATAAAATGCGGTGAAAAATAGTTTTCACCGCGTATTTCTTACACCTTTTTGTGGTGAATGCGGTAAATCGCGTTGAATTTTTTATTCGCATCTCGTTCTCAGTAGTTCTACAAAAAAAGCTTTCTTTCAAGGGTTCGAACCTCTTACATTCTGCATGCCTTTTCCCAATGCGCCAACTATCACTAACGTGCTTGATATTTCTTGTGAATTTAAATCAGATTCAGTATACGTTGGAAAGCAAATGCGGAGAATTTTTGTAATAAGTGCGGTAAATTTTGTTGCATCTTTTTTGTACGAGATTCGGTGAAATGCAATGAATTATTTTTTTTCACCGCAGTCAGCGCTTTCACTGCATGTCTTTCATTATTATGCCACAAAGTCGATGCGGTAAATTTTTGTAAAAAATGCGGTGAAATAGTTTTTTGACCAAACTCACTTCAATCACCGCATTTCTTAAAAAAAAATACCGCATTCGCCACCTTTCGTACAAAATTCACCCAAAAACCTGAACCCGGGATTGATCTCCCCTGAAAATGCGTGAGTCAATATGCAGTTATACCTCGGGCCGAGGACTTTTTGCCAATATTATGTAAGACAAGCGATAAGTAGCATTGACAACTCGGGCTGAGGTTTGGCGTTGAATTTTTATAAGAATGCGGTGAATTGCGTTGAATTATTTATTTTCAACGCGCATTTCTTAAAACCTTTTTGCTGTGAATGCGGTGAATCGCGGTGAATTTTTTATTTTCACCGCGCGCGTTCTCAGTATTCTTTTAAAGAAACCTCCATACTTGAGTTGGCACCTCTTACCTCCTGCTTGCCTTCAACTTTTTAGTCCACTGCTCAAATTGCCACTGACTTCTGCAATGTTTCTTGTAAATTTAACTCAGATTTAGTAAACGTTGGAGAGCAAATGCGATGAATATTTGTATGAAATGTGGTGAAATGTGTTAGTTTTTTAATCACCGCACTGACCATATTCACCGCATTTCCTACATTAATTTGCCATAAAAATTGAAGAAGTGAATTTTTTGTAAGAAATGCGGTGAATTTGGAGGTAAATTGTTTTAAGATATCCGGTGAAATGCGGTGAAATACTTGGTTTTCACCACATTCACCGCAATCACAGCAATCTCTAAATAATTCACAAAATAACCTCGACCTGGGAAGCCACAAAAATAACTTTGCGGTAAATGCGTTGAATTGTGTTTTCTTACATAACTTTGCGGTGAATGCGTTGAGTGTTTTCTGAGCGTAGATCTTACATAATTTTGCGTTTCTGCGCGAAGATCTTAATTAACTTTGCCGTTTCTAGCTTAGATCTTTCATAATTTTTCGTTTCTCATCTTTGAACTTTTTTGTTCTAGTTGCCTCTTCTAATATAGTGCCACGTGCCTTAGTAATTTTAAAAACACCCTTCTTTATAAGTGATGTGAAGTCATTGCTAAGTTCAACAAATATTTCTGTAAGGTCAACGCTAAATTCAACTAAAAATTAGCTATAATCTACGCTAAAGTTAACTCAAAAATGTATAAGATCTACGCTAAATTCAACGCAAAAATATATAAGATCCACGCTACAATCAAAGCGTAATTACGTAAGATCTACGCTAAATTCGACGGGAAGAAATGTAAGATTTAAGCTAATTTCAACGGAAAATCATGTAGGAGGTACGCTAAATTCAACGCAACTCTAACTAATATCCAAGATAAATTCAATCAAAATTATGTAAGATCTACGACCCAGCTTTTTTCGTACATAAATTTAAAGCATTCACCGTCAATCTTACAATTTTTCTTTTTTTAACGTTGAAACCGCGGACCGGGGCTGAACCAATGAACATTTCTAATTGGTTGACGAAGCTTGTTACTCTGGTTGCTGAAAAGTCTTAACAGGTTTTCAATTTGACATTATCTCCTGTCTCGTTGGCTGACTCGGGAATCAAGAAGTTCAGTCCCAATGTGGACCTCAACTGAAATCAATCTGTGGGCAAGCTAACTTTGAGGTAAAAAAATTTATGTAAGTTTATCGTTAAATAGGTTTTGAAGTACTCAGTGGATAGATTTTTTGAACCAGAAAAAAAAACGATAAAACTAATGAAAAGTCTTGAGTTTAACCAGTTTGTGTAACGGATAGCACACTAAGCTTGCAAACTCGAGAACCTATTTCTGAAAATTTCTTAAAACCCTATAACGAAGTACTAGTGTGATCTAAAATTATAAGGTAGGATTAGGTTGCGAGTGGGTTCATATGTAATTTTGAATATAGTCATTGTTTGGAACGCTGGTGGCGATGGGGGGCTCGTTCTAAACATACATCCAACGTAACATTCAATGGTACTCTGAAGTGGGATTCGATTTTTATTTATCTCTTCCAGTGTTCGCTTGGATACGTTGTACTGCTTTGTGTTCCTTACCCTGATGCTCTTCTATCCTCCGCACAGAATTCTATACTAAGCTGCTGAAACCGACTGACTATATGGACAAAAAAAAGACTATTGATTTCAGATCTTTTCGTTCATTTGCCACGTGCTAAGCTTTTTCGTTCTTGATAATCACTGCCCCCAATTTTGACTGGTCAAAATTAAGTTGGAACCTGTCTCCTCATCTATTGTATGATTTGACCGACCGGAATTAGAACTCGTCAAATTTTGTTACATTTAATTCCACTTGACGAACTTTGATTGCTAAAATTGGGCGAAAGAAATGTAGTAATAATTCTTTCCCCCGGGTTGAAACCCTGCAAACTTCGTAGTCCTCTCCCCGTCTTGCCTTGGCAACCGTTCCAAAAGGCATTGACCTTGGTGTATACTGCCAAAATCTACACGACATCTCCTACTTTTACTGGTTCAAATGATTGATGCCATATTCTCCTTCTCTCAATGTAGGAGGACATTCCTTTAAAAGTCCGCCTGAAAATTTATTGTCCATTCTATTTTTCTGTTCTCTCATGTGGAGAGCCGAATAGCTCGTTCTTGAAATTGCGAGGCAAATAAATGACTTTATGTCAGCTGTTAACCATCCAATACATAATTGGATACAGTTGTCGGCGGACGAGTACTCAAAATAGTTTCCGCCTGCTTTTGACTTATAAAAGTTTAGTTGCTGTTTTTGAGTATTACAAACCTCAACTCCTCAACTGCAGAGGTATTACATACCCCTGCACTGCTCGAATTAGAAACAAGTGAACGGAAAACAATAATGCTTCGGCACTTTTTTGTGCTCCCAAGACTGAGGGTCCGAAGAAATCCCAGCCGAAGGTTTGAAAAACCGGTGCTATTAGGGAAAAAAAGATCTTGTGGTAGACCTTGATCTGCCATTTTTGTTTCACAGTTCAATAGATCTTGTTTGCGGTAATCGCGGAACAAGCGTTTTATTTGTTTCAGAACGCTAGATAATCGGGGTTTTCTTATGCCGGTACGTACCTCTATTCTTTATTCCTCTATCTGTCTTGAATTTCCGCCAAACGACTGGCTACAAAAATTTTGCGTCTAAACTCTATTTTCTCTCCCTTGAATCAAACCATTACTGTCTGTCAATGAATTAACCAAAACAAAGGTTTTATGTTCAGTTCCTTTTCAATGTGTGGTCCGAGCCGGCTTCCGTACGCGTCTGTCTGTAATTCTAAATTTTGATATTTTTTGGGGTCTTAGCAAGTTGACTCCCCGCTTACCTATTCCAGCGATAACGAAATTCCATCTGAATTGACTAATCTCAGGTACGCCATATCAGTGGTAGCAGCAATCGGTGCATCTGAAAACATGTTCTATTCACATTGGTGCTACGGCTGATTACAGTAAACCCTCGATACTGTTACTTGATTGCAATTTTCAAATTCCATCATCCACTCTGACAACGGACTACGGAGAATAGAGGCAATCAATGATCCCGTTTTAAACGTGTTCGTCAATTGCTTGTAAAGAGAGCGGTGCAGATAGTCCTATACGATCATACATTTCAGAAACAATACTTATTAGACGTGTTGTTGTCATATCCTGAATACTATTGGGTCCCAATTTTCGTTTTTTTTTGAATCGTTCTTTGTCGCCTGAGGGAAACCACAACATGCCTAGTGTTTTGACTGAGAACTCACCTTGCTGAAAATTGTACAATTGGAGCAACTAAGCGTCGACAGTCGACTGCTGATTTTGGACACTACTTAGTATGTTTAAACTTTCCCAGTTGAAGCCCCTCCCAGACTTCTACAATTTAAACACACACACACACACACACACACACACACACACACACACACACACACACAAACACACCCCCTCACACACACACATATATATATATATATATATATATATATATATAGAAAATTATATATATATATATATATATATATATATATATATATTTATATACATATATATATATATATATATATATATATATATATATATATATATATAAATTCGATACGAGATATCAAAATGATCATATTGGACCACAACCGACATAGTTAAATTTCAATTTTGCTAATGTTGCTGATATCAGCTGTCATGCATTGGTTTTTACAAGAAAGAAAATAACTGTACGTAGTGATGATAATACGATTATTGATACGGGTTCCTAAGGAAACCTGGTCGTAGACCTATAGTTACTTACTTATTTAGTTATTTAATAAAGTGTTATTTTTACAATTTTGTTTGTTTTTTCTAAGTGTTACTATAATAATACCTACATTCAATCTTAAAAATGCTTTTCTTACTGTCATTTGTTGGTGGTGTTGTCTGGATAACGCTTTTTTACACTACTTATATGCGTGTCTGTGTGTCTTTTTATGGACTTTTCGTGTCTGTGTTTTTCAAATTTTACTACGCTTCTAGATTATGTTGAACAGTTTTTGCTTTCGTTTGCAAAAAAAACCGGTTGTTTGCTCAAATAGGACAAAAAATTTTCTCAAATGCTTATAATTTGCCCTCGGATAAAATTCTGTGCTACGCTCAGTTCCGCATGAGCCATCTTGTTATGGTAACTTGAGTATACTAATCAATTATGTAACAGAGACTGATGCGGAAAATGCAAACGGAGAGAACAACATATGTAACATCGGCTATTCAAAACTATCAAGTCAACTAGGAGAGTCAAAGGGTAATGCAATTTTACGTAATAAAAAATGCTGGTTTTAAGGAAAGCGTTGCCCCGTACCTAACTCTAAATGCGTTACAGTACTGGGCCCGTATAAAAGCAATTCCTCATCTTTACTGAATCGTAGACTGATTCTTGTCACTTTTTTTGACTTGTCAGATTTGCGTTCCCTCTGATTTTACAAATGGTCAGACTTGCACGATGTCCCGCACCCTAGACATCTTTTCTCCTTTCTGCACCAAAATGACTGTGGAAAGTTGGTCTTTTGCGCCGGAATTATACGCTTGAAAGAAGCAAAATTCAAGCGAGAAAGTGAGAAAAATATATTACGAGGCATACTTTCATTTACAAACATGGGAGGCTTGTCTTAACATTTGAAATTATTGAAATATATAAATTAGATTGATCTGTGTATGGAAGCTTGGATCTCGCCTGGGATGTATGTAATTTTGACCTGAACCGTTTTATTTAAAAAAATGGTTTGAGAAACATTCAGAGAACAAGGATTTTTAATTTGCCAAAAAAATCTTGGTATACCAAAAATAAAATTAAATTTTAATAGTGTGCCTTTCTAATTCAGTTTCAGTTTTTCTGTACACTTTGATCATTTTTCAATTAATTTCACTTTGCTTAGCTGAGTTGTAATCGAATAGTCGGACAAGCTAGTTTGGCTGTTTTTTACCCTTTTTGTTCATCTTCAAAAACAATCAGGACGAACCCAAATTAGCAGGGAAACTTCGCGGGATACAGTTTTCTGAAATATTTAATGTGCGTAGTGTTTCTGTATGGTAAATCTTGTTATCATTTCTGGCATAAATAAGATTGCTGATCTTTTTACACCTAGAAGGGTCACAATATCCACACCAATTGTTTGTGAGTTCTTGCCCCATTGCGGCTTGCTTTGAAGTTTTTTGGCTGAACTACCGGTACTGTGACAGAAGGAAAATTGTCCTTTTAAAACAGTTTTTAATAATCATTATAAATTGGGTGATAATTCTCAGTATTTGGAATTTCTTTTCATCAAACTTTGAATTTTCTTTTCGCTGTTTGGGATGACCGTAGAAACAGATTCGCGGATCAAATCAAAGAGTAGTTCATTCAACTTTCGTAGCGTTTAAGAAATCTTGATCATCCTTTTCAGATACCGATATTTGTCCTCTTGAAATAAATATATACAAAAATCCAAAAACCGATTATTTTATACCGATACGAATTTAGTCTAGAAAACGTCCCGGGTTGTTACTGGGAATATCATATTGATCATATTTACAATTTTTTTGCAAAATATCTTTTCCCGTAGCTTTTATCAACGGTGCAATGTTGAAAGAAAATTCAATTATTGAAAGGTGAGATCTTCTCCGTTTCTCCCCCCCCCCCCCCACGCACGCACGCACACACACACACACACACACACACACACACACTAAGCTACAAGAGCCATATTTTTGCATAATTATTTACTATGTAATGACACGTGCCAAGTAACTGGGCGTTGCTTAACGTTCTGGTGGGGGAAGGGAACAAACCGAAAAGGTGAAACAATCTTGTGGTTCAACGAAGCTCACTTCTTCAACAACGTCTTCATCAATTGTTTGTTAGCCTGACATTTGATTTGATTTGATAAGAGCCTTAGTGATGAGTGAATTTAAAACCTGCAATAATACTGCAAGCTGAATCAAAAACTTGCAAGATTATTGCACGAATCTTAAAAGATGCCAATCAAGGCAAAAAACAAATCAGGGTACAAATATTTTAGGAAACATCTTTGAAAAAAATTATTGTTTATTAAACAAATTACAAAACTGATATCAATTGAAAACTTTTCAGCAGGATTCAAAATCTGCCAAGAATCTTGCAAGAATCTTGCTCTTGCAAATTTTTTAATTCTGAAAAATTTCTTTGTTTATTTTTGGTAGCTAAAACTAACTGAAAACCAAAAATAAAATAACTTATATCAGAATTTTTGATCAGCAGAACTGAACCTAAATGAATTTTTTCGTAAACGCTTTTTGAATGTGAAATCTTGCAACATTCTTGCAAGTTTCTTCCAAGATTTTGAATTCAAAAACAACTTTCCCACAAATAACTAGATACATCTCGGGGCAACCAAATCCGTCTTTTTAGAGTTCAATTTACTTATTACACGACGAAAACAAACACTTTCAATCTTTCTCCCATTTTTTATTTAAACAAATTATTTATAGAGAAACAAACATTTGGAATTTTTTGTTACTGATCCTGACGGATCCAGCCTGGAGAGAAAAAGGAGGAGGGAAGAACCCCAAAAATCATACTGGAAAATCCCAAAAAATTCGGTTTGTAACAAGACTTAATTAGATTTTCCGACAGTTTCTTAACTATTTCAGCTCGATCAACGGCCAAATTCAGCCAGGTAACCAGGTAGAACAAATATCGAGGAATTCAAAATCTTGCAAGAAACTTGCAAGATGGATTCATAATCTTGCCAGATACTTGCAAGTTGAATTCAAATCTTGCAAAAATCTTGCAAGGAGGTTGCAAGTGGTATGTACTCCGTTCCAAGATTGCTTGCAGGATTCTTGCAAGATTTTTAGTTCTTTGAAAGATTGTATGCACGATTCTTGCAAGATTTTGAATTCAAAAACAACTTTCCCACAAATAAATAGATACATCTCGGGGCAACCAAATCCGTTTTTTTTAAAGTTCAATTTACCTATTACACGACGAAAACAAACACTTTAAATCTTTCTCCATTTTTTATTCAAACAAATTATTTATAGAGAAAAAAAAACTTGGAAATTTTTGTTACTGATCCTGACTGATTCAGCCTGGAGTGAAAAAAAGGAGGGAAGAACCCCAAAAATCATACTGGAAAATCCCAAAAAAGTCGGTTTTTAATTAGACTTAATTAGATTTTCCGACAGTTGCTTAACTATTTCAGCTCGATCAACGGCCGAATGCAGCCAGGTAACCAGGTAAAACAAATATCGAAGAATTCAAAATCTTGCAAGATGGATTCATAATCTTGCTAGATACTTGCAAGTGGAATTCAAATCTTGCAAGGAGCTTGCAAGTAGTATGTACTCCGTTCCAAGATTGCTTGCAGGATTCTTGCAAGATTTTTAGTTCTTTAAAAGATTGCTTGCAAGACCCTTGCAAGATTTTGAGTTCTTTGATCACTAGAGAGCGCATTTGATTGATTTGGTCAGAAAATGTGGTGGTTTGTCGCATTTAATTGCGTTAGTTTGTTAGATGTGAAGTCTTATTGATACAGATAGTATGTCCTATATTTAGGCTTTTCATTGTCGAAGTCACCAATACTTTCTGGCGTCTCTCTGCATGTATTGACCTAAATATTCCTTTTCTTTGCTTTGACGTGAACAACATTCCCATAGCTTCTCGTAAAATTACCCTTTTATCTGTGTTTATTGTCGCCTTGTGTTCAAAGTCAACGCTACTAGGGTCAGTTAGTCCAAAAATGTGGGCCGAATTGAAAACTGGGTGAGATATTGACTTTCTGAAGGGGTTATTTTAGAGCAGTGCTAGTGTTAGGGGGTATTTTAGGGGGGCTAGTGTTAGTATTAGTGTGACTGGAGGGGTAGCGTGCAAATTGACAGGTCCGTTTTATCCAGTAAAAGCATCCTGGCTCATTAAAATGCGGCTGCTAAAAGGCTGCACAGGCGCGCTAATCCGTTGAAATAATATTGATTTAGTGAAAAAGCATAAAATCAACTAAAGTCTCCAAAAACGCCACCGATGTTTTCACGCCTTTTCATAGCCTCGGAGAATTTTTTCAATTAATATTGCGAAATTCAATACTTATAACCGTTGGGCGAGATTAAGCGCCCTTATATTTGTTCGGTGAGCCCTAATCGGTTTTAATCCCCCCAATTCAATTGACACCTATCTAGATCTCGAGAGAAATAGGGTAGGGAAGTATTAGGGAACAACAAATAAATTCTATATTGTTTCTTTTATGCTCTTCCAATCTTCACTGCAATATAATATACACTCTCAAAGTAGTTAGTTGCTGCCTCAGTTAGATACTAACTTACTACTTCTTACTCGATACTTCTTTTGTCAATTGTCCAAATTATATTTTATATTTTCAATTTATTGTACGGATAAAGCTGTGAGCAATTCTATCTAATTTCCCATTTTGGAAATCAAGGATTAGTGAAAACATGATACAATGAATGCTTTAGGGATATGAAAGTCTATTTGCAAATGAAGTAGGAGACGTCAATGAGAAAAGGGGTCTTTCCCATATTATATCAAAGCACCTCCAAGTAAAGTGGCTGCTTGAAACAATAATTGACACACAACATTTTTCAGTAATACTTGATGAGTACGTGGCGCAATTTTTTGAAAGCTGAAGTAATTTTCTGCTCAAGTTGAGATCATTAATTGATTTGAATGCAAGTGACTCTTATAAAGTGTTCGATCTGATGCACATCAAACGCGCTTGGGAGCACAAATTTTTGCTGATAATAAAAAAATAGCAAACCAAGTTAAGGGATTAATGGCTTCCTTCATGAACAAAAATCTCGTTTTCAATACAACCTCAGAACAAACTAATGGGTGTCTTGCACTGGTAATGGTCTGCATAGCCATTTAAAAATAGGGAGTAACCATTACACCTCATTAATGGTGTAACCCAGGTCGAGGTGTCCAGGCCAAAGTGACCTCTGATCAGACCGACCATCTTCGAGTGCACATTAAAACTGTGCACTTTAAAAAATGTGTATGTAAATTTACCTGCAACTTAACGTTACTACAAAACGTAACACTACCTGCAAAATCACCGGAAATTTACCTAGAATGCACTATGATACCAAAAGGCTACGTGCAGCACAATTTGTGCTCCTTAAGCGTTATTTTCGCTCAAAAATGCTTTCCGCTAATTTGTACAGAAAAGAAGGTTAGGCTGCTTTATTTTTTTACTGTTTATCACGCTGCGGTCATTCGAAATGTTCACTTTTCATGGACAAATCCAAAGCAACTCAGCTTAAAATCACGATCTAGTAAACAGCATGCATAGAAACGATATCAAAAAGGTAACAGGCTGAAAGCGTCACCAGTGAAGGACTTGTGCGAGTTTTTTGAAAAACAGAACGAGATTTCTTGAAAAAAAAACATAAAAACTTTGTTCAGACAAACAATCATTTTTTTCCGGGGTGCAAATCGCTGTCAGTTATTAGGAAATTTTGAAAAATTACGAGGAAAAAATGCATTTCCTGGACCTTATTTTTCAACAAGAGAATGCTCCTGTGCATAAAACGAAGATTTTCGCCATTTTTTTTACAAGAAAACGAGTGGAAAGTACTAGAATGGCCAGCATACAGTCCAGATCTGAATCCTATTAAAAATTTATGTGCAATTTTGGAGCAACGATTACGAAAAGAGACAGTTTTAGGGAAAATTCAAAAGAAAAAAGGTATGAAATTTGGAATGAAATTGACGCAAACGTCGTGAGAAACCTGTATGAAAACTACGCAAACCCCCTACTAGAAGTTTCAAAAAGCTAAAGGTGTAATGACGCGTTATTAGAGAATAAACTTGAACTGAAAATGTTATACTATTTGATGTTTGTTTTGCTTTTTAAAAAATCGTCAGGTGTACTGAGCCTTTTGGTACCATAGTGTACATTACCCTAAAATTACCTGCAAAATCAACACAACAACAAAAGATTATGTACGTAGGTTTTTACGTCAAAAACCTTCAAAAACTCCGATTAAAAAGTAGTTAATAATTTTCTTTGGATGATTTAAATGATACAAAACAAGTCCCAGTAGAAAACTAGAAAAATTGAGCAGAAAATGTTATACCATATCAGATAGTTTCCTTGAGAAAAAAAATGGCGTGGTCCTATTTTTCAATTTGTGTTCGCATCGCTAAAATTGTTTCATTGTTCAACAATGATTGCGAATTGCGCTCGAATTACATGATCTAGAAAAGGCTTAGAGCGCGCGCATTTTAGTCTGGACAATGTTCCGGAAATTGTCTCATCAAAACCTGTATTAGTTGCATCCTTATTTAAATATTTTTTATAGCTGGATTTTATTGTTTATTAGACATACATAGAATTGGCTTTTCCTTAACGCATTTTAGTCTGAATGGAGGCAATTTGGACCGATAATCTGATCAGAGGCAGCTTCGATCATTTACTGATATGATCACAAACATTTTTCCAGCGCACGATTATGTGGTCAGAAGAGACTTTCTAGCGCAATTCAAGCGCACACGGAGTTTCGAGCGCACGATAGTTTGATCAGAGGTCAATTCGGTCTGGGCAAATCTGATCAGAGGTGATTACGGTCTGGACCTCAACCTGCGAAATGTGGTACACATGGGAACTCCTCAAATATCAATACGCGGATCGTTCAAAATAAACACGAGAAATTTGGATAAACAATAAACAAGACATACCATTGAATTTTGGAAGCAATTATAATAACAGTAATAATGCGCATTATTTCAGCCACCGAATTCGGTCAAACTTTACAAAGTGACCAAAGGGTGTTGAGCAGAAATAGAGATGCAAGATAAATTCAAATATAAAATCGAGAGTGATAAAATGTCACGGAAAAGAAATTTTTTTGAGTTATTGTTAATTGAAATACAAGAAGTCTTTTTAAAAAAAACCTCCAAAAGCGTTTCATACTGTTCTAAAAAAGCGTAGGGAAGATTTTTCGGGATAAGTTGACGTCTGAAATTTAACGAGCATATTCAGTATCAGACATGTTATTGTCAGAAAACTACATTTTAAACTACTTTAACATATTTTGTCTCCAATAAAAGTTTAGAGATAGCAAAGAAAATCAAACAACTTGGACAAATGTAAACAACGAAACTCTTATTGATCACTGCTTAAACGCAAAAAAACTTATTATCACATAAGTACTGCACAAACTCTTTACACAAACACCTGAAGTTTTTCCAGAGCTGAACAAAATAAACAATTGCATTTAAGTATTGTAGACAAATTGCAACAAAAGTGCAAATTCCACATATCAGCTTTTTTCAGATTTGTTCAAAACGTCTTCAACAACTTTGCTCCCTTAAAAATTTTGGGATCCAATGACACGTCGAAAAAAGGGTATATGAAAAACCACAATCCATTAACGAAAAATATTGGCTTTCTGAAAGTCTTGTCGTTCTCAACTAGATGTGACAGAAATTTTGTGGAGCGAATACGTGACGACAAATGTTAGATTGTATTACTTGGAGCCGAGTACACTTCTCACTGTGGAAGCTGAGTTTGCAGAGCCAAACTTAAACAAAAAAATGGCCAGCTAGTCAGGCAAAATTAAAAGAACGGCTAGCTAAATTGTTAACGAAGTGGGAAACGATGAGAGACTTTTGAGTAAAATGCTCTGCGAAGAAGGTCAAAATAATTTGAAAAGAATTGAAGGTTAAAATAAGAACTAAATTAAGACATCGATTAAGATTTACTGCGCTAAAAGTATAAATACGAACCGCGTTTGACCTTGGATGGGCTTCACTCAAAGAAGTCTTAAAAAGTTTTTTCATAAATGGTACAAAAAATTAGATATTTTAATATTACCCATCCGGAAGTGGCCTTTGATCAGACCAAGTCCAACGCACACGGAGTGTTTCCAGACCACAATTACAGGGTCTGGGATTTGGTTCTAGCGCACAATAGTATGATCAGAGGCTTCTTCGGTCTGGGGATGGTATGATCAGAGGTCACTTCGGTCTGGGATGGTATGATCAGAGGTCACTTTGGTCTGGGTATGGTATGATCAGAGGTCACTTCAGGGTGGGAATGGTCTGGTCAGAGGTGGATTCAAGCGCGCATTAGTCTGATCAGAGAAGATTTTGAGCGCAATTGGGTCTGATCAGAAACCATTTCGAGAGGGAATTTTTTCTTTTGATTTTTTGTTTTTTTTTACCCTATATATGTTGGCTCTGCCAAGAGGCAACAAAGCGCATAGTTCTGATCACATACAGATCTAATGTCTGATGGTTTTGATCAGAACCAAAGGGGTCCCGCTGATAGCAAATGTCGGTCACCTTAAAAGGACATTTTCATTAACTGTGGAACACGACGTTTTATATGGAAAGCTGTCTAAAATCATCCATTGAGTCCCAAATATGCACAAATGGTATATTAAATAAATTTTTTCTCAGCGGTTGGGTTTTTTTTAGCAATACCTTTAGAATGACATTTTCTTAGATAAATTTAATAATGCAAACATCAACTTTTATGAAATGAATTTATTAAAACAAAATTAAAGAAATTTGTTTATAGTGAAAATTTCGAGGGCAATTGAGTCTGATCAGAGGTAATTTCGAGCGCACAGTAGTCTGATCAGAAAGGATTTTGAGCGCACAATCATCTGGTCTGAGATTGATCTGGACCATGGCCGCCCAATCGTCTGGACAATAGCCTGATTTCAATCTGATCGGAGTTCATTTCCGTCTGTAAAGGTCTGATCAGAGACAGCTTCGAGCGCACTTTGAGCGCACACGATGTTTCGAAAGCACTTTAGTGTGATCAGAGGATATTTTGGTCTGGAACGGTCTGATCAGAGGCCACTTCCGAATGGCACCTCAATCTGGGTAGGAATATATAATAGATAAGCAATGATTCACTGGCTAAATATGTATCAATATCAATATACTGGTTATGAATAGATACTGATAAATGCTGATAATATAAACCAGATGTTTTTTGTTTTTGAGTAAAGTGGTGTTCGGAGACGAATTATTTGCAGCACCATAGTATCGTATGCGGGGTCAGTGGGTGATGCCGTTTCATTAATTACTTTCACTACGGGTACTACGGGGTAGATGGTGAATGATTTTTTTCTATATCACTTGTTCTGAGTCTGGGTTTTATCGGATGAATTTTCTAAGTTGACGAATCCAAACTTTGTCGCGTGCGGCCGATAGTTCTTGTTGTCGAAGTTCTATGAGAGTGCGAGTGCAGACACACGAGAAAATACTAAGGCGAAGAGACTTACTCGGGCGACAGTGAATTTAGCATAGGCTTCACTGTTGTCGAGTCACTTCCTATATCAACGCTTGGTGAGTAGCTAACTACAAGCGAAAATTTCAGACAATGAACCCATGTCGATAAAGATGTATGCGAGCAAACAAAACTATGCATCTTAGTGAGAGAATCGTTGACCATCAGCCGAAATAGTTGATCGAAAAACTGGGTTTCAGCAAGAGTACGGGAGAAACTGAGGACAAACGAGAAAACATGAACTCTCAGGGTGAGGTCCCAGACAGAATCAAATATGTTCTGTCGAAAGATGAACGCAAAACTGGGACGTCGTGCGCTCAAAATTACATATTTCTGGAAACAGTAGTAGTAACAAACCTATACACATAAGGCCACTTTTTGCTGATTTTCCCCAAACTAAGTTCGATCATGCCCGCGGATGAAAAGTTCTTGGCAATTGTTCCCTTTTAGTTTAGGATTGTTGCCTGAAAATTTAATGGACTTACCTTTTTGAACAGGACATGTTGGCTTGCCTCTTTAAAAAGGTATATAAACACACTGTGGAAAATACTGTCTGTAAACCCGGCAAATGCCTAAGGGCTTTAAATCCACTCTATATTTGTCATGAACACTTTTGCGTAGAAATCTGGGCTTCTAATGTGAATAAAATATTTATTGGTATTGCGTAATCAGGGTTAATTCCTGCATACGCAACTTTGAAGCACACAAGTTTATAAGTTTATAAGGGATATTTAAACCCTGTGAAGAAGATTGTTTGTATACAAACGTTTGCGGGCTATAAATCCAGTGAACACTTTTGCTCAGTAGCAGAAATCTGGGTGTCTAATGTGAATAATCTATATATTGGTATTGCGTATGCAGTCTCACGTTGAACATTTTGTTTTTAACTACATGTGAAACGTTTTGGTAGGAAGCGTTCTATTTTCTGATGAAATTATTACCTAAGGGCTATTTTCAGAACACAAACTCAAACTCGAACTCGAACTCGTCTGGCTCAGACTGTTAATAGACTTCCCTTTCATTTATTACACAATGAGCCATATGATTCAGACGTATTACGTTTTGACGAAATTCGTATCCGAAAACAACCAGTTCAAACACGATGAAAGAAGTAATTGATTCTTCAATAAATTTATTTAAAAAAGGAACAAAAAAAAGCATTCTGAAAGATAATAATTTACTGAAACTTTGACCTCATCAACTGTTGTTTTGTCCAGCAAAGATCAGTGGTTTTTGACAGGGAAGACAATCTTCGATTAGAAAGAACACAAGTTGAGAGTAACTTCTACCCCCCCCCCCCCCGCAATTTAAATCGGGTTAATTCATCATTTGAAAAGAAATCATCGTTTGAAGTTATACTAATAAGTCAAAACGAAGTCCTTGAGGAATCCGAAAGGTATAGAAACATCTTGTTTCTAGTTTTGAAGGATCTATCAGAAAAACGAGTAGTTTCAAGAAGAACAGTTGGGTGTAACAACGTCTTGTCACTTTGGTTGCAGAGAATACAAAGACACAAAAGACCGAAAAACCTTGTTTGGATTCCGAGCGCTTCAAAAACAAATTGGCATAAGGAAGCAAAAAAAGAGAACATCTGGAAACCAGAGGAACAGCATTTTGTTTGTCTATCATCAGAGCGCATCAAGAATCTCTAAGCAGGAGGAGTGGTTCAAAACAGAAAACCTGTGCAAAGTAAGTTAACACGACGTTTTATATGGAAAGCTGTCTAAAATCATCCATTGAGTCCCAAATATGCACAAATGGTATATTAAATAAATTTTTTCTCAGCGGTTGGGTTTTTTTTCTTTAGCAATACCTTTAGAATGACATTTTCTTAGATAAATTTAATAATGCAAACATCAACTTTTATGAAATGAATTTATTAAAACAAAATTAAAGAAATTTGTTTATAGTGAAAATTTCGAGGGCAATTGAGTCTGATCAGAGGTAATTTCGAGCGCACAGTAGTCTGATCGGAAAGGATTTTGAGCGCACAATCAACTGGTCTGAGATTGATCTGGACCATGGCCGCACAATCGTCTGGACAATAGCCTGATTTCAATCTGATCGGAGTTCATTTCCGACTGTAAAGGTCTGATCAGAGACAGCTTCGAGCGCACTTTGAGCGCACACGATGTTTCGAAAGCACTTTAGTGTGATCAGAGGATATTTTGGTCTGGAACGGTCTGATCAGAGGCCACTTCCGAATGGCACCTCAATCTGGGTAGGAATATATAATAGATAAGCAATGATTCACTGGCTAAATATGTATCAATATCAATATACTGGTTATGAATAGATACTGATAAATGCTGATAATATAAACCAGATGTTTATTGTTTTTGAGTAAAGTGGTGTTCGGAGACGAATTATTTGCAGCACCATAGTATCGTATGCGGGGTCAGTGGGTGATGCCGTTTCATTAATTACTTTCACTACGGGTACTACGGGGTAGATGGTGAATGATTATTTTCTATATCACTTGTTCTGAGTCGGGGTTTTATCGGATGAATTTTCTAAGTTGACGAATCCGAACTTTGTCGCGTGCGGCCGCTAGTTCTTGTTGATCAAGTTCTATGAGAGTGCGAGTGCAGACACACGAGAAAATACTAAGGCGAAGAGACTTACTCGGGCGACAGTGAATTTAGCATAGGCTTCACTGTTGTCGAGTCACTTCCTATATCAACGCTTGGTGAGTAGCTAACTACAAGCGAAAATTTCAGACAATGAACCCATGTCGATAAAGATGTAAGCGAGCAAACAAAACTATGCATCTTAGTGAGAGAATCGTTGACCATCAGCCGAAATAGTTGATCGAAAAACTGGGTTTCAGCAAGAGTACGGGAGAAACTGAGGTCAAACGAGAAAACATGAACTCTCAGGGTGAGGTCCCAGACGGAATCAAATATGTTCTGTCAAAAGATGAACGCAAAACAGGGACGTCGTGCGCTCAAAATTACATATTTCTGGAAACAGTAGTAGTAACAAACCTATACACATAAGGCCACTTTTTGCTGATTTTCCCCAAAAGATGTTCGATCATGCCCGCGGATGAAAAGTTCTCGGCAATTATTCCCTTTTAGTTTAGGATTGTTGCCTGAAAATTTAATGGACTTACCTTTTTGAACAGGACATGTTGGCTTGCCTCTTTAATAAGGTATATAAACACACTGTGGAAAATACTGTCTGTAAACCCGGCAAATGCCTAAGGGCTTTAAATCCACTCTATATTTGTCATGAACACTTTTGCGTAGAAATCTGGGCTTCTAATGTGAATAAAATATATATTGGTATTGCGTAATCAGGGTTAATTCCTGCATACGCAACTTTGAAGCACACAAGTTTATAAGTTTATAAGGGATATTTAAACCCTGTGAAGAAGATTGTTGGTATACAAACGTTTGCGGGCTATAAATCCAGTGAACATTTTTGCTCAGTAGCAGAAATCTGGGTGTCTAATGTGAATAATCTATGTATTGGTATTGCGTATGCAGTCTCACGTTGAACATTTTGTTTTTAACTACATGTGAAACGTCTGGGTAGGAAGCGTTCTATTTTCTGATGAAATTATTACCTAAGGGCTATTTTTAGAACACAAACTCAAACTCGAACTCGAACTTGTCTGGCTCAGACTGTTAATAGACTTCCCTTTCATTTATTACACAATGAGCCATATGATTCAGACGTATTACTTTTTGACGAAATTCGTATCCGAAAACAACCAGTTCAAACACGATGAAAGAAGTAATTGATTCTTCAATAAATTTATTTAAAAAAGGAACAAAAAAAAGCATTCTGAAAGATAATAATTTACTGAAACTTTGACCTCATCAACTGTTGTTTTGTCCAGCAAAGATCAGTGGTTTTTGACAGGGAAGACAATCTTCGATTAGAAAGAACACAAGTTGAGAGTAACTTCTACCCCCCCCCGCAATTTAAATCGGGTTAATTCATCATTTGAAAAGAAATCATCGTTTGAAGTTATACTAATAAGTCAAAACGAAGTCCTTGAGGAATCCGAAAGGTATAGAAACATCTTGTTTCTAGTTTTGAAGGATCTATCAGAAAAACGAGTAGTTTCAAGAAGAACAGTTGGGAGTAACAACCTCTTGTCACTTTGGTTGCAGAGAAGACAAAGACACAAAAGACCGAAAAACCTTGTTTGGATTCCGAGCGCTTCGAACACAAATTGGCATAAGGAAGCAAAAAAAGAGAACATCTGGAAACCAGAGGAACAGCATTTTGTTTGTCTATCATCAGAGCGCATCAGGAATCTCTAAGCAAGAGGAGTGGTTCAAAACAGAAAACCTGTGCAAAGTAAGTTAAAAAACTTCTTTTGTCTTCATGTAGCTCCTCCATCATTTCAACCTATATAACTCATCCACGGAAGAAAACAAGGTAGTCGGAAAACATCAATTTTGCTCACATAGTATACATATGAGTCATCAAAGGTCAATTGTACATCATTTTTTTTCTCTTAATGTACAAGTCCTAGAGAAAACCTTCTTAAGGAAAAGTTGTTCCATTAGTGAAAACTAACACAAAACTACTTTAAAAAACATCAATTTTCCTCACATAACATAATTGAGTCATAAAAGGTCAATTTTTCATCATTTTTTCCTCTTAATGTACAAGTTCTAGAGAAAAGTTTCTTAAGAAAAATTTGTTCCACTAGTGAAAACTAACACAAAACAACTTTTAAAAAAATCAATTTTGCTCACATAACATATATATGAGTCATCAAAGGTCAATTGTACATCATTTTTTCCCTCTTAATGTACAAACCCTAGAGAAAGTTTCTTAAGGAAAAGTTGTTCCATTAGTGAAAACTAACACAAAACCACTTTAAAAACATCAATTTTGCTCACATAACATATGTATGAGTCACCAAAGGTCAATTGTAAATTATTTTTTCCCTCTTAATGTACAAGTCCTATAGAAAAGTTTCTTAAGAAAAAATTGTTCCATTAATAAAAATTAACACAAAACTACTTTAAAAACTATCAATTTTGCTCACATAACATATGTATGAGTGATCAAAGGTCAATTGTACATCATTTTTTTCCGCTTAATGTACAAGTCCTAGAGAAAAGTTTCTTAAGGAAAAATTGTTCCATTAGTGAAATTAACACAAAACTACTTTAAAAAACATCAATTGTGCTCATATAACATATATATGAGTCATCAAAGGTCAATTGTACATCATTTTTTTCCTCTTAATATACAAGTTCTAGAGAAAAATTTCTTATGGAAAAGTTGTTCCATTAGTGAAAACTAACACAAAACTACTTCAAAAAACATCATTTTTGCACACATAATATATATATATATATATATATATATATATATATATATATATGAGTCATCAAAGGTCAATTGTACATCATTTTTTTCCTCTTTATGTACAAGTCCTAGAGAAAGTTTTTTAAGGAAAAGTTGTTCCATTAGTGAAAACTAACTCAAAACTACTTTAAAATACATCAATTTTGCTCACATAGTATACATAAGAGTCATTAAAGGTCAATTGTACATCATTTTTTCCTCCTAATGTACAAGTCCTAGAGAAAAGTTTCTAAAGGAAAAGTTGTTCCAATAGTGAAAACTAACACAAAACTACTTTAAAAAACATCAATTTTGCTCACATAACATCTGTATGAGTCATCAAAGGTCAATTGTACATCTTTTTTTCCCTCTTAATGTACAAGTCATAGAGAAAATTTTCTCAAGGAAAAGTTGTTCCATTAGTGAAAAATAACAGAAAACTACTTTAAAAAACATCCATTTTGCTCACAAAACATATATATGAGTCATCTAAGGTCAATTGTACATCTTTTTTTTTCCTCTTAATTTTTAAGTCCTAGAGAAAGTTTCTTCAGGAAAAGTTGTTCCATTAGTGAACACTAACACAAAACTACTTTAAAAACATCAATTTTGCTCACATAACATATATATGAGTCATCAAAGGTCAATTGTACATCATTTTTTTTCCTCTTAATGTACACGTCCAGACAAAAGTTTCTTAAGGAAAAATTGTTCCATTAGTGAAAACTAACACAAAACTACTTTAAAAATATCAATTTTGCTCACATAAAATATGTATGAGCCATCAAAGGCAATTGTACATCATTTTTTCCTCTTAATGTACAAGTCCTGGAGAAAAGTTTCTTAAGGAAAAATTGTTCCATTAGTGAAAACTAACACAAAACTACTTTATAAATATCAATTTTGCTCCCATAATATATGTATGAGTCGTCAAAGGTCAATCGTACATCATTTTTTCCCCCTTAATGTACAAGTCCAAGAGAAAAGTTTCTTAAGGAAAAGTTTTTCCATTAGTAAAAACTAACACAAAACAAGTTTCGCTCATATAACATATGTTTGAGTCATCAAAGGTCAATTGTACATCGTTTTTTCCCTCTTACACTTCCTAGAGAAAAATTTCCAAATTAAAAGTTATCACAATAGGGAAGCAAAATTACTTTAAAAGATATGAATTTTGCCCTTACAAATAGTATATGAGTAATCAAAAGTCAACTGAACATTTTTTTTGCGTGCACGAGAAGTACAAAACAGTTTAATTAATGGAAATTTCCCTAGGTAAAAAGTTATGCAGTTTTGAAAATTAGGTTTAAAAATTAAGTCGCCAAAAAATTCTCCAAAAGCTCTTTTGTTTAATTTTCTCTCACTTCACATCTGTGAAAAAAAATGGATTGACACCAAAACTTTCTTACTTGAGACATATAAAGCAAATATCGAAATAAACCATTCATTCAATCAAAGATTCTCAACCATAGCAAAGATGTCTCGCTTAAACTTATTCTGCAGGCTAAACGTCATTCTACTTGATAAAAATAACGGTCCCAAAAAGCACAAAAACTCCTTAATAGTCTTATCTATTTATCGTTGGCCGTTTACACAAAATAATTGCAACCAAAATTTCCGACTGAATTCTGTTAGTACTCTAAAACATAACTAAAATAGTCCAGAAATATTTCAAAACGTGTCAATGAGTCATCAAAGATTTAAAGTTCAAAAACATTTCTAGAAGTTAAAATTTTATATAAAGTTTTTAACAGAAGATTTTCAAAGGTCAGTAAAACCGCAATGCGCATTTCTAGGAGATTTTCACTTATATTTAAACAATTTAAATTTCTTCCTAGAGGCTCTACATTTGTGAAATTTATATGAGAATAAAAACGTACCAAAGAGATCATCTATTTAAAAACTTAAAATCAAAGAAAATTTGAGATAAAAATTTGTGAACATTAGCAAAAGTTTCTTATCAATAATTAACTACTCATGAAATTTTTTGAGTTTGTTTTTTAAAACCATCCTTAAACAGTTAATAAACGTTTCCAGCAGTCAGTAGATGCAAACTTGTTCTTGTTAGATGTCAAAAACTAAGACATAGTTTCTCTAACTTTGTTTTTGAATGAAAAAAACTAAACTAAAAACGTTCAGACCCTTTTGTTGAAGAAGCATATATTTTAGAGTGCTGATTCGTTTGGCAGCACCAAAAAAATTCAACAACAAGAATTTTGTCAAAATTACAGTATGAACTATGAACGTTTTGTACTACATATGTATCTGTAGTAACATTAACTTTCAACCAATTTATAGAACCGAAAAAAATTTAGTTAGATAATAGTTGCAAATTTCGTAATCAACGGAAAATTTCAGCATCTGTTTTACATTATATCATTCTGAGTGCGGAGATCTGCATGGTCAAATTTTTGTTAAACTGACAAAATAAACTGAACAGAAAGCGAATGTTGATTGGTATGACAAAGATCAGCAAGGTCAAATTTGCTATGCGTTACCCAAAACAGCCAGTTCTTTCCCATGCTATAAAAAGCGACGATTAAAAGTTACAAAACTAGAATCCAATAATGTAGCTTATTTCTGCTTCAGGAAACTATACAGCTCTTTTTACAATCTACTCGAAATTTATGATAACTTTACCAGATGAAGCAAAACTGAAAAACTTTTGTTTTCTTGGAAAAGAAATTAAGACAACTATGTGGATTTCGACGCTTTCTTAATGTGCTCGGTTTTCTTCTACTTTAGCTAAAATTCGTGATCCTGTTTTGCAAAGTACGATAAAAAATTAGTGTGCTATGAAATTTGATATGTAAAACTTGATTTGCTCTTCAGTGTCAACTTTTGGTTGACTGTTGAAATAATTGTGTTCGTCAACCAAAACTTGACACTGAAGAGCAAATCAAGTTTTAAATATCAAATTTCATAGCACACTAATTTGTTATCGTACTTTGCAAAACAGGATCACGAAATTTAGCTAAAGTTGACGAAAACCAAACACATTAAGAAAGCGTCAAAATCCACATAGTTGTCTTAATTTCTTTTCCAAGAAAACAAATGTTTTTCAGTTTTGCTTCATCTGGTAAAGTTTTCATAAATTTCGAGTAGATTGTAAAAAGAGCTGTATAGTTTCCTGAAGCAGAAATAAGCTACATTATTGGATTCTAGTTTTGTAATTTTTAATCGCCGCTTTTTGTAGAATGGGAAAAAACTGGCTTTTTTGGGTAACGCATAGCATATTTTACCTTGCTGATCTTTGTCATACCAATCAACATTCTCTTTCCGTTCAGTTTATTTTGTCAGTTTAACAAAAATTTGACCTTGCAGATCCCCGCAATTTGAAAGATATAATGTAAAACAGATGCTGAAATTTTCCTTTGATTACAAAATTTGCAACTATTATCTAACTAAAAATTAAATTAATGTTAC
This sequence comes from Convolutriloba macropyga, assembly GCF_964194025.1. Taxonomy (NCBI): domain Eukaryota; kingdom Metazoa; phylum Xenacoelomorpha; order Acoela; family Convolutidae; genus Convolutriloba; species Convolutriloba macropyga. The sequence goes on from NC_134475.1 coordinate 36,103,540, forward strand.
TACAGATACATATGTAGTACAAAACGTTCATAGTTCAAACTGTAATTTTGACAAAAGTCTTGTTGTTGAATTTTTTTTTTGGTGCTGCCAAACGAATCAGCACTTTAAAATAAATGCTTCTTCAACAAAAGGGTCTGAACGTTTTTAGTTTAGTTTTTTTCATTCAAAAACAAAGTTAGAGAAACTATATCTTAGCTTATGACATCTAATAAGAACTAGTTTGCATCTACTGACCGCTGGAAACGTTTATTAACTGTTTAAGGATGGTTTTAAAAACAACTTCAAAAAATTTCATGAGTAGTTAATTATTGATAAGAAACTTTTGCTAATGTTCACAAATTTTTATCTCAAACTTTCTTTGATTTCAAGTTTTTAAATAGATGATCTCTTTGGTACGTTTTTATTCTCATATAAATTTCACAAATGTAGAGCCTCTAGGAAGAAATTTATTTTGTTTAAAAATAAGTTAAAGTCTCTAGAAATGCGCATAGCGGTTTTACTGACCTTTGAAAACTTTTGTGAAAAACTTTATAAAAAATTTTAACTTCTAGAAATTTTTTTGAACTTTAAATCTTTGATGACTCATTGACACGTTTTGAAATATTTCTGGAATATTTTAGTTAAGTTTTAGAGTACTAACAGAATTCAGTCGGAAATTTTGGTTGCAATTATTGTTTGTAAACGGCCAACGATAAATAAATAAGACTATTAGGAGTTTTTTGTGCTTTTTGGGACCGTTATTTTTATCAATTAGAATGACGTTTAGCCTGCAGAATAAGTTTAAGCGAGAAATCTTTGCTATGGTTGAGAAACTTTGATTGAATGACTGGTTTATTTCGATATTTGCTTTATATGTCTCAAGTAAGAAAGTTTTGGT
>NC_134475.1:36104616-36332116 GCF_964194025.1 Convolutriloba macropyga
ACTACTACTACTACTACTACTACTACTAACTACTACTACTACTACTACTACTACTACTACTACTACTACTACTACTACTACTACTACTACTACTACTACTACTACTACTACTACTACTACTACTACTACTACTACTACTACTACTACTACTACTACTACTACTACTACTACTACTACTACTACTACTACTACTACTCTACTACTACTACTACTACTACTACTACTACTACTACTACTACTACTACTACTACTACTACTACTACTACTACAACTACTACTACTACTACTACTACGACTACGACTACGACTACGACTACGACTACGACTACGACTACAACTACCCAGATTTAACGCAGTTTAGCGAATTCACTGCTTTTCTCAAAAAAAAATTAACACTTTTTTTCCAAGTAGTGTAAATTCACCAATAAGTCAAGCGGTGATTTATGTAATTTCACCGCTTTCACTGCTGTTCTAACAGAGTTTTACCACTTTTTTTCTAAACGGTGAATTTATGTAAACTCACCACTAAATTAAGCGTTGAATATATGTAATTTTGTCGCATTCTTTGCTTTTCTCACAAAATTTATAACAATTTTTCCATGCGATGAATTTCTGTAAGTTCACCACTAAGTTATGCAGTGAATTTATGTGATTTCAAAGCTTTTACTGCTGTTCGCCCCAAATTTTAACACTTTTGGTCTAAGCCGTGTGAATTAATGTAAGTTGACCACGAATTTAAGCGGTGATTTTATATAATTTCATCGCATTCACTGCGTTTCACACAAGATTTTGACAATTTTTTTCTAAGCGGTGAATTTATGTAAGTTCAGCACTAAATTAAGCGGTGAATTTATGTAATTTCACCGCATTCACTGCTGTTATCCGGAAATTTTAATACTTTTTTCCAAGCGATGAATTTATGTAAGTTCACCACTAAGTTATGCGGTGAATTTATGTGATGTCACCACTTTCACTGCTGTTCTCCCCAAATTTTAACACTTTTCGTCTAAGCCCTGAAATTATGTAGGTTCACCACGGATTTATGTGGTGATTTTTTATAGTTTCAGCGCATTCGCTGCTTTTCACCCAAAATTATAAAACTTTTTTCTAAGCGGTGAATTTATGTAAGTTCACCACTAAGTTAAGAGGTGAATTTATGTAATTTCACAGCATTCACTGCTGATCTCACAAAATTTTAACACTTTTCGTCTAAGCCGTGAATTTATGTAAGTTCACCACGAATTTAAGTGGTGATTTTATTAATTTCAGCGCTTTCACTTCTTTTCACACAAAATTATAACACTTTTTTCTAAGCGGTGAATTTAAGTAAGTTCACCACTAAGTAAGAGGTGAATTTATGTAATTTCACAGCATTCACTGCCATTCTCACGAAATTTTAATACTTTTTTCCAAGCGGTGAGTTTATGTAAGTTCACCACCAAATTAAAAGGTGAACTTATGTAATTTCACCGCATTCGACGCTTATCTTACATAATTTGGACACTATTTTTCAAAGCGGTAAATCTATGTATTTTCACCGCTAAATTTAGCGGTGAAATTATGTAATTTCACTGCTACCAGGTGATTAAGGTTTTTTTCACCACATTTACCGCCTGATTTATGTAGTTTCACCGCATTCACCGCTTATCTTACAAATTTTCCGCTTGCACTGCTTATCTTACATAATTTTGCGTTGTATGGCAGTGACACCTCGACCCGGAGTGTAATCGAATTTCCTAGCATTTATGGACCTCAAAATTTAAAATAAGAACAGAGTTTTCAAGTTTTTGACAACTTTTTTGATATCAAATTTGTAATTATAATGCTGTTTCAATCCCAGGTTGAGGTCCTCGTTCAAAAGTCCTTATGAAAATACCCATCCAGACTATTTTTGCTTATGAAAATACCCAGGCAGACCAAAAATGCCTATGATCCAGACTTTGCCTCGTTCAAAATTTTGGTGCGTTTATGTGCTCGTTCAAGAACTCTTATGAAAAGACCCGTACAGACCAAAATGCGATATGATCCAGACTTTGGCTCGTTCAAAATTTTGGTGCGTTTATGTGCTCGTTCAAGAACTCTTATGAAAAGACCCGTACAGACCAAAATGCGATATGATCCAGACTTTGGCTCGTTCCATTTATGAAAAGACTCAGAAAGACCGAAAAAATTTATGATCCAGACTTTGGATCGTTCAATTTATGAAAAGACTGGAGCTAAGAAATACCGACAAAAATGCCGTACGAAACGTCGGTATTTGTCGGTTTTTGTCGGTTTCATCGGTTTTGCATGTATGAAGCGTCGGTTTTTTCGATATTGTAGAAATAATCCGTATTGGTTGTGAGAAGTGTCGGATTAACGGGAATTGCAAGTTTCAAGTCAGGAAGCATCAGTTTACGTAACAGAGTCATCGTCCTATCACCGTAAAGTAGTCTTAGTACTGGTAGTAGTAGTAGTAGTAGTAGTAGTAGTAGTAGTAGTAGTAGTAGTAGTAGTAGTAGTAGTAGTAGTAGTAGTAGTAGTAGTAGTAGTAGTAGTAGTAGTAGTAGTAGTAGTAGTAGTAGTAGTAGTAGTAGTAGTAGTAGTAGTAGTAGTAGTAGTAGTAGTAGTAGTAGTAGTAGTAGTAGTAGTAGTAGTAGTAGTAGTAGTAGTAGTAGTAGTAGTAGTAGTAGTAGTAGTAGTAGTAGTAGTAGTAGTAGTAGTAGTAGTAGTAGTAGTAGTAGTAGTAGTAGTAGTAGTAGTAGTAGTAGTAGTAGTAGTAGTAGTAGTAGTAGTAGTAGTAGTAGTAGTAGTAGTAGTAGTAGTAGTAGTAGTAGTAGTAGTAGTAGTAGTAGTAGTAGTAGTAGTAGTAGTAGTAGTAGTAGTAGTAGTAGTAGTAGTAGTAGTAGTAGTAGTAGTAGTAGTAGTAGTAGTAGTAGTAGTAGTAGTAGTAGTAGTAGTAGTAGTAGTAGTAGTAGTAGTAGTAGTAGTAGTAGTAGTAGTAGTAGTAGTAGTAGTAGTAGTAGTAGTAGTAGTAGTAGTAGTAGTAGTAGTAGTAGTATTGATCTGACTGCCAATTTGAAGTAGTAGAAAAAGTTGATCTTGGGACAATATGAAATTTACTATTATTCATTTTGGCACTTAAATTGGCATCACCTATATTTTTTTTTCGGTGACCACTATCAACTTTTTTGTCCAGAAAAGCAGAAAGCAAGGTCATTGGACCAAAAAAAATTTTTAATTTTCACTTTCAAAAATTTTTCCTCGAAGTTGTAAGAGTTGAGTTATATACCATTTTGAAGCAAAAATTTTGTCGTACTGCCAATATGAAACATCAAAATTTCATTTTGGCATCACTAAATCTTGGTAGTAAGAAGAACCGAAACAAATTTTTTTCGTCTTAAAATCTAATACAAAAGTCAAATTTGTGCCAACCAATAGCTCAAAATTTAAAAAAAAACTAATTTTTATTTCAAAACCAAAGTGCTGCATACAATGTATGTACACGAGTGTTGGCCAAAATGAGTCGGATTAAAATGGACTCTAATCGGATTAAAATGTTCGTGCATTTTAAACATGTCCAATTTGTTCAAACTAAATTTGCATGTGCACTTGTTTGCTGGGACTTGAAACAAAATCAGTGCAAAAGCCAAGAGTTAGTTGATACAATCTAAACTGTCAGTGCAAAAGCCAAGCGTTTGCATATAAACCATATGCAGTCTACCACTGAAAAATCATGATTGATGTCAAATTGTGTCAATATAAATAAATGCTTTAGGATGATGGATGATGAGGTGGACAGAAGGAAGTCTCACTGGACGTATCACCCTTGATTCATTAGTCTCTCTGTAACTGTCACCCATCGTGTTAACATTGAACTTTTACATATAGGAATGTTGACAATAATTGTGCATACATGACTTAATAAATTCTTGATTATTAATTTTTTTTCAATCGTGTAACAATTTAACTAACGTAGCAGTTAATTAAAAACTGTAAGCGATATGGTTACTCATAAGCTTCAGATAAAACTCGATTACAGATAAGACTGTATTGTTCGCTCTTTTTGCGCTCTCTTTGTCTGCTTCATTGTCATGATGCCAGTCACACTTAGAGGTTACAATGGTATTATATATCATTACGATATTATGAAAGGAATGAAATTATGAAATCAAATACTGAATGGAATGTAGCAACATTTTGAAATCAAATACTGTATGAATTATCGGTGCAATTTCATCACAAATGAGGGACGATTGTAACATAGTTCCCCAAATGAGGGACAATTGAAACATAAATATGTAAACGTACTGCATTTGGCAGAAAAGAAAATTGAACAACGAGAAAAGAAAATTGAACAACAAATGCATACTGCATTTGGCTACTGAATTACTCACAAAGTTATCAACATGGATCACAAATGATTATGAAAATTATGGATTTATCAACTGAAATATGTAAGAAAGTGAGGCACAGTAAGTAAGTGAGGCCTTGGCACAGTGCTGTCAATTAAATCTTCAGAGCACTTACTAATTGCACTAATGAGTGTTTTATAGTTTTGACAATGTTCTTACATTTGCTGGCAAACAGGATTACAGATCCTTGTGACCCAATTCATGATCCGAAATGTCAACCTCATATTCCTCGTATTCATCAAAATTTGAGTCCGAGTCACTATCCTCCTGAGGGCATTGTTGAATTGAACTTTTAATCATTTGACGATTGTCGGGTAATTGCGCGGGTTGGAATGATGATGCGCTGCAAGATGGCCCTTGTACCACGATTTCATCATCTATCTCTGTATCTGATGCTAGTTCCCCAAAACGGCTTGTTGTTTTGCGGAGACGTTTGCTTCTACGAAATCCAGTTTCTTGTCGAATGATCCTTACTGGGGGTGCTGAGTGATAAGAACTAACTGAATTATCTGGGCTAGCAATTCTTACTTGTTTATTGGTCGGAAATTCTTTCGAAGATTTTCTTTTGGAACTTCGTCTCTTACTTGTCCTTGATACTTTCCGTTCTGGAATTTTAATTCTGATCGCCTTTTTGGTGTTAGATTTCGATGGGTCTCGGCTGGGATCAGTCTCTGACTGTTTTTTAATTGAAATTTCCCCCGACATTTTCTTTAATGAAGTTGAGACGTGTTTCTGCATTCGTTCGACCATGGCGTCTATTGCGTTGCCACTCTTGTCCACTGGTTGGATGAACTGCTCAAGTGGAGTATTCCTCTGTTCTGGTGTTCCGAATTTTGCTAAGTCTGCTTTATGTATATCAGTGTCGGGTCTACCCGGTACGCGTATCGTAACGGTTGAGTCTGAAGTCTTTATAATTGATGCTCCCGCTGGTATTGTCTCATGAAGTCCTTCAAGACTTTTTCTCCTGCTCTTAACATTTGAGTTTTTCCGTGCGAATTTGATTCGGGTACTCGAAGGATTGACTGGCTGTGAACTCGATGACGGAAGAAATTTGAACAAGTTCTGAGCACTAGTTGCCTCTCTGATTCGGTCTTTATTTCGTTTAATTTCTTCTTCACTTAGTAAGTCTTCGTCCCTCCAATTTGAATCATCTATTAGTTCCTCTGAGCCGAATGTGTCATAATCCAAACAGTATTTCGCAACATTATCCCATGACATGTTTGTGTCTTAACATTATCCCTGTTTTAAAATTATAATATGTATATTTCTTTTGACCATCGTAAATAGGTCTGGTAGAATTGGTACTATTAGCTTAGTACAATTGGCTTTAAGTTCTTACCAAACTCTGTGCACGCTTTACACAGTCGAACTCTATTGAGTAAATCTCTGTTGCAAAATGGCCACCACACTCGCGTTGCCAGTTCCGTCATGCCCCAACTTCCAGGGTGTGTAGCATGGAATACATCTGAAACTGCCTCTTTAATGCTGTTAGGAATTGCGACTCTATTGTCGACAAATATGCAACCGTTCCTTGTGCTCAATGATCTCCAATGAGCATGCACTTGTTTACTAAGTTTGCGACATCTTTCTTTGTCGTTTGAAATAATGCAATCTCTGATTTCTCTTAGTATAGAATCTCTGTTGGTAAGGGCAGCTAAGAATTTTGAGTTAAACAATTGTCGTACATTTGAGTCTAGGTCGGAAAATGTGGGCATCATGATAGGAGTACTGGCTTGCGTTTGGTGACAAGTAGGAGGCTTTGAAGGAGACAAGTAATTTCTAAGATTGAAATTAGTTACAATAGGGATTTCATTCGTGTAACTTGGTTCGGACGAATTATCAGACATATTAGTATAAACAGAAGGGGGGTTGCATACGAAATAATTTGATGAAGATGAATAGAAGAATTTGATGAATTAGAATTAATTTGACTTCAATAGATTGAATAGAGAAAATTTCTGAGCGAGTGATCTTTACTTGGCGAGTTTGAATTAGAATTAGAACTAATTTGACTTGAATAAATTGAGCGACTGATCTGTACTTGGAGAATTTGGCAAACGCGAGTTATTAGCGCGTGATTCACTTTGTACGCTTTGGTAATTACATTCATTGCATTCTTTGCATTCTATCGTCCTACGCTTGCGTAAGTAATAGAGTTGTTTGAGTCATGTGGTTTCTGAACGATGTGAACGTGCGGCGTTTGTTTACTTGTATTGTAAATGTTCTGCGTTTGCTTCAAATTGTTCCGCGTTGTTGCAAACGTGCTTTGATTGAAGCTACCCCTGACTGGGAAGTGTATTAGCTATGAAAATTAGCTATACCAAGTTATACTAAATGTTCCGCGTTGTTGCAAACGTGCTTTGATTGAAGCTACCTCTGACTGGGAAGTGTATAACCTATGAAAATTAGCTATACCAAATTATAATTAATTTGAACGATTGAACAAATGCAAAACAAATTTAGAAATTCAATATCACCCAACAACAAGCTACCCTTGACTGGGAAGTGTATTAGCTATAAAAATTAGCTATACCAAAATATACTAAAGGTGAACAATTGAACAAATGCAAAACAAATTTAGAAATTCAATATCACCCAACAACAAGCTACCCTTGACTGGGAAGTGTATTAGCTATAAAAATTATCGATACCAAAAAATACTAAAGGTGAACAATTGAACTTCATCGCGTTTCATGGTTGCATACTTTGTGTTTCACAAATGCAAAACAGATTTAGAAATTCAATAAGATCACCCGCTCGTCTGCAGCGAGGAAACCCCAGCACGGAAAGTGCTGTATTCGTTATGGAGACGGGCTGTCATGGTGGTGGGTATAGGTACACATACGGATTGTTAACGGTCAACAACTTTAGACAGTGTAGTTAGTTTTCCAGCAGTGAACGAGTGACCTTAGTTATTAGTATATATCAAACACCTACTTTCCATGGTACAAAAATTAAGTGTTCTAGCTCATTGTTTTCACGCTAAAATGTCGGATACCTATCATCACTCTTCAGTCCTGAAAAGCTCAGCTAATAATAATAATAATATCATCTCCTGGTTTTAAACGGTTTAAAATCAAATTACAATGTATTACTTTGCAGTTGTTGAACAACTGGCTCAGTTACATTTGACTTACATTATAAGCAAGTTTTAATTACCGTCTATATTTTAAATTCAAAACTTCGCTGTATTGTAAATGCAATCGTGCGACCTCTATTGGAAAATGTTTTCATTTGTTTTACAATCGTCAAACGATTGTTATTGATACATAATTAAATCATTTCAAAGGTCGATTGTGACATTCAATCATCACCAAAGAAATGGTCAATCATCAATGAAACTTATCATTTATGTAATAATAGCCAGTAGGTGATGCCCAAAAACTTGATCGATAAAAGAAAATTGATTGACCCCCGTTTGGCCCCTATCACGTCAAAATGAATATATTTTCATTTGGGTTTCTACTCATCTAAGTAGATTAGTTTAATATTTAATATTTAATATTATGACTCCAAATCTACAATGCTCCGAATCATCATCTAAAGTTCGGTTTGAGGGGACCGTCACCTTGAACTGGGCAATTTTTGAAAGGGGGATTTTTACAATCCCCCACCCAAGAACAATTGCATATTATATATCATTTACAATCGTGTAACGATTGATGAACAATCGTGTAACGATTGATACATGCAATCGTGTAACGATTGATGAACAACTTCAAAAGAGACATTTCTAATGATCATTTCTAATGGTAAAAGATAATGGTAATTATAACCGATAATTAGTCATATTTTTATTGACGCTAATCGATTAAAAGTTAATAACTAGTACTTGCACAATAAACAAATAGATGAACAAAGTTAATAACTAGTACTTGCCTCATAAACAATTAGATAAACAAATTATCGCAGACTCTTTTTCTTTTTGGACTCAAATTTCAGGCCACTAAAACTATTTCAAAATTATGCCATTTTAAAGTAAACTCTTACAACAATAAGATTCAAATCTTTGTCAGATTCAAATCCAAAAATGGTTAAATTGCGAAGTCAGACAGCACGTACGCGAACCCTCAGAAACAGAGTTATTGCTGATGACAATCACAATAACAACAACAATAATAATAGGAAGGGTAAGTTGAGCAAGAAACGAAGTCGCGAGCAGCAGTCCGACGAAACAAGTGCTGGAAAACGATTTCAGCCCGACAGCCCGACGATAGACGATAGACAACCCGTACAAGAGGTACACGAGGAACCCGAAGATGTTGGCACAGATATCGTAAACGCAAACTGGCAAATTCTTGGTTTTATAGATGCTGAGCTCACTGAAAAGTTAATTGACTGCCAAACGTTGGAAACACACAAGCTCTGTTTTCATTCAGACTTTCAATCTCTTTTATTGAGAGATCCGAAAGCAAAAGCTCTGTACACGCAGATGTTCAAATCATATCTCGACTCCCGTAAGACAATTGCATAAACAATCCAATGTTAAATCAAACGTCTGACAATTGCAAAACAATTAAATGTTGAATCAAACGTTTAACAATTGCATAAACAATATAATGTTGAGTCAAACGTTTAACAATTGCATAATAAACACTCCAATGCATAACCAATTTATTGTTTACTAAAACGTCTGACAATTGCACAATAAACATATTTCAAAACACATTCAGGAAACTTTCTTTACTCTATTCGGCGATGACCCAAACGAAGTGCGATTTAACGCCAACTCCATCAGAAAGTATTGGGAACGCCGATGGAAAAGTTTCATTGGCAAGGTCCCAGAAGGGGTGACAAAAGCGCATTTGGTACAAACGGCTCACAACAAGACAACAGCTGAGGATATCTACATTGGTAGAGAGGGAACCTCAGAGGACCGCGACCAGCTGTTGTCGATATATTGTGACGATTTGTCGTCAGATATCCCACCGGAAGAAGCCGAAGAAGCAGAAGTAGACGACCAAGAGTCTGATGTAGAGTCTGACTTTGAAGCGCCCGAAGAGCCACATCCCATTGATCCACAGACGCCAATGGAGACGCCTATATGTTCGGAACCAATCGTACGGCGATTCAATGCAATTAGGCCGTCAGTTAACCTAACTCCAATTAACCCGGTTACTCCAACAGAACAACCTGCTGCAAACGTGACTCGGGAACAAACGGTTACTGCAGACGCTCGACGGAGGTCAACTATAGGTCAGAGTAGTGAAGACGTTCTCCGAGAGAAGTTTATAAAGTCTTTGAAATCATTCCGCGTCAAATCGGTAGCCCCCGCGTGGACTGACCCCGAAAAGAAAGCATGCTTGCTGTTTTCCGGAGTCAGTTCCACAGTTTCAGTTCCCGACATCAAGGCACGATGTGAGGAAGCTGGAATTAGATTATCGAACGATGCGCATTTGCGGATATACACAAAACTAAAGTCTGCTGTTCAAGTATTCAAACATAGATAAATTTTTTATTGTTTTAGCCATTATATTTGTTTAACCTTGTTTAACCTAGTTTAATTGTTTAACCTTGTAACTTAACATGTTTAACCTTGTAATCATAACTTAAAGTTTAACCTTGTAATTGTTTAACGTTATTTAATTGTTCAATCATAACTTACCTAAAGTACCTGTCTTTTCTACCAAGAGTACTATGTTTAATCAGTCGTCCGACGATTTTAGTAGTGAAAAATAGACCAAACGTCCGACGCAATGTTTGTTTGTCTGTAAAATTTGAGAAAAAAGTCTGTAAAATTTGAGAAAAAGTTAATTTTTTTAAAAAATAGTCTGTAACTACTGTAAAAAATTTGGTAGTAAAAAACGTATTCTCAATACCAATTTGAAAAATATTGTAAAAATTTAGTAGTAAAAAACTTAATCTCAATATCATATTAAAAAAATTGATCTGAAATGCCAATTTGAAACCCTTACAACCACCCTTACTACTTTTTTAAATTGGCATTTCAACAAAAATGTTGTTTCAAATTGGTATGAGCTTTACACTTTTCGCTTCAAATTGTCCTTCAGATCATGTAGTAGTAGTAGTAGTAGTAGTAGTAGTAGTAGTAGTAGTAGTAGTAGTAGTAGTAGTAGTAGTAGTAGTAGTAGTAGTAGTAGTATTTCTCCAGATTCTCTGGAACTTATCCGGAAACGAGCCGATCTACAGTTAAAGAAACACAGCAGCGTGGAGGCGCTGTTAGAGTTCACAAACTGCTGTAAGGAAGTCAGAAAAGCTCTACGTGCAGACAAACGGGCATGGCTTGAACGCAAAGGCCAAGAAGTGCAGAGCTTCGCGGACAGAGGCAACTTAAAGGAGGTTTTCGGGGCATCACAGCAGATTTGCCGAAACTGGAGGCCCCAGTTGACCAAATTAGTTTCAAGCACTGGCGTCAACTTACGGACGAAAGAGGAACGACTTGAACGCTGGACGGAACATTTTAGTCAACTCCTGAATCCCTCAACATTCAGTTGCAGTACGAGATTGGATCCCGAAGAAGCAGCTGAAAGCTTGCCGATTGACCTGAGCCCAATTCGATTTGAAGAAGTGCTTGAAGCTGTCCGCAGGTTGAAGAATGGCAAGGCAAGTGGACCCGATAACATTTCCTGTGAGATGTTGAAAGCACACAAGGGTATTGTCGAGTGGCTCTGGGACATCATAGATAAATGTTGGTCGACGGAAGTTCTGCCCGATGACTGGAAGGTAGCAGAAATTGTCCCATTATACAAGAGTAAAGGAAAGAGGTCAGAGTGTTCGAACCACCGAGGGATCTCTCTATTGTCAGTACCAGGCAAAGTGTTCGCTTCCGTTACTCTCAATCGATGCAAAGATTCAGTGGATCGCGTCTTAAGGGAAGAGCAGTGCGGCTTCAGAAAAAGCAGAGGATGCGCCGATCAACTCTTTGCCCTGCGTCAAATAATAGAGAAATCAATGGCGTTTCAATTGGATATTAGCTTTTGTTTCATAGACTTTCGAGCTGCATTCGATTCTGTCGATCGTGAGCAGATGTACCAGATAATGAAACACTATGGTCTGCCGCAAAAAGTGATAAACATCATAAGAAACAGCTATGATGGATTCAAATGTCGAGTCAAAGCCGAAGGTGAGAAGGGACGCTTATTTGATGTCAGAACAGGCGTTAGGCAGGTTGATGTGTGGTCCCCAATCCTATTCGGCCTTGTCATCAACTACATTTTAGCTAACTCGGTGCATGGAGGATTAGACATTGGGAGATTGGTGGCTGACTTAGATTTTGCTGATGATGTTGCTCTCGTGGGGGTCTCAGACAGTGAGGTGCAAGAAAACCTACATCGAATCGAGGCCCTAGCGGAAGCCGCTGGTCTGAAGATTAATGTGGCCAAAACAAAGAATATGGGTGTAAAATGCGACAGCCCAAATGTTGTTGCAGTGCCTAATATCCAACAGAACGTGGAGATACTCACTGGAACACATAAAGGCAAACTAGGACTCCTGGCAGAGACATCTAGCCAGTCACGACTAACCATCGGCACGGAGGTGCTGCTGGGAACGAAAAAGAAAGCGGGCTGGTTCGAAACACAAGATGGCCGGAAGCTCAGATTGAAAAGCTTAGCGGAGGCTAAGCCAGCGTTGGTAGCTTCACAACAACAATCTGCAGTAGCGGATTTAGAGTCGCTAGAAAATGAGAGTGGGTCAGCGGTGGCTGATCAAGAGTCTTTAAGATGTCAGAACTGTCAGCGGCAATTCAGTACAGTTACTGGACGCAAAGTGCACCAAACAAGATTCTGCAAAGCCGGTTTGTCAAAGAATGTCGTCGACAAGTCAAAGTTTGAGCAACTAGAGGCGAGCCTCACCTGTGACAAGTGTGAAAGGAAGTTCAAAACAGTCAATGGCCGAAAAGTTCACCAATCGAGATACTGTGGCAAACCTAAAGCAGCTGCCACACGCGTGTTTTCCTGCAAAGTACAAGATGTTATCGGAAACGAGTTTGAAAACATAGAAGCGTTCAAGTATCTCGGATCATATGTCAGCCTCAAGCATGTAGACCTCCAGGAAGTCAATTGCAAACTTGCAGAAGGTAGACAACGGTTTGCTAACTTCCAAAATCTCTGGAAGAGCAAGCAGCTCAGCGTGCACCTCAAGTGCAATTTGTACAAAGCACTCGTTTTATCAGCCGTGCTGTACAGCTCAGAGACTTGGACTCTTTCGAAATTAATGGAGAGAAAACTTGAGAGTTTCCACTGTGGTTGTCTTCGGAGAATTCTACGTGTGTCATATCTGGAGAAAGCAACGAACGATGAAATTATGTCAAGATCGCGAATGCCCCAACTATCCACGATGATCATGCTCGAACGGATAAAATGGTACGGTCACATCCAGAGAATGGAACCAGGAAGATTAGCCCGCAGTGCCTTCGATTGGGACCCACCCGATCAATACGCCCATGCCAGACGCGCTCCTGGGGGGCAACGGAAAACGTGGACGAGTCAAATCGAAGGAGACTGTGTACGAAACAATGTATCGTTCACCAGATTGCAGGAGAAAGCAGCAACCGGGTCAAAGAATGCCTTCAACAATTTCGTCGTACAGCACTTCACAGAATAACCAAACAAATAACTCTTCTTGTTTTGTTTGTATTTGTATTTGTATTTGTTGCCAACCGTGCCTTTATTTCATATTTGGAATTAAAGTGTTGAAACAGTAGTAGTAGTAGTAGTAGTAGTAGTAGTAGTAGTAGTAGTAGTAGTAGTAGTAGTAGTAGTAGTAGTAGTAGTAGTAGTAGTAGTAGTAGTAGTAGTAGTAGTAGTAGTAGTAGTAGTAGTAGTAGTAGTAGTAGTAGTAGTAGTAGTAATAATAGTCGTTATAATAGAAAAATTATTCACTGCCAAACTTGATAAAAAAATCTTTAGAGACTATAGATTCTAAATCTTTAGAAAAATAAAGACTTTAGAGTCGATAACGTGTTTCAAATACTCATTTTCTCAAAAACAGTTCAAAGATTGCTTTAAAAATTTATTTTTTTTATAATAAAACTGAGTGAAATAGTAAGCACTAAAAACGATCGAACAGAAGCATCCAGTGCGTTCCAGATTGTGATATTAAATATTTTATTCGAATTTTTGTTCTGCAGAAAGCATTTTCTGAGAGTCCCTTAATTTTAAATTATTATTAGGTAGCAAGTACTACAAAAAACAATTGTCAGTAATTATTTGAGAGGACAAATTAAATAGTTGCTGCGAAATATTAAATCATACGTTTTGTGTTGCGATAACATCATTTTTCTCTGATGAAATAGATACCTGCCGAAAATCCTAAATGGTCGAAAGTCTCAACGTTCTAATCCCTTTTAAACTATTTCTGTAACCAAATAGGACTTCTGTTGAACTTTAGACAAGTTTGAGGTGAGAATTAAGTCTCAAAAAATTAGGAAAATTGAAACAAAAATTGAAAAGTTTTGATTTTTAGAAGTTGTAAAAAAGTTAGGGTAAAATGAATCAAGGATAGTTTTTGATACTTTTTCATGATTGTTTCAATAGTTTTTTCTGTTCATAACAAAACTGAGTGAAGTGGCATCTAGTACAAAGATCGAACAAAAGCATCCAGTGTGTTCAAGATTGTGATTTTAAATATTTTATTTAACTTTTTGTTCTGTAGAAAGCATTTTCTGAGAGTCTCTTTATCTTAAATTGTTATTAGATAGCAAGTATTACAAAAAAAATGTCAGTAGTAAGTTGAGAGGGAAAAATTAAAAAGTTGCTGCGAAATTGTCAATCATACGTTTTTTGTTGCGATAACATTGTTTTTCTCTGATGAAATAGAGACCTGGCAAAAATCCTAAATGGTCAAATGCCCCAACGTTCTAATCCCTTTTAAGCTCATTCTGAAGCAGAATTGGGCCTTCGTTGAACCTTACACAAGTCTGAAGTGAGAATTAAGGCTCAAAATTTTGGGAACATTGAAAAAAATTGAAAACTTTTTGATTTTTAGAAATTGTAAAAAATTTAGGGTAAAGTTGATCAAAGATAGTTTTTGCTACTTTTTCGTTAGACTTTTGCTCTTTATTGGTTACACAATCAAAAAAAAAATCAACAGTGCACATATTTTAAAGTATAAAACTTCATTTCATTGATTTTTATAATTATAAAATTAAAAAGTTTTTAACTAACCTTTTTTCATCCTTAATAAGCCAAAGGAAAGTTTTTGTGTTGCAAGTGAACTCAAACTCTCAATTTCCATTTCAGCCTAGTCCTCATAACGTTTATGAACGTTCTACAACTTCACTTGTGGAAAGAACGCAGCGCTAAGACTGTGCTGCACTTTAACAACTAGAAAAATTAATTAAAGTCTCTAAAAAATTTTCTTGCATGCTTTTCAATTGTTTGACTCTCTTTAGTTTTTTGACGCCTCCTTCAAGTGCTAATGTTTGTTTCATCAAGTGTCCTTTACTAGCTTCTTTAATTTTTTCTCTCAGCTATTGGTTATTAAGAACAACAACATTTTTTTCTTGAAATGAAAATTTATCAAATTTTTTGTCTGATAAAAGTAAAATACTCTTTTGAAAGCAATTGTTTGGCAGTTAGAAATTTCTCTCAATTGTATCTTTTTGATCATTTACGTTGTTCCAAGCCTAAAAAAGATAATACCCGGGTTATTTGAAGTATTTACGGTGGATAATCAAGTAGAGTCTGCAAATGCTGAGGAACGAAGTTTATTTCGTCGCAAAAAAAGGCAATTAGTTTTTGTACTTTCTTCTTATTTCTCTATCAATTAATAATCAAATTACGTAATTTAGGTTGCATTCTCTTCTTTTTAAGCGTATCTTTAATGGGGTATTAGTTTCTCACTAAAAAGTTTTGTGAAAGTGTAATTTTACAGTGAATACTGAAAAACATAACATTTCTCAAATTTTAATCGCGTAGTGTTGTTTTGCGCAAAGAACAGGTTTTTCAGCGTGCAGTATGTGTTTTCTAGTCTCCATTCATGTCCCTGGAGCTACTTGTATGAAAGGATGAGGTTAGTTCAACAATTTCACTTTTTTCACGATTTCATCAAATTTCTTTGGATGTTGTTTTGTGTCCAAACACACAAAACATCATAGCCTTCATGGCGAGGTGGGAAATTTATTCCCACCTCTCCATGAAGGTTTGCCGTGACCTAGAACGTGGAAGTGGACCAGAATTACACCCACAAATACGCCGGGCACGCGTTTTCACGTTGTTTTACGTCGGTTCCGGAGATCTTGGGCTTCGATTTTAGCCCAAAAAATGGGGTACAGAACAGTAATGTGTTAATATCTGCTAAAGTACTGGTCTAAATTAAACGGGAGTGGCCGCATTTTGTTGACACTGAACCCCTCTTGCTTGCAGTGTTTAGTTGGTTTCTCAAATCGGTCTTATCAGAAAGTTATTAATGTTTAAATTTGAAAAAAGTTGAATTTTTGGGCTGTTCTGGGTGACCCAAATTTTGGTACAACAAAACGCGTGATTTACCAAACAAATGTTAGTGTTTTAGAATCCCCAGTTAGTGGGAATTCTCCCCATATATATTTTCTATAGTGTTTTATGGCATTGACATAGTCAAATTTGGCTCTGTAGTCAGGTCACCTCGCTTTTTTGGTCATTTGGCAGGGTACCTATTTTTTGCTATAACTTCTTCTAGAATGCACCGATTGTGCTCATTTTTTAATATGATGCGCATCTCAAGCAGTGCTACAAACTGTACTAAGGGGGTTCAGTTTTGTTCCGTCGTTTTAGAGAAATTAGCCAATAAACTTGCCCTCGATATTAGCCCCAGAAGCGGTTGGCACCATCCGGCACCAGTTTTGAAGCTTTGAATTTTGTTACTTCAGGTTACAAAATTAGTGTTCTGAATAGCCCGTCTAATGTAGATTCTGAATATGTATACTTTATGTAGCGTTTTCTCAGGTTTAAATGTTCAATTTTAGCTCTGAAGTCAGGTCACCTCGCTTTTTTGGCCATTTCGTACCGTACCTTATAATTGCTATAACTCCTCGAAGAATGTACCGATTGGGCTCATTTTTTAATATGATGCGTATCTCAAGCAGTTCTACAAACTGTGTTAAGGGGGTTCATTTTTGTTCCGCCGTTTTAGAGAAATTGGCCAGTAAAATTGCCCTCGGTTTTAGCACCAGAAGCGGTTGACATCGGATTGACAGACAGTAAAGATAGGATTGTTTCTTCTTTCAGATAGTTGTTTGAGTAAACCGTGTTCATAAACGACCTTTGGATCGTGCCTGGATTGCTTGCCGTAAGTTTCATGTTAAAGTATAGAGTCGTAAATTAGAGATCGAGCTCATGAGTCCTTGAAAAAATGGTCATAGTAACTGAATGCTCATCGGCTTTGATTTCCTAAGTACTTAAAGGAAACCAGTTATGGTATATATAGTTTTAAAGCCCGTTTTAAGCGCGATCTAATGAGCTATGTCTCGTTTTGATTGGTTCATTATTTTAGAAGTTATTAACGATTTTCGACCTCAAACCTCCGAAAATGACCACGTGCTCACTGCTCGATCTTTAATTTTTCTTTAATCAGAGTGTTTATGTTGATAACCGGTTAATATGAGTTGCGATATCATCGCACCAAACTTTTAAGACTATGGCGAAGTCTTTTGATGCACCCTTCGGGAAACTATAACAGAACGAGCGTTTGGTACTAATTGAAAAAAGAGCATAGTAACTGAATGCTCATCGGCTTTGATTTCCTAAGTACTTAAAGGAAACCAGTTATGGTATATATAGTTTTAAAGCCCGTTTTAAGCGCGATCTAATGAGCTATGTCTCGTTTCGATTGGTTCATTATTTTAGAAGTTATTAACAATTTTCGACGTCAAACCTCCGAAAATGACCACACGCTCACTGCTCGACTTATAATTTTTCTTTAATCAGAGTGTTTATAATGATAACCGGTTAATATGAGTTGCCATATCATCGCACCAAACTTTTAAGACTATGGCGAAGTCTTTTGATGCACCCTTCGGGAAACTATAACAGAACGAGCGTTTGGTACCATTTGAAAAAAGAGCATAGTGGCTGAATGCTCATCGGCTTTGACTGAATTCCCAAGGTCCAGATCCAATTTGGGTTATGATCAGACCCAGTCTAGCGCACTCCCGTGCGTTCTCAAATTACAGGGTCTGGAAGGAAGTTTGAGCGCACTACAGGAGGTCTGGACCATGGTCTGATCTCAACTCCTTCGGTCTGGAAAGTCTGGACAATGGTCTGGAGATGGTCTGATCAGAGGCCAATTTTGGTCACAAAAGTCTGATCATAGGCGGATTTGAGCGCAATTGGGTCTGATCATAACCTCTTCGAGCGCACTTGGGTCTGATCATAGTCTGATTAAGGCCTGAACAATGGTCTGAATTTGAGTCTGGAAATTTGCGATTATTTCAAATATTTAATTTTTAAATTTAGTATTTTTCATCGGGTCAAGGAAATGTTCAAATCGAACCAAACTCGGCGTGGAGTATACCATGGGTACCTAGATTGTAAAACAAAAAGAATTTTTGCTATAGTTTGCCTAGGAAAAAAGTTAGTTTTTCATACGGAAATTTGCGAACTTCGCAAATTTCCGTATGAAAAACTAACTTTTTTTCCAGGCAAACTATAGCAAAAATTCGTTTTGTTTTACAATCTAGGTACCCATGGTATAATCCATACCTAGTTTGGTTTTGTTTGAACATCTCCTTGACCCGATAAAAAATACTATATTCAACATTCAACATCCAACATGCCCTTCTTTCAATTGTTACCAAACGCTCGTTCGGTTATAGTTTCCCGAAGGGTGCATCAAAAGACTTCACCATAGTCTTAAATGTTTAGTGCGATGATATGGCAACTCATGTTAACCAATTATCAACATAAACACTCTGATTAAAGAAAAATTAAGATACTTGTCCAAAAATAGTTTTTTTCTGCTTTTCAGACTGTTCTTGTTTTGTGTCTGCTTTCTCGGTTGAAGAATCTACACATGGCCTCACCATTTTCTAGGAAAACTGCGTATAGAGTATACCATGGGTACCTAGAGCTTAGAACAAAAAAGAATTTTTGGTGTAGCTTGCATAGGAAAAAAGTTAGTTTTCCATACGGAAATTTGCGAATTTCGCAAATAACGAATTTCAAAAATAGGTCTTTTTTATCGGGTCAAGAACTTGTCCAAATCCAACCAAACTCGGCATGGAGTATCCCATATGTACCTAGAGTGTAATGCAAAAAGAATTTTTGCTGTAGCTTTTTCTAGGAAAAAAAGTTAAGTTTTTCATACGGAAAATTTTGCGTTTTATTTCGAATAACTTGAGATTACTAGATTTTAAAAATAGGCCTTTTTCATCGGGTCAAGGACTTGTCCAAATCCAACCAAACCTGGTGTGGAGTATCCCATTTGTACCTAGAATGTAAAACAGAAAGAGTTTTTAGTATAGCTTGCCTAGGAAAAATGTAAGGTTTTCATTCGGAAATTTGCGAATAATTCGAATATTTAATTTTAAAAATAGGTCTATTTCGTCAGGTCGAGGAGTTGTTCAAATCAATCCAAACTGGGTATGGACTATCCCCCGTGTATATAAAGTCTAAATTGCCAAGAATTTTTGCTATAGTTTGCCTAGGAAAAAAAGTCTATCTTAGTCTTACTATTATTCTAAGGTGAGGGCCCCCAATGAGGTGCACCACCCCCCCTGCCCCGTTGAGACGCCGGTTAGTCGGTTTTCCCCCCCCCCCGCTGGGATTTTTTTGCACCTCATGTTGGGGGACGTACTTGGCGTGCCGTCAATTTTTTTGTGTTCTCTTCGGTCTGGTTCATAAAATCTTCGGTCGGATTGTAAATTTGCGTTTTTCTCGAATAACAAATTTTAAAAATAGGTCTTTTTTTATCGGATCAAGGAATTGTTCAAGTCAAACCCAACTCGGCATGGATTATCACCAGTGCTGTTAGAAGGTAAAACAAAAAGAATTTTTGATATAGCTTTCCTAGGAAAAAAGTTAGGTTGTCATACGGAAATTTGCGAATTTGGCGATTAGGGAATTTTAAAAATAGGTCTTTTTTATCGGGTCAAGAAGTTGTTGAAATAAAACCAAACTTTGTATGGAGTCTTCTACGTGTGTATGTATATATAAAAAGTGGGTACGAGTGGGCTACGTATTATAAGACCACTAATTTATTGACTATTTTCACAGGTCCTACGAAAAAAGTAGATACGTTTTATCGGGTTTAAGGTATGTATGTATGTTTTTTTTATGTCTGTATTTATATATAAAAAGTGGGTACGAGTGGGCTACGTGTTATGAGACGGCTAATTTTTTGACTATTTGCACAGGTCACCCAAAGTATTTTATTTTAGACTATTGTTTGAAAGGGTTGTGTTTGTTCGCAAGTTCTATGATGTTGTCTTGTCTTCAGTTTTTGATTATGGATAAAAGAATCGGAATCCCGTATGCCTCTGATAGCAGTGTTCCTCCCAAGAAAAAGTTTAAACCTCTTTACTCTACAAGTCAAGTACATGGGCGTATAGTTAAAAAGTCAGACTCTGGGAAGACATTTGAATTCATATACAATAACTTTAGTAACAACGAAAACATCCACACGGCTATTGTTGGAGACTCCATCTTCGACAACATATGCATTGACAATTGTGTGACGTTTTCTCTCTCCGGAGGAAAAATTGACGACTTCGTTTTCTTATTTGACACCCTCAAATCGTACCCTAACATAATTCTAGCAGTGGGCGGGAACAATCTCTCAAACCGTAACGGTGGACCAGGCGAGCAGCCTTCCGATGTGCTAAGAAATATCCGAGAACTTTACGAGGGTATAAAAACCTTACAGCACTCTCCGCGTGTTATAGTCTGCACGGTTTTGAAACGACTGAATTGTGAGCATTTCAACATACAGAGCTTCAATGCAATGCTCACAAATTCAAATCTGCCATATTTCAAACTACATCAAGAAGTGTTTAAGCCGAAAGGCTTCATGCCGGATGGTGTTCATCTGAATGAAAAAGGAAGACGCGACATGGCAAGTGCCGTGAACAAATTGATGATTGAAAAGGGGCTTCACTGATTGAGAAGAGACTTGTGGGTGTAAAATTTAAATTTGCTGTTTTTGTAATTGTGAAGTTTTAAATGATTTGATTGCTTGTTGATTTTTGATGACGGTTATTTACTGATGCAAGTTACTCTAATGCCTTCTTTCAAGTATTTACACATTTGTGCTTTCAATTTTGTAATTGTTTGTTATTGGATTCTGTTGATTAACAGACGAATTTTGAGGAAATTCCTAATTAACTTTGTGCCGCTGGTTGTTTGTTTATTAGTTGTTTTCCCTGCTAAGCCTGTAAGACTCGAAGTTGCGTTTTTCAGTGGCTTTGTTTACTGCTGTCTAAAGAAGAAGGTTCCTATATTGAATGTTTGCGTATTGTCTAAAAGCCTATTTAAGATGCGTGATTCAGCGGGTGAGTTTCCTGCTGCGCCCTAAATTTGTACTTTACGGTTTTCAGCGGGTGTGTTTCCTGCTGCGCTTAGGAGACTGGAGATTGACTTTTTCAGCGGGTTGATTTCCTGCTGCGACCTAAGAGCAATTAGTTACGGTTTTCAGCAGGTTTGTTTCCTGCTGTCTAAATAAGAAGGTTTGTATATTAAATGTTTGCGTATCGTCTAAAAGCCTATTTTAGATGCGTGATTCAGCGGGTGAGTTTCCTGCTGCGTCTTAAATTCGTACTTTACAGTTTTCAGCGGGTTTGTTTCCTGCTGCGCTTAGGAGACTGGAGAATGCCTTTTTCAGCGGGTTGGTTTCCTGCTGCGACCTAAGAGCAATTAGTTACGGTTTTCAGCGGGTTTGTTTCCTGCTGTCTAAACAAGAAGGTTTGTATATTAAATGTTTGCGTATCGTCTAAAAGCCTATTTAAATTGCGTGATTCAGCGGGTGAGTTTTCCTGCTGCGCCTTAAATTCGTACTTTACAGTTTTCAGCGGGTTGGTTTCCTGCTGCGCCCTAAGAGCGTTAAGTTACGGTTTTCAGCGGGTTTCTTTCCTGCTGCGGCTTCGTATATTAAGGTTCGTATATAAAATGTTTGCGTATCGTCTAAAAGCCTATTTAAGATGCGTGATTCAGCGGGTGAGTCCATGGTGAGAAAATGGTGAGGCCATGTGTAGATTCTTCAACCGAGAAAGCAGACACAAAACAAGAACAGTCTGAAAAGCAGAAAAAACTATTTTGGACAAGTATCTTAATTTTTCTTTAATCAGAGTGTTTATGTTGATAATTGGTTAATATGAGTTGCCATATCATCGCACTAAACATTTAAGACTATGGTGAAGTCTTTTGATGCACCCTTCGGGAAACTATAACCGAACGAGCGTTTGGTAACAATTGAAAGAAGGGCATGGTGGATGTTGAATGTTGAATATAGTATTTTTTATCGGGTCAAGGAGATGTTCAAACAAAACCAAACTAGGTATGGATTATACCATGGGTACCTAGATTGTAAAACAAAAAGAATTTTTGCTATAGTTTGCCTAGGAAAAAAGTTAGTTTTTCATACGGAAATTTGCGAACTTCGCAAAAAACGAATTTCAAAAATAGGTCTTTTTCATCGGGTCAAGGAGTTGTTCAAATCGCACCATACTCGGTATGGAGTATTCCCTTTGTGTATAGAGTCTAAAACAAAAAGAGTTGTTGCAATAGCTTGCCTAGGAAAAGGGTTAGGTTTTCATACGGAAATTTGCGATTATTTCGAATAGTTAATTTCAAAAGTCGGTCTTTTTCATCCGGTCAAGGAAGTGACCAAATCGAACCAAACTGGGTATGGAGTGTACCACGGGTACCTAGAGTGTAAAACAAAAATAATTTTTGCTATAGCTTGTCTAGAAAAAAGTTAGCTTTTCATACGGAAATTTGCCATTATTTAGAGTAAAATTTTATTCGAAATCGCAAATTTCCGTATGAAAAGCTTACTTTTTTACTAGACAAGCTATACCAAAAATTCTTTTTGTTTTACACTCTAGGTACCCGTGGTACACTCCATACCCAGTTTGGTTTGATTTGGTCAACTCCTTGACCCGATGAAAAAGACCTACTTTTGAAATTAACTATTCGAAATAATTGCAAATTTCCGTATGAAAACCTAACCTTTTTCCTAGGCAAGCTATTGCAAAAACTCTTTTTGTTTTAGACTCTATATACAAAGGGGATACTCCATACCGAGTATGGTTCGATTTGAACAACTCCTTGACCCGATGAAAAAGACCTATTTTTGAAATTCGTTTTTTGCGAAATTCGCAAATTTCCGTATGAAAAACTAACTTTTTTTTCCTAGGCAAACTATAGCAAAAATTCGTTTTGTTTTACAATCTAGGTACCCATGGTATAATCCATACCTAGTTTGGTTTTGTTTGAACATCTCCTTGACCCGATAAAAAATACTATATTCAACATTCAACATCCACCATGCCCTTCTTTCAATTGTTACCAAACGCTCGTTCGGTTATAGTTTCCCGAAGGGTGCATCAAAAGACTTCACCATAGTCTTAAATGTTTAGTGCGATGATATGGCAACTCATATTAACCAATTATCAACATAAACACTCTGATTAAAGAAAAATTAAGATACTTGTCCAAAATAGTTTTTTCTGCTTTTCAGACTGTTCTTGTTTTGTGTCTGCTTTCTCGGTTGAAGAATCTACACATGGCCTCACCATTTTCTAGGAAAACTGCGTATAGAGTATACCATGGGTACCTAGAGCTTAGAACAAAAAGAATTTTTGGTGTAGCTTGCATAGGAAAAAAGTTAGTTTTCCATACGGAAATTTGCGAATTTCGCAAATAACGAATTTCAAAAATAGGTCTTTTTTATCGGGTCAAGAACTTGTCCAAATCCAACCAAACTCGGCATGGAGTATCCCATATGTACCTAGAGTGTAATGCAAAAAGAATTTTTGCTGTAGCTTTTCTAGGAAAAAAGTTAAGTTTTCATACGGAAATTTGCGTTTATTTCGAATAACTTGAGATTACTAGATTTTAAAAATAGGCCTTTTTCATCGGGTCAAGGACTTGTCCAAATCCAACCAAACCTGGTGTGGAGTATCCCATTTGTACCTAGAATGTAAAACAGAAAGAGTTTTTAGTATAGCTTGCCTAGGAAAAATGTAAGGTTTTCATTCGGAAATTTGCGAATAATTCGAATATTTAATTTTAAAAATAGGTCTATTTCGTCAGGTCGAGGAGTTGTTCAAATCAATCCAAACTGGGTATGGACTATCCCCCGTGTATGTAAAGTCTAAATTGCCAAGAATTTTTGCTATAGTTTGCCTAGGAAAAAAAGTCTATCTTAGTCTTACTATTATTCTAAGGTGAGGGCCCCCAATGAGGTGCACCACCCCCCCTGCCCCGTTGAGACGCCGGTTAGTCGGTTTCCCCCCCGCTGGGATTTTTTGCACCTCATGTTGGGGACGTACTTGGCGTGCCGTCAATTTTTTGTGTTCTCTTCGGTCTGGTTCATAAAATCTTCGGTCGGATTGTAAATTTGCGTTTTTCTCGAATAACAAATTTTAAAAATAGGTCTTTTTTATCGGATCAAGGAATTGTTCAAGTCAAACCAAACTCGGTATGGATTATCACCAGTGCTGTTAGAAGGTAAAACAAAAAGAATTTTTGATATAGCTTTCCTAGGAAAAAAGTTAGGTTGTCATACGGAAATTTGCGAATTTGGCGATTAGGGAATTTTAAAAATAGGTCTTTTTTATCGGGTCAAGAAGTTGTTGAAATAAAACCAAACTTTGTATGGAGTCTTCTACGTGTGTATGTATATATAAAAAGTGGGTACGAGTGGGCTACGTATTATAAGACGGCTAATTTATTGACTATTTTCACAGGTCCTACGAAAAAAGTAGATACGTTTTATCGGGTTTAAGGTATGTATGTATGTTTTTTTTATGTCTGTATTTATATATAAAAAGTGGGTACGAGTGGGCTACGTGTTATGAGACGGCTAATTTTTTGACTATTTGCACAGGTCACCCAAAGTATTTTATTTTAGACTATTGTTTGAAAGGGTTGTGTTTGTTCGCAAGTTCTATGATGTTGTCTTGTCTTCAGTTTTTGATTATGGATAAAAGAATCGGAATCCCGTATGCCTCTGATAGCAGTGTTCCTCCCAAGAAAAAGTTTAAACCTCTTTACTCTACAAGTCAAGTACATGGGCGTATAGTTAAAAAGTCAGACTCTGGGAAGACATTTGAATTCATATACAATAACTTTAGTAACAACGAAAACATCCACACGGCTATTGTTGGAGACTCCATCTTCGACAACATATGCATTGACAATTGTGTGACGTTTTCTCTCTCCGGAGGAAAAATTGACGACTTCGTTTTCTTATTTGACACCCTCAAATCGTACCCTAACATAATTCTAGCAGTGGGCGGGAACAATCTCTCAAACCGTAACGGTGGACCAGGCGAGCAGCCTTCCGATGTGCTAAGAAATATCCGAGAACTTTACGAGGGTATAAAAACCTTACAGCACTCTCCGCGTGTTATAGTCTGCACGGTTTTGAAACGACTGAATTGTGAGCATTTCAACATACAGAGCTTCAATGCAATGCTCACAAATTCAAATCTGCCATATTTCAAACTACATCAAGAAGTGTTTAAGCCGAAAGGCTTCATGCCGGATGGTGTTCATCTGAATGAAAAAGGAAGACGCGATATGGCAAGTGCCGTGAACAAATTGATGATTGAAAAGGGGCTTCACTGATTGAGAAGAGACTTGTGGGTGTAAAATTTAAATTTGCTGTTTTTGTAATTGTGAAGTTTTAAATGATTTGATTGCTTGTTGATTTTTGATGACGGTTATTTACTGATGCAAGTTACTCTAATGCCTTCTTTCAAGTATTTACACATTTGTGCTTTCAATTTTGTAATTGTTTGTTATTGGATTCTGTTGATTAACAGACGAATTTTGAGGAAATTCCTAATTAACTTTGTGCCGCTGGTTGTTTGTTTATTAGTTGTTTTCCCTGCTAAGCCTGTAAGACTCGAAGTTGCGTTTTTCAGTGGCTTTGTTTACTGCTGTCTAAAGAAGAAGGTTCCTATATTGAATGTTTGCGTATTGTCTAAAAGCCTATTTAAGATGCGTGATTCAGCGGGTGAGTTTCCTGCTGCGCCCTAAATTTGTACTTTACGGTTTTCAGCGGGTGTGTTTCCTGCTGCGCTTAGGAGACTGGAGATTGACTTTTTCAGCGGGTTGATTTCCTGCTGCGACCTAAGAGCGATTAGTTACGGTTTTCAGCAGGTTTGTTTCCTGCTGTCTAAATAAGAAGGTTTGTATATTAAATGTTTGCGTATCGTCTAAAAGCCTATTTTAGATGCGTGATTCAGCGGGTGAGTTTCCTGCTGCGTCTTAAATTCGTACTTTACAGTTTTCAGCGGGTTTGTTTCCTGCTGCGCTTAGGAGACTGGAGAATGCCTTTTTCAGCGGGTTGGTTTCCTGCTGCGACCTAAGAGCAATTAGTTACGGTTTTCAGCGGGTTTGTTTCCTGCTGTCTAAACAAGAAGGTTTGTATATTAAATGTTTGCGTATCGTCTAAAAGCCTATTTAAATTGCGTGATTCAGCGGGTGAGTTTCCTGCTGCGCCTTAAATTCGTACTTTACAGTTTTCAGCGGGTTGGTTTCCTGCTGCGCCCTAAGAGCGTTAAGTTACGGTTTTCAGCGGGTTTCTTTCCTGCTGCGGCTTCGTATATTAAGGTTCGTATATAAAATGTTTGCGTATCGTCTAAAAGCCTATTTAAGATGCGTGATTCAGCGGGTGAGTTTCCTGCTGCGCCTTAAAATCGTGCTTTACAGTTTTCAGCGGGTTGGTTTCCTGCTGCGCCCTAAGAGCTTTAAGTTACGGTTTTCAGAGGGTTTCTTTCTTGCTGCGGCTTATAACAGAAAGTTTGCGTTCTCAGCGGGTTTTTTCCTGCTGCTCATAGGAACCTAGGAAATGCGTTTTGCAGCGTGTGCGTTTCCTGCTGCGGCTTAACGACAGAGTTGCTTGTTTCAGTAGGTTTGGTTCCTGCTTTGTCTAAGCAAGAAGGTGCGTAAATTCATTGCTTACCTATAATTTCTCTTATAGCTCATTTTAAATGCGTGATTCAGCGGGTGTGTTTCCTGCTGCGCTTAGGAGACTGGAGATTGCCTTTTTCAGCGGGTTGATTTCCTGCTGCGACCTAAGAGCAATTAGTTACGGTTTTCAGCGGGTTTGTTTCCTGCTGTCTAAACAAGAAGGTTCGTATATTAAATGATTGCGTATTGTCTAATATCCAATTTAAGATGCGTGATTCAGCGGGTGAGTTTCCTGCTGCGCCTTAAATTCGTACCTTACGGTTTTCAGCGGGTTTGTTTCCTGCTGCGCTTAGGAGACTGGAGATTGCCTCTTTCAGCGGGTTGGTTTCCTGCTGCGACTTACGAACATTAAGTTAAGGTTTTTAGCGGATTTGTTTCCTGCTATGTTTAAACAAAAAGGTTCGTATATTCAATGTTTGCCTATTGTCTAAAAGACCGTTTAAGATGCGTGCTTCTGCTCCTTAAGTTAGCACTTTACGGTTTTCAGCGGGTTCGTTTCCTGCTGCGCTTAGGAGACTGGAGATTGCCTTTTTCAGCGGGTTGATTTCCTGCTGCGACCTAGGAGCAATTAGTTACGGTTTTCAGCGGGTTTGTTTCCTGCTGTCTAAACAAGAAGGTTCGTATATTAAATGATTGCGTATTGTCTAAAATCCAATTTAAGATGCGTGATTCAGCGGGTGAGTTTCCTGCTGCGCCTTAAATTCGTACCTTACGGTTTTCAGCGGGTTTGTTTCCTGCTGCGCTTAGGAGACTGGAGATTGCCTCTTTCAGCGGGTTGGTTTCCTGCTGCGACTTACGAACATTAAGTTAAGGTTTTTAGCGGATTTGTTTCCTGCTATGTTTAAACAAAAAGGTTCGTATATTCAATGTTTGCCTATTGTCTAAAAGCCCGTTTAAGAAGCGTGCTTCTGCTCCTTAAGTTAGCACTTTACTGTTTTCAGCGGGTTCGTTTCCTGCTGCGCTTAGGAGACTGGAGATTGCCTTTTTCAGCGGGTTGATTTCCTGCTGCGACCTAGGAGCAATTAGTTACGGTTTTCAGCGGGTTTGTTTCCTGCTGTCTAAACAAGAAGGTTCGTATATTAAATGATTGCGTATTGTCTAAAATCCAATTTAAGATGCGTGATTCAGCGGGTGAGTTTCCTGCTGCGCCTTAAATTCGTACCTTACGGTTTTCAGCGGGTTTGTTTCCTGCTGCGCTTAGGAGACTGGAGATTGCCTTTTTCCGCGGGTTGGTTTCCTGCTGCGTTTAGGAAACTGGTAATTGCTTTTTCAGCAGGCTGGTTTCCTGCTGCAACCTAAGAGCAATCAGTTACGGCTTTCAGTGGGTTTGTTTCCTGCTGTCTAAACAAGAAGGTTCGTATATTAAATGTTTGCGCATTGTCTAAAAGCCCATTTAAGATGCTTAATTCAGCGGGTGAGTTTCCTGCTGCGCCTTAAATGCGTACTTTACGGTTTTCAGCGGGTTTGTTTCCTGCTGCGCTTAGGAGTCTGGAGATTGCCTTTTTCAGCGGGTTGGTTTCCTGCTGCGACTTACAAAAATTAAGTTAAGGTTTTTAGCGGGTTTGTTTAGTGCTATGTTTAAACAAGAAGGTTCGTATATTCAATTTTTGCCTATTGTCTAAAAGCCCGTTTAAGATGCTTGCTTCTGCTCCTTAAGTTAGCTCTTTACGGTTTTCAGCGGGTTCGTTTCCTGCTGCGCTTAGGAAACTGTTAATTGCTTTTTCAGCAGGTTGGTTTCATGTTGCAACCTAAGAGTAATTAGTTACGGTTTTCAGCGAGTTTGTTTTCTGCTTTCTAAACAAGAAGTTTGGTATGTTAAATGTTTGCGTATTGTCTATAAGCCTATTTAAGATTCGTGATTCAGCGGGTGAGTTTCCTGCTGCGCCCTAAATTCGTACTTTACGGTTTTCAGCGGGTTTGTTTCCTGCTGCGCTTAGGAGACTGGAGATTGCCATTTTCAGCTGGTTGGTTTCCTGCTGCAACCTAAGAGTAATTAGTTACGGTTTTCAGCGGGTTTGTTTCCTGCTGTCTAAACAAGAAGTTTCGTATATTAAATGTTTGCGTATTTTCTAAAAGTCTATTTAAGATGCGTGATTCAGCGGGTGAGTTTCATGCTGCGCCTTAAATTCGTACTTTACAGTTTTCAGCGGGTTTAATTCCTGCTGCGCTTAGGAGACTGGAGATTGCCTTTTTCAGCGGGTTGGTTTCCTGCTGCGACCTACGAACATTAAGTTAAGTTTTTTAGGGGGGTTTGTTTCCTATGTCTAAACAAGAAGGTTCGTATATTCAATGTTTGCCTATTGTCTAAAAGCCCGTTTACGATGCCTGTTTCTGCTCCTTAAATTTGTACTTTACAGTTTTCAGCTGGTTTGTTTCCTGCTGCGTTTAGGAAACTGGTAATTGCCCTTTTCAGCGGGTTGGTTTCCTGCTGCGACCTAAGAGCAATTAGATGCGGTTTTCAGTGGGTATATTTCCTGCTGCCTCCTAAGACAGATCAATTGAATTTCTTATAATTGATGGAAAACCATTCATGTACTTTACTTTAGTTTTTTGAAATGGGAAGCAATAAATTCCAATGGCTCATTATGTCGGTAGAAAAGGACGATATTTGCATTATTGACGCTGAATCAGATATGTGGGGTGAAAGAACATTAGCAGAGAAGTTGCTTAAAACGGAAGGAAAACAAGTAGTGCTTTTCAAAGATCAAAAATTAAGGACTTATTTAGTTGTAAAGCAAGGTGTGGGTAACATGAACAAATTGTTAGAAGATTTAAAACAAGAATATGGTCTCAGCTGTCCATCTGAAACACAGCTCGCTGTGGCGTCCAATTTAGCGAAAGAAGTGTCACAAAAGTGTAAACCGATGGATGGAGGAGACAGGAATAAAGAGTCTGGACAAAGGGATGCAGCAAAAACCGTTCCCTCAGAGAGCATTCGTGTTGTTCAGTTTAATGAGTTAACGTTAAATAAAAGGTCAAGATTGTAAGGTAGTTTAAGTAGTAGTTGCGGAGTTGCATTTGCCAAGGCTTAACTGTCAAAGGGAAAAAGCAACAAGAAAATTTCAAAAATTTAGTTTGGTTTAGTGCTGTGAGAAACATCAGTTTGCTGCGGAAGTTATGCTGGAAGACGAGAAAAGAGTCCATGAGATCATCAAAGTTTTGGAACAGACTACCAGCCAGGCCGCTGAGGAGCTTGCGTGCTTGAAGAGAAAGTTGAATTCTGTTGTAAGCTCTTCAATTCGTCTTTCGTTTCCTTCTATGTCTTTATGCTCTGCGTCTTAATTTTTAAAAGAAATGCTTCTGAAATATTTAACTGAGTTTTATTCACAAGGGCGGCATTGGTCTTCGCTGAGCTCATTTGTGCTCATCGCTGAGTTTTTTGTGGTCTTTTTTGTTCGTAATTTTTCATCCATTTTTTTGTCTCAGGTGAAAGGTGTGGTTGGCGATCTCGAGTACGCAGAAAGCGATCTGGCTGACAGTACCGAAACACGTAGCTTAGATTCTAGCGATGAAGGCCATGAAGAAAATCAAGAAGATTCCCTTGAAGCTGCAGCGGTTTATAAACAAGTTGAGGCAAAGCCACCGGTTCAATTTGGACTCAATAATAAAAATCTGGATCTAATCTATTCTGGTCATCAACCATGGGCTTTTGGTTTGGCTCTCCGCAAATGGATTTTTGGTGTTAATGGACTGGCATACGAGATGATCTTACCGACGAAACAGCAAGGTCTCAAGCGAACCTGTGTCTCAATGCAGAAAATGCTCGTTTTTTTTTCGTAAGTTTTGCTTGAACTTCCAACTGCTCTTTGCTCAGGGTCCCTCCAATCAAAATTTTTTGAGATAGATTTCATCGAATTCTAAAATTTTTAATGTAGGCTGAGGAAATTATTCTTCAACTTAAATCTATGTTTGATTTGACTGTTTGCAGGCGCAGTTGAGCGGAAATTTCCTAAACGAGCTTTCCCTGATGCCAGAAAACTAGCCTCGAGGGCAGCCAATAAAGCAGGATTGAATGCGAAGCAGCGTATGGAAAAAAATGGGAAATACAGTGCTGATGCAAAACTTAGGAAGCAAGAAGCTCGAAAGAAACGTCAAATTTCGAAGTAGATGTTCGTAGTCAATGCCTATTAAAAACTTATACTCTGAAATTGGTATTTTGTTTCAAATTGGGTTGCTATAATTGCATGTATTAATCTTTTAAAGTTTTTGAGAACACTTCATTTATATTTGATATAAAAATGATTTGATTGTTGTTGTTGCCGTGCTTTGATTTTGTACAGCCTGAAATCTTTATTTTTCTTTGCGCCTGCGGTTACATAGATTAGTTTTGTTTCTTTGCTTTGTACAATTGGAGGTAGATAGATAATTTCGTAATCAGACTTGTATATCCTATAATGAATCTTGATAACGTCTACAGAGTGAAGTTTGTCTGGCGGCAGTGCTTTAAATTTCGTTAAAACTGTCCTCGACTCAAAAGAAATCAAAGCTTTCTTACGTACCTTGTTTTTTTAATCTTTGCAAGAAATCAGATCTTCCAAATTTTCCTGTGTGATCGACTCTTCTATAAATTTCTTAATTAGATATTAGCTAGCCATTCAAGCCAGTTGTGTTGTAAGGAAGTATTTTCAAGCGTCATGTCTCAAAAGACAACAGGAGTTCGAAGCTCAGGTAGAGTTATAAAGGAAACTCATTTTGAAATCGAAACTCATTTTGATAGATAATTTTAGTTGTAATCAGACGTGTTTATCCTATAATGAATCTTGATAACGTCTACTAAGTGAAGTTTGTCTGGTGGCAGTGCTTTAATTTTCGTTAAAACATCCTCGACTCAAAAGAAATCAAAGCTTTCTTACGTACATTGTTTTTTAATCTTTGCAAGAAATCAGATCTTCCAAATTTTCCTGTGTATTCGACGTCTACTAACTTCTTAATTAGATATTAGCTAGCCATTAAAGCCAGGTATGCTGTAAGGAAGTATTTTCCAGTGTCATGTCTCAAAAGAAAGCAGGAGTTCGAAGCTCAGGTAGAGTTATAAAGGAAACTCATTTTGAAACCGACCCCGAAATTGCGGTTGCTCGAAGTTTGCGATATGAGCATAGAGATACCAAGTTTGTGTTTACTAATGGTCAAAAAATTTTGGTGGCTTCAATTGAGAATGACAAATGGCCTTTGGGTACAACTCTTGACGAAAAACTTTCTTTGAAGCCCGGTGATCCGGTCAAAATCATCTTAAATAGACTGCCTTGTGATGTGACATTTCTTGGAAGAGGTTCATCGAAAGCTGCATCTTCCTATAAAACAAAAGCTGAACTTAGGCTTATCAAAGGTCTGGAATTGGAGTTTCTTGATTGTCCACCTGTGCAACCAACCAAGAAATCTCTGAGTCAAAATCCCTTAACCATTGTTGCAGACACAGTTACAGCGCAAGAGGTAACAGTGACCCCTGTTTCTTCACAGAATCAGAGTTCCCAGGTGTTTTCACAGGCTTCTCAACCAGTGAAGAGAAAATTGGTGCTCAAGGACAATGTGGAAGTTTTCCGAGAGCAAACTTTTGAAGAAACTGTTCCAACAGAAAGCCCACTCCTGCTCTTCAAACCAGATGCTTCCTTGCCACAAACGTCGGATTCTCAAGTTGCACAGGTGATAAAGGCATATAAATACCTAAATTTTCTCTCGCTGCTTCGTTTTTTGAAGCTAGCTTATTGTTTAGGCTTTCTTTTTGCAAGCTGGTGCTCCCGAATTCTTTTTCGTTAACAAGCGTTTAGTGAAATTGGGAAACTCAACTCTGAATTTTTTACAGGAAGAATAATTTTGAACTTTTTGAGTGATTTTTTAAAAACACAAATTTTAGGAATGTGAATCAGTTTGTGAGGACTTTACCAGTTTTGCTGATGAACATGAACAGCGAATGGTGAGAAGTGCAGCTGTTGCCTATGCCGTCAAGAAAAATTCCGAAAAGAAGAGAAGGAAAATTTTCGAGGCTTGTGAGGAAACGGTAAAAATTTGTTTTTGTTTGTAGATATTTTCTCTTACTGCTAACTTTGATTTTACTGCTAATAAAAAAACATATTTCAATGAAGTACGATTTATTGGGAAATAATATACATGAGGCTTGCAAAATGATCTTTTACTCGAGACGTGTTTTTTAAATTGCGATTTCAAGTAGTGTGTAGACAAACCATATAAAAGAGTTTAAAATCAGATTCCAAAGTGCTGAGGATGTTTCAATAAAGTTAGGTTTTCTCATATTTTTGATCGTTTTTGTAGATAAAAGACATCAACGAAGTTACCATTGTTCAAAAAAAAGGATTCCAAAGTGTTGACGATTTTCCAGACTTGCTTGAGGCATATCCTGTAAAACGTGTTATGTACCAAGGCACAAATTTAATGGAATTGCGAGCAGATGCTCATCCATCGTTGCTTGGGCGAGCTCTCAGAAAAAAGATTTTTGGAATTGATGGGCTCACTGACGACATGATAGACAGTCAGAACTCTCCAAATCGAAATGAGGCGGCGTTGGATAAAACAATGAAATTCAAAGGTGTCTTTTTAACTTCTAAAGAACATGATTTTGTGCATTAGTTGATTTAAGAAGCTGCAGTGTTGTTTATCTTGTTAACATGTCAGATGTGGGAGAAAAGTTTAAGGTTTTGACCTACAACGTGAGCATGTTGACTTCTTTTATTGTGTATTGGTTAGAGCTAAAAAAAATTTGTTTTAGAAGTCGTAATTCAGAAGTATCCCCTCACACCTCGACTGGCTTATGAGAAGGCAAAACTAGCTGCTAACCAAGCTGGGCGGGAAAGAAAATCGTTTTTACGACTGTCTCAGTCCGCTGAAGGGCCTCCTAACTCAAATGAAGAGCAAAATTCGACTGAAATACCAGTTTCACAGAACGATGAGATTTCAAATAATGTCAATTAGCCAAGAATAATCTAGATGGAGAGATTGATTTTGATAGTATGTAGTGCTAACTCTTCTGGGCCGCAGTCTGAAATTTGAGTTTGACTTAAAGCTTTAGGTAGAAAAGTTTTTGCGTTGTAACTTCATACTTATGTATTTAGACATGAAGTCATGATTGGAAGTTTAAACTGTAGTGCAAGCGTACTGTTGATGTTTCATAAAGAGCTTGGCAGTTTGTTCTTTAGACTTGTAGCTGTTATTTCTTTTTGCGTTGTTCTCTGAATTCTCTATGGAATGTTGATATAT
Source organism: Convolutriloba macropyga (assembly GCF_964194025.1). NCBI lineage: Eukaryota > Metazoa > Xenacoelomorpha > Acoela > Convolutidae > Convolutriloba > Convolutriloba macropyga. Next base: position 36,138,296 of record NC_134475.1, read on the forward strand.
GAGAGAAGTTTTTGAAAACCTGAAATGAGTCAATTGTTGTTTGAAAGTGTGACTCAAATTAATTTTTTTAACCATGAGTCTTCCAACCAGGACATTCTAAAATTCTTCTATTTCTTTTGTTATCAAAATATTGCAGTAGAAGTGCGACAATGAGCAAGCTGATCAAACGTGATTTTTTAAAATGACTATTTGGGTGGGTGAAACTGTTGCGTAGAGTAAGACTTATGCAATAAGAAAATTTATTTCTAATTGGCCGTTGCACAATTGCTCTTGAGAATTTTGTATCTGATTTTTTTGTCTGCGTTATTTGCGTTTCTCAAAGTAGTTTTTGAAACTCGTAATATTTTTTTTATTTTACCTAATTTTGAACTTCAGAAATATGGATTATTGTGAAATGTTAGCGCAAACTGAAGGCCACGTTTCTGTTAAATTTCTTGAGAGCAGCGATAGAAAACCTCATAATTTAACCAATTTGTTATCTGAAGAATAATTTTTTGAGCTGCGTAATAAAGACAGAAAGTTGAGGAAACTCTTTGAAGATATGAGACAGATCTATTCAGAGTCGTATCATGCGGGCTTTAAAATTGAACCTGATAGTTTTGGTGGCTTCCGTCTTATGAACAGGACCGGCGAAAAAATTTGACCCGGTGAAATCAGTTGTGCTGTCGGATTGCTTGGAAATCAGCCTAAGGGTCGTATTCTGGACGATTGGTCTTTGATGCAAGGAGATAAGTTGCTTGTTGGTGTAGCTCGATGGGCCAATCATTCATGTCGTCCAAACTGCGACTATTACATGGCTGGTGGATTTAATGGACGTGTTTGCGTTCGGCTTCGCGCCTTGAGGGAAATTGACGTAGGGGAAGAGCTTGTGACTTTCTATAACAGTGATTTCTTTGGAAGGGGCAATAAAGATTGTTTGTGCGGAAATGTGGAAGATCACGACAAGGAATCGCTTTCTGGGGATGAAATTTCCGAAACAGTAGTGACGACCAAACGGCGGAAAAGATTAAAGCCCGCTATCAGACTTATTCGATCAAAAAAGCAATCAGATCTATTGGGTGATATGCTAAGATTTTACGATGAACTTCCTAGTGATAGTTCCACTTCAAAGCATAGTTATCTTGACCAAGCAGTTTCATCTGATTCTGATACAGCTATGCTAGAAGAGTGTGTGGTTCCCGCTAGATTACAAACCGATACTGATGTTCCTGAGGCAAATTTATGGCAAGATAGCGAACTCGAAAATGCAACTGCTGTTTTTGAAAGCGCTGATTTCGAAATAAGTGAAACCTCCTCCGATAGTGAAAGTTTGGGAAAAGCAATTGAACTTTGTCCTGATCAGCAAACAAGATTACATGAAGTAAATGCAGTGACGCCTGTCAACCTCGCTGCATCACTAATTTCAATTGTTTCCAAGCACAATGGTTCAGATGCTCTGCTCAACGATCTTCTTAAGCGAGATCAGAAGTTATTTTCTAACCAGTCAATAGCCCCTTGGACGATTAAAACGCGATTTCAAATGCTCTGTCTCCGTTATCAGCACAAAAAGCAAACACTCGAAAATGGTGAACTCATTCTCCTCAATTTTCGCTCCTTGCTTCTTGACATTGTCAAAACGTCGTTAGAAGACATGATGATCTATGCAGAAAATAAATGTTCTGATGAAGATCTTGTTATGCCGACTCTGAAGATCTCAAACCGCAGAATCAAACTACGATTGATTTTGAATACAGATGGAGCCGTTGTGTGCAAATCTCCGCCGCTGTCCGCCTGGCCGGTCTTTTTTGCTTTTGCGGATCTTCCTCCTAAAAAGCGTCAAGCTTTCAGAAATATTGTTTTGGTTTCCCTATTTGTCGGCACAGGGTATCCTGATTTTGATGCTATTTTGAAGCATGTTAAGAGAGAGTGTGCAGTTGTCGAGACCATTTCCTTCAATAACGAAAACATAGCGGTAAGCTTTGAACCGATTTTGTTTGTTGCTGACTTATTGGCTAAATCTAAAGTTCTCAAGATGAAACAATTCAACGGATACTATGGGTGTACTTTGTGTACTCAACGAGGTGAGCACTTTGGTGGAACCCATCACTATTCTCACAATGAAAAGTTTGTTATGCGGTCCCCAGAGTCACATTTAGTGAACATAACAGAGCTGGAAAATGGCAGCATTGAAATGATACGAGCAAAGCATGGGAGAAAAGCTGATTGCGAGAAAAGGACCTAAGGCGTTAAAGGAAGAAGTGAAATTCTATCCGTCATAGCCAATCAGCCGTTGACGTCACCAGTAGATCCCATGCACCAACTATTTCTGGGAGTAGGAAAAGATGTCCTGATTTTTTTTTACGACAGGATGAGGACTGAGCATAAGAGTGAACTAAATGATTGTTTGAGCAATATTGTCCTACCGGTTGAACTCAAGAACACCGTTCGAAGTCTGGAGGCGCTGAATAATTTTAAAGCTAAAGAGATCAAAACAGTACTTCTTTATTTGTCACCTATTCTTGTGGTTCCTTATCTTATTGGGGAAGAAAGGAATAGCAATAAAGATGATCTGCATAAGCTTGTTTATGCTCTCCGTCTTCTATTTGAAAGTAAACAAAATACTGTGTTTGCAGACAAATTGCTTAATGAGTTTTGCATCAGCATGCAAGAGAAGACAAATAAAATGGATTCTATTAACTTTCACCTCCTCAGACATCTAGGCTGGCAAGTGAAAAACATTGGGCCACTTTTTGTTTCGTCAGCTGCAATGTTTGAGTCAGCTAATCGTCTCCTCCTTGCGCCGCTCACAGGGACTGTAAATCATTGCCAGTTACTTGTTCATCGATATATTAGGACCAAATTGGTCCAGAAAATGGAACTTCAGGAGGACAGCCTGAGTGGCTTGCTGGAGGATTTTGGGGCAGCAAAGATTTTTGACGAGTGTTTTGGCCTAATTGAAACAGGTTCCTTAATTGAGTTCAGGAACAAGAACCCTGAATTTAAATTATCCTGCAGACATCAGGGTACTTTTTATCTAACTTCTGAAGCCTATGGAAGAGGGAATGCAGCCGACCGCTTTGTTGCAAAAATGGATGATAAAACTTTAGGAGAAGTTCTGTTCTTTTATGAGCATTTGGAGAAAATGGTTGTCATTCGGTTGTTTAGAATTTTGAAAAGTCTCAAGTTAGTGAACTTTGATAGCCATAGCTGTGTGCCATATGCGTTTTTAGTAGAAAAAACTGAAGAAACACTTGAATTCCCTTTGAGAGCTGTATCACACAAAATGTTTAGTTTGAATTATAAAAATAATTTTTATCTCATAACCATAATGAAGCATTTTGAGCATAACTGAGATTTCACTTGTTCTCACCGCTCTTTAAAGAATGTCTTAGTATTTGCCTGTGATTTTATTGTGATAGCAAAATTAGCGGGTCTTTTTCTATTTCTTTGTTAAAGTTAAAAGCGGTGTTCCTTGTATCATTAAAGAATGTTCTGAAATTTAATTTCTATATCTGCTTGTTGACCGTCAAATAGCATGGGTCGTCTGTAGCTCCGTGATAAACTTTTGTTACAAGTTTGGTTAATCGCTAAATGCGTCTTATGATTAGAGATCCTCGTGTTTGAAAAGCGTTTCAGAAAACTGTAATGGAGCAGACACAAATTGTTTCCACTGAAACTGGAATTGGTATCAGAAGGGCTTCGGGATCTCGTGCATCTCCTGTGCCAGCAAACCTGAGTATTGAACAGCTGCAAAAGGAGCTGGAAAATGTCAAAAAGAAACTTGAGGCACTCTCAGAAAGAGTCCGTGAGCTAGAAGAGAAGGCTTCAGTAGAATTCGTTGATCTTACTGGTGACTCCAGCTCAAGTTTCGCCTCAACGGTGTCAGTTGGCTCAGATGCCGAGTCTCCCAATGTTCCAAATGGCATTTGAAAAACATTGAGCTGGCTATTTGTGGTGTTAGATTAGTTGCCTCTAAAACTAGTTTGTGAAGTGTTTCTCTAGGCGTAGATAAATTACGACTAATTTTAGTGGAAAGATTTTTATTTGTAAAAATTTTAAAAATAGGTCTTTTTCATCAAGTCAAGAAGTTATTCAAATCGAACCAAACTCGGTATGGATTGTCACCAGTGCAGTTAGGGTGTAAACAAAAAGAATATTTCGTATAGCTTTCCTAGGAAAAAGTTAGGTTGTCATACGGAAATTTGCGCATTTAGCGAATAACGAATTTTAAAAATAAGTCTTTTTCATCGGGTCAAGGAGTTGTCCAAATCAAACCAAACTCGTTATGGAGTATCACCAGTGTAGTTAGAGTGTAAAACAAAAAGATTTTTTGTTATGGCTTGCCTAGGAAAAAAGTTAGTTTTTCATACGGAAATTTGCGAATTTCGCGAATAACAAATTTTAAAAATAAGTCTTTTTCATCGGGTCAAGGAGTTGTCCAAATTAAACCAAACTCGGTATGGAGTATCACCAGTGTAATGAAATTGTAAAGCAAAAAGAATTTTTGGTATAGTTTTCCAAGGAAAAAAGTTAGGTTGTCATACGGAAATTTGCTATAATTTCAAATAAATTGCAATGATTGAATTTTAAAAATTGGTCTATTTCGTCGGATCAAGGAGTTGTCCTAATCGAACCAAACTCGGTATGGAGTATCCCATGTGTACCTAAAGCGTATTGCAAAAGAAATTTTTGCGATAGCTTTCCTAGGAAAAAAGTTAGGTTGTCATACGGAAATTTGCGAATTTCGCGATTAGCGAATTTTAAAAATAGGTCTTTTTATCGGGTCAAGAAAATATTTAAACCGATCCAAACTCGGTATGGAGTGTCACCGGTGCAGTTAGAGTGTAAAACACAAATAATATTTGGTATAGCTTTCCTGGAAAAAAATTAAGTTGTCATACGGAAATTTGCGATTAATTCGAATAAGTAATTTTAAAAGTAGGTCTTTTTGATTGGGTAATAGAGTTGTTCAAATTGAGCCAAACTTGTTATGGGCTATCTCCTTTGTATATAGAGCCTACAACAAAAAGATTTTTTGCTATAGCTTGCCTAGGAAAAAAGTTAGGAACTCATACGTAAATTTCCGATTAATTCGAATAAATTTTGCGATTATAATTTTAAAAATAGGTCTGTTTCGTCGGGTCGAGGAGTTTTTCAACTGAAACCAAACTCGGCAAGGAGTGTCCCCTGTGTATTTAGATTGTAAAACAAAAAAAATTTTTGCTATAGCTTGTCTAGGAAAAAAGTTAGTTTTTCATACGGAAATTTGCGAATTTCGCAATTAGCGAATTTTAAAAATAGGTCTTTTTTATCGGATCAAGGAGTTGTTCAAATGGAATCAGACTTGGTATGGAGTATTGCCACGGTAGTCAGATTCTGAAGCAAAAAGAATTTTTACTATAGCTTGCCTAGGAAAAAAGTTAGGTTTTCATACGTAAATTTCCGATTAATTCGAATAATTTTTGCGATTATAATTTTAAAAATAGGTCTATTTCGTCGGGTCGAGGAGTTGTTCAACTGAAACCAAACTCGGCAAGGAGTGTCCCCTGTGTATTTAGATTGTAAAACAAAAGAAATTTTTGCTATAGATTGTCTAGGAAAAAAGTTAGTTTTTCATACGGAAATTTGCTTATTTCTCGATTAACGAATTTTAAAAATAGGTCACTTTCATTGGGTCAAGTAGTTGTCCAAATCAAACCAAAGTCGGTATGGAGTATACCATGGGTACGTAGAGTGTAAAACAAACAGAATTTTTGGTATAGCTTGCCTAGGAAAAAAGTTAGTTTTTCATACGGAAATTTGCGATTATTTCGAATAGTTAATTTTAAATATTTTTGAAAATAGGTCTTTTTGATTATGTCTTAGAGTTGACCAAAAAGAGAACCAAACTTAGTATGGGGTATCCCCAGTGTATATAGAGTCTACAGCAAAAAGAATTTTTGCTATAGCTTGTCTAGGAAAAAAGTTAGTTTTTCATACGGAAATTTGCGTATTTCTCGAATAACGAATTTTAAAAATAGGTCACTTTCATTGGGTCAAGTAGTTGTCCAAATCGAACCAAACTCGGTATGCAATATCCCCAGGGTATGTAGAGTGTAAAAGAGAAAGAATTTTTGCTATAGCTTGCCTAGGAAAAAAGTTAGTTTTTCGTACGTTAATTTCCGATTAATTCGAATAATTAATTTTTAATAATATTCAAAAATAAGTCTTTTTGATTAGGTCATAGAACTGGGTATGGAGTATAACTCGAAAGTGAACAAAACTGGGTATGGAGTATACCATGGCTACCTAGATTGTACAACAAAAAGAGTTTTTGCTATAGCTTGCCTAGAAAAAAGTTGGTTTCTCATACGGAAATTTGCTATTATTTCAAATAAATAATTTAAAAAATAGGTCTATTTGATTGGGTCATAGAGTTGTTCAAATTGAACCAAACTTGGTATGGTATATTCCCTGTGTATATAGAGTCTACAGCAAAAAGAATCTCTGCTATATCTTGCCTAGAAAAAAAGTTGATTTTTCATACGCAAATTTGCTATTATTTCAAATAAATAATTTTAAAAATAGGTCTATTTGATTGAGTCATAGAGTTGTTCAAATTGAACCAAACTTGGTATGGGATATTCCCTGTGTATATAGAGTCTACAGCAAAAAGAATTTTCGCTATATCTTGCCTGGGAAAAAAGTTAGTTTTTCATACGGAATTTTGCTATTATTTAAAATAAGTAATTTTAAAAATAGGTCTTTTTGATTGAGTCATAGAGTTGTTCAAATTGAGCCAAACTTGTTATGGGCTATCCCTTTTGTATATAGAGCCTACAACAAAAAGATTTTTTGCTATAGCTTGCCTAGGATAAAAGTTAGGAATTCATACGTAAATTTCCGATTAATTCGAATAAATTTTGCGATTATAATTTTAAAAATAGGTCTGTTTCGTCGGGTCGAGGAGTTTTTCAACTGAAACCAAACTCGGCAAGGAGTGTCCCCTGTGTATTTAGATTGTAAAACAAAAGAAATTTTTGCTATAGATTGTCTAGGAAAAAAGTTAGTTTTTCATACGGAAATTTGCTTATTTCTCGATTAACGAATTTTAAAAATAGGTCACTTTCATTGGGTCAAGTAGTTGTCCAAATCAAACCAAAGTCGGTATGGAGTATACCATGGGTACGTAGAGTGTAAAACAAACAGAATTTTTGGTATAGCTTGCCTATGAAAAAAGTTAGTTTTTCATACGGAAATTTGCGATTATTTCGAATAGTTAATTTTAAATATTTTTGAAAATAGGTCTTTTTGATTATGTCTTAGAGTTGACCAAAAAGAGAACCAAACTTAGTATGGGGTATCCCCAGTGTATATAGAGTCTACAGCAAAAAGAATTTTTGCTATAGCTTGTCTAGGAAAAAAGTTAGTTTTTCATACGGAAATTTGCGTATTTCTCGAATAACGAATTTTAAAAATAGGTCACTTTCATTGGGTCAAGTAGTTGTCCAAATCGAACCAAACTCGGTATGCAATATCCCCAGGGTATGTAGAGTGTAAAAGAGAAAGAATTTTTGCTATAGCTTGCCTAGGAAAAAAGTTAGTTTTTCGTACGTTAATTTCCGATTAATTCGAATAATTAATTTTTAATAATATTCAAAAATAGGTCTTTTTGATTAGGTCATAGAACTGGGTATGGAGTATAACTCGAAAGTGAACAAAACTGGGTATGGAGTATACCATGGCTACCTAGATTGTACAACAAAAAGAGTTTTTGCTATAGCTTGCCTAGAAAAAAGTTGGTTTCTCATACGGAAATTTGCTATTATTTCAAATAAAGAATTTAAAAAATAGGTCTATTTGATTGGGTCATAGAGTTGTTCAAATTGAACCAAACTTGGCCAAACTTGGTATGGTATATTCCCTGTGTATATAGAGTCTACAGCAAAAAGAATCTCTGCTATATCTTGCCTAGAAAAAAAGTTGATTTTTCATACGGAAATTTGCTATTATTTCAAATAAATAATTTTAAAAATAGGTCTATTTGATTGAGTCATAGAGTTGTTCAAATTGAACCAAACTTGGTATGGGATATTCCCTGTGTATATAGAGTCTACAGCAAAAAGAATTTTTGCTATATCTTGCCTGGGAAAATTAGTTTTTCATACGGAATTTTGCTATTATTTCAAATAAGTAATTTTAAAAATAGGTCTTTTTGATTGGGTCATAGAGTTGTTCAAATTGAACCAAACTTGGTATGGGATATTCCCTGTGTATATAGAGTCTACAGCAAAAAGAATTTTTGCTATATCTTGCCTGGGAAAAAAGTTAGTTTTTCATACGGAATTTTGCTATTATTTCAAATAAGTAATTTTAAAAATAGGTCTTTTTGATTGGGTCATAGAGTTGTTCAAATTGAACCAAACTTGGTATGGGATATTCCCTGTGTATATAGAGTCTACAGCAAAAAGAATTTTTGCTATATCTTGCCTGGGAAAAAAGTTAGTTTTTCATACGGAATTTTGCTATTATTTCAAATAAGTAATTTTAAAAATAGGTCTTTTTGATTGGGTCATAGAGTTGTTCAAATTGAACCAAACTTGGTATGGGATATTCCCTGTGTATATAGAGTCTACAGCAAAAAGAATTTTTGCTATATCTTGCCTGGGAAAAAAGTTAGTTTTTCATACGGAATTTTGCTATTATTTCAAATAAGTAATTTTAAAAATAGGTCTTTTTGATTGGGTCATAGAGTTGTTCAAATTGAACCAAACTTGGTATGGGATATTCCCTGTGTATATAGAGTCTACAGCAAAAAGAATTTTTGCTATAGCTTGCCTAGGAAAAAAGTTAGTTTTTCGTACGTTAATTTCCGATTAATTCGAATAATTAATTTTTAATAATATTCAAAAATAGGTCTTTTTGATTAGGTCATAGAACTGGGTATGGAGTATAACTCGAAAGTGAGCAAAACTGGGTATGGAGTATACCATGGCTACCCATATTGTACAACAAAAAGAGTTTTTGCTATAGCTTGCCTAGAAAAAAAGTTGGTTTCTCATACTTGAATATTTCGAATATTTAATTTCAAAAATAGGTGCACCACCCCCCCCTGCCCCGTTGAGACGCCGGTTAGTCGGTTTCCCCCCCGCTGGGATTTTGTGCACCTCATGTTGGGGACGTAGTTGTGTTGCGACGTAGTTGAGACAATTTTCCGCCAGTACTGCTATAAAAAGATGTTTAAAAAGTGTATGGTGCAGACTTTAGCGCGCCTATGATAAAGTTTCTAGCTCGTCTATGTCGCAGAAGTGGTGCGTATATGGGACAGTTTTTGGCTCGTCTATGTTGCAGAGTTGGTGCGTCTATGCTGCTGACTTTGGCTCGACAGTAAGTACCTGGTGCGTTAATGATGCTCGACCTAAATTACCTGGTGCGTTAATGATGCTCGTCCTAAAATACCTGGTGCGTTAATGATGCTCGTCCTAAAATACCTGGTGCGTTAATGTTGCGCGACCTTAACTGCGTGCTCGTTTATGGTGCTCGTCAAACAAGAATCCTCGACCGTGTATTTTTTGAACGCACCGTACCCCCTGTGTGCGTTCAAAAATGGTCTGCATCATAAACGAGGACAAACGAAAACCTCGTCCTGGGATGCTTTTAGACAACTGCACGAAACACTGCTTGTCCTGCACAAACGAAACTCTGCTACTTTTTTACCAATCATATTCATTATTTCCACCTCTGCTATTAGTTTCTGATCATCAAAAGGTCCATTCACTATATTATCAACGAATCGTGAGGGATCGTGAAACTTAATTGTTATTTTCTTCGGTCAAAAAATTATTGAACAGCGATATTTTTGATGAAAAATGCCGAAATTCTGAGGGTATTCAACCAAAGCTTGCAGAAAGTGGTGCGCGCTAACCATAGATGTTTGAATGCAAAACTTGAATTCCGTACAACGAAAGTCCGTAAAACGAAAGTCTGATCGTTAACGCAGGAATAGTCTGGTGAACGCACGAGAGGCTGGACATAGGCAATTTCCTTCTGGGACGGTCTGGACATACCGACTCCCCGTCTGGGACCTCAATCTGGGGTATCTAAGAAGCCATACACTCCATATATGTTTTTGATATGATATCTAAGATCGGTGTATGGTGGTCAACCCGGGCTATCTCTTCACAGTACAGTCTCATTCTATTTTAGTGCATTCCTCAATGCTATTTGATCATATGGATTAGTAGTGACCCTACAAAAAAGCGATCCAGCTCAAAAATGAAATCTGCCTGTGTAGGTAGAGTTTAGTTCGAAAAAAAAATTTTTGCTAAAGCTTGCCTAGGAAAAAGGTTAGGTTTTCATACGGAAATTTGCAAATTTTGCAAATAACGAATTTTAAAAGTAGATCTTTTTCATCGGGTGAAGGAGTTGTCCAAATCACACCAAACTCGGAATGGAGTATGCCCTGTGTAGGTAAAGTGTAGGACAGAAAATTTTTGCGATAGCTTGCGTACAAAAATTTAGGTCTTCATGCGGAAATTTGCGAGTTTTGCGAATAACGAATATAAAAAATATTTCTATTCATCGGGTCAAGGAGTTGTTCAAATTGAACCAAACTCGCTATGGGGTTCCACCTGTGAATGTGAAGTTAGCGTATGACATAAGGAATTTTGGCTACAACTTGCGTAAGAAAAAAGTTGGATTGTCATACGGAAATTTGCGAGTTTTGCGAATAACGAATTTTAAAAATAGGCCTTTTTAATCGGGTCAATGTGTGTTAGTTATGTGTAAATGATGCGATGTTATATGTTATGTTGATTTCAGCTTTCTTGAATGAGTGTCAAAAATTATCCAATAGAGGTTCATTTTTTTGTTAACACTGATAGGTAGACACCTTGAATTTTGCTCACGATAGCGAAAAAAGGCAATGTCTACCTATTCATATTAAGATCTTCATTTACCTAAAAGACTTATAGATGGATTTGTGGACTCAAGGAACCCTCTTCAACTTTATTGGATTTCAATGAGCACAAAAGGTAAGTTTTAGTCTGGACATGAACGCACGAAAGGTCTGATGAACGCACATTTTTTCGTGCGTTTATCAGACTTAAGCGCGTTCATGTCCAAACTTTCGTGCGTTCATGATCAGACTTTCGTGCGTTCATCAGTTTCATCGTGCGTTCATTATCAGACTTCTGTGCGTTGACCAGAATATTCGTGCGTTCATGATCAGACTTTCTTGCGTTCACCAGACTAATCGTGCGTTCATGATCAGACTTTTGTGCGTTCATGATCAGACTTTCGTGCGTTCACAAGACTCATCGCGCGTTCATGATCCAACTTTCGTGCGTTCATCAGACCTTTTGTGCGTTCATGAAACGTTTCATGCGTTCATGTCCAGACTTTAGTGCGTTTTTCTTGTTTCCAGACCAAGAAAATTTGAACGCATGAAACCCCCGTCGTACGTTCATCTGGGTCTGGACGTCTCGACTTTCCGTCTGGGACCTCAACTTGGGACCATATCCAAGACCATGCAACCCATACATACGCGTTGTTGGAGATCTTTTTTTTTTCAAGAATCAAGATCAGTTTTTTTGTTGTGACACTTTTATATGGTGTCCTAGATAACATATCAAAGACTATAATGATTTCTTAGAAACCATATCCTAGACCATACAATTTAACTTTTGTTTTATAGTTTGAAAAACCTTGATTTATTTGCAGTGTTTTTGGCAATTTTCCTGAATCTTAGAAACCATATCAAAGTTCATATATGTTGTCCTAAATACCATATCAAAGACCATAGTGATTTCTTAGAAACCATATCCAAGATCATACAATTTAACATTTGTGATAATGGGTTGAAAAGCCTTCATTTGGTTGCAGTGTTTAACGCTTTTGCTGAATCTTAGAAATCATATCCAATTTCATATATGGTGTCTTAAGTTCCGTATCTAAGACCATTATGGCTTCCTGTATACCATATCCCAGACAATAAAAGGTTCCAGCGGTGCCAAATCCATCGAAAACCTCCTGCTCTGCCTAAACTACCAATTTCATGTAAAATCTTGAAAATCGTACCAAAGATCATTTATGGCTTCTTAGAAACCACAGCATGACCATGAAAGAAATTTTGCTTAGACTTGGATGGAACCATATTTGGTCTTTGATATGGTATCTAAGGAGGGTCATTCCGGGAGATTAGAGTTTTAATAATCAAGAATTTAATGAAAACCTCAATTAAACTCCAAGAACAATATTGATATGAGGATATTAGATTTCTGTTGAGAAGACACAAATCAGCACAATCTCATGAGAGACATTTATTATTGGCCTTCATCTTAGTACGGATTTACTATTTTTTTGTAAAATTGAGTCAATCGCTTGTAAAATATATATTTCAATAATTTTACATCCTTAAAAAAAACAAAAGTCGTTGATAATCCTGTATTGTTAGGTTTATCGAAAAGGATTTCATGAACAAAATTAGTTCCGCTGTGGTTTCCCCTTGTACCTTTATAACTTCTTTGAAATTTTTTCAAACGTTATGATATTCTCTCATTAGTTTTTGCGCAACATATGTACCAAAAACAAGAAACCTCCAGAAAAATGTTGGGTTGAGTCAAACTTTTTCTTCAGTTTGCTTAAAACTTAGGCAAAAAGTAAGCGCATCTTATCTTTTCGCAGCACGTAAAAGATAACTTCCTTATGTTGAAAAAAACTTCAGTTGAAATTAAAATTGCCGTTGGCATTAATTGCACCAAATTGGGTTTTTTCGAAAGTTCCAAACAGTTGCAAATCATTTTTACAAAATCGTTTTGGAAATACTAATTACAACTCACCTCCTCCCTATTTTTCTACGTTCAAAGCTCTGAACCCAAGAACAGTCGAAAGGCACTGATAGCTGCGTGTCACATAAAAAATCACATTGAGCAATATCCGCATTTTTGATTGTAATGCAAATCGGATCCAGCGAACCCATCAACACAAACCGATTTTATTTGCTACAATAATCTGAAATTTTTAAAATTGTTTCTTATGATTCTGCTCTATGTTTTTTTGGGATTGAGTTTAGAAAACTCAATTCTTTTCTATGTAAAATCCTTTTCTATGAGACCCCACAGTGACAGCGCATAACTTAAAAACACTAAGAGGTTGTTAAAAATTAAAAAGAAAAGATTAATTTCAACAGTTTTTTGAAATTGAATTTGTTATTCGGAATTTAGCAAGCTCAATTGCTTTTTATTGACAAAATTGCTCGATTACCACTAAAATTTTTAAGATATATGAAAAAATTGCACGTAATTTGGCGCCGCGAAGGAAATTTGTTTTCCAAAATGAAAAAATCGCAATCGTTTTATTTGGCAAACTTTTTCATTTCTGATCGAGTCAGTAGTAGTGAAAATACCTGTACCCCCCCCCGTTACAATACAGGCATGGCCTTTTTTAGGTATCCTTTTCGAAAACTTGTAAAATTTCTCGAAAATTTTGTTTCTCGAGGTTGGCAAAGACTTGTAATTTTTTTTTGAATTTGGTGTTGTGAGAGTGGTGGAACTTGTAAAATTTTTGGAAAAAAATTTTGGTGGAGTGAATGAGTGAAACTTGTAAAATTTTTCGAAAATTTTGCGAAAATTTTGTTTTTCGTGGTTTGCAAAGACTTGTAGTTTTTTTGTCAATTTGGTGTTGTGAGAGTGGTGGAACTTGTAAAACTTTTGGAAAAAAGTTGGTGCGGTGAATGAGTGAAACTTGTAAAATTTTTCGAAATGGAAAACCTGATGGAATACTGAGGTAAGGAAGAAAAAGATAGTTTAAATTTGATAAACTTTCGTTCCAATGTAAGAAATTTAATAGTTTTGCGAGTCTGAGACCGCACAACTGGTATTAATTTTATCGGTTTTATTGCCCATGTGTTTGAATTAACAAGCCAGTGCGAAGTATTGAAATTGGAAGTTTGTTGAGTTTCAAGACTGGAGAGTGTTTTCAAGTACAGTTTCTTACTGAAAATAGCGCATGAGAATGAATGGGGGACAAAATATCGTGAAAATTGACTGAAAAATTGAAGAAATTGGGGTTTAAAATTTGTCTGAAATTCTGCTAAAAAAGTGATTTTATCGCTTTATTACTGTGTCGGGAAATGCTTGATATGGGGCCAATTGAATTTTGGTAAAATTACGGGTTGAAAATAGTTTGAGTGGAGCGCTTAAGGTGTATTTTTGAATCAATTTTACGTCAAAAACTGACAAAATTTTGAAAAAAAAGTGCAAAAATTGCTGTTTTTTGGTAGTAAAAAAGTAAAAGAATTTGATTTTCGCCGCCAATAAGCATTTTTATACAATTTAAAAACTGTTAAAAAATGGTACGGGAAATACTGTCAAGTAATCGGATTTATATTAAATATTATTTAGTGATAACTTGTAAATACATTTTGTATTTTTTGATGAAAAAAGGCCAAAAATGTGCAGAAATTGTTAATTTTTGAGGTAAGAATGTAGAATAAAATGTTCTATGCTAGTTATAAGGGATTGGGCAACAAAGTTTTATAATGTGAAAGTTTGCTCGAACAGTTAATAATGAGTTATTGGTGTTGTTTGCATGTTATTTTATTAAATTTTTGTTTTTTTGGCATTTTTTGACAAAAAAGTGAAAGAATTGATGTTTTTTGGCCGAAGAATGTAGAATAAAGTGATGTTTCTTAGTCGAAATGCAATTTGCAATAAAATTTTGTCATTTTAACAACTTGGCGAAACAAATAATAGTGATTAACTGGGTGCTAATTATTTGTTTTTTTTTTTGTTTTTTTTATGTTTTTATTTAAAACAATCACTATTTTGCAAACCAAATGTTCTAAAAGAACAGTCGGCTAAAAAAACTGACGTCCAATTGTACAGTATTCAGTGTACAGGGTCATTTCAAATATTTGTGTCGAAATTGTGGATAAAAAAGTGTTAGAGATTAAGAACAAAAAGGGCATGATTTGGACAATTTTGCCGGTGATTAACACATTTATGTATCTATGAAGACTCTGTTTCAAGTGTTCATGTATGATTTTACTACATGTTAGACAAAACTTGGGCGTGGCAACTAGGCTGAGTTTGAGTTTGAGTTCTATTTTTAATATATCTGTGCAATCGACCATGTAAAGCCAAAGTGAATAAAATTGGTCTTAAATAGTTTTATTGGTAATTCATTTTCTTTGCGATTCAATTCAAAGCAAGCCATATTTTTTAAATTCCTCTTACAGCGTGTTCATACCATTAAGAGTGTATTTCTTGTCCACAACGGAAACAAAATTATGACTGAAAAATTTTCCTTTCACGATAATCGTGACTTTTTCCACGAATAATATGAAGTGTTTTTTTGCTAAAATTTGATACTTGAAATAAGCTGAATAATCTGAGATTTCAATTACAAAATAGCCAAAATTTTTAAAGCCAGTTTCACGAAAAAATTTCACACACTCAACAAACAATATCAACAAAAGAAAAAGTTTGATTTAGTTTTCATAATTGAGATCGATTTTTCGTTTCTTTGGTGCAAAACACTTGCTCACAGGTGGAGTCACAAGGCTTCCACTGCTCAAAATATCATCTGGTTTGTTTTCAGTTTTGTTTTCAGGTGTACAGACAATTTTATCATGAACCATGGCAGGTGTTGGTGGTTCGCTAAAAGTTTCTGGGCTCTCAATATCTGGTTTCATTTTCCAAATGCTTTCAACCAGTTCATGATCTCTCCAGTAGCCCTCTTGATTTTCATACAGCGGGAATTCTTTCACGTCATTATCGTAAAAAATTTTTCGTACTCCCTCGTCCAATGTGTCTAGGTCGAGTACAAACTCTCTGACATAAGAAGTTACAAAATCCAGCAAGTATTCAGCTCCTTTGATAAGGCCTTTCTCAAATCGAAATGACTGAATAAAAACAAAAAATCACAATAGGCACAACCATGTGATTTACTGTAACCCACTCATCTAACTGATAGTCCTGCTGTACAATGATAACAAATTGTTTTCTGTAGGTCTCATAAGCAATTGTTCGGCTGTCAGGCGTCAATTCCGCCTTTAGAATGATGGCTAGAGGAGACATTAGAATTATTTCTTTGATTATAGCAGAAATTTGTTAATCGAATTGAACAATAGGAATCTGTTGTCAAAATCCAGAAACAGTTCTAAAAAAATTTGAAATTGAGCAAATGAAAGTTCAAGCAAGAATTAGGAAATGAAGAGTTCAGTTATAATTCTAAACTAAGGCGTGTTCAATCAATTCCTTCCGTTTTTGCTCTAAAAGGTCACTCCAGTAGCTATTACACATAAGTTTACTACACTCAAACCCTTGTATTTTAAGTGAACCTTAGTATGCTATTCGTTTTATCGTTTCCTATCTTTCCGTGCTAGCTGTACACGCCCAATTTTAGTACTTTCTTATCTAGAGCAATTAATGAAAGCAGTATGTTGTTCAAATACCAAACAGCGTTGATCTGAGGAATGCCATGTAGATGAAAAGATATAAGGCTTTAAGGTTTGTTAATGTCTGGGACTTAACATGTGTTCTCGCAACAGTGTTTTGTTACTCTCGCGGGTATATTAAGTTTTGGAACAAAACTTGACCTCACTGCTTTTACGCTACCTTTCGTGTCTGCATAGCACTCGAACGTATTTAATACTTTCTTATCAATGGTAATCAAAAGTATTACGTTAACATTTTTGTATATATTTTGTGTGTTCGTGTGTGTGTGGGTTTGTGTGGTTACTAGTGTATTGTGTAAATTATTTATGAGGGTACATACCCACTAAGACCAGCATATGCTAGAAAAATTCTTTTACTGCTTCCTTATGTTGAAATATTTAGAGGAATTTGCTTTTATATGATCAAGATTAAGTATGTGCTTAATTAATCAAATCCCATTTTGTCTGTTGTTTTCGCGACTCAATGGTCAATAATCCATATTCCTATATTTCCAATCATTTTGTTGCGCAGCCAGGCTAGCGAAAGGAATGTATGCGTCTTGAAAAACCAGTTGTATGCAGAAACTGTTTGAACAAGATCCACGAAAATTATTTATCGGATTCATTCTATACCCAAACATCAGTGTAAGGTTAAAGTGCAAGTGCATATTTTAATATGCAAGTGCATATTTTAGTGAATTAGAAGGGTTTGATTTTGATATAGCGCTAAAATTGAGGCCCTACGGTGGTATTATTGGCATAAACATTTCTTCAGTAGATAAATACTTGAAAATCTCAAAAGTTTTCCGTTTGCACGCTATTTTACACGACGCAGGTGGTTTCATATACGAAATATATAACCAAGAACCTGGCTACTCTTATATGCTTCCGTGGAAAAGCAGCAAATTTTTTAGAGGACATTTGTCAGGAATATTGTTTTGCTTATATATAAAGGTTTTTCTTTCGTCAATTTTTCATTTACTGGAATGCTGAGCAGCGAAACAGTTGTGTTAGACGTTGAAGAGTTTCGTCACAGAAAAAAAAATTTATTGTTAAAGAACTTGGTGTTTGCACCGACGACTATCTTGACTGCGTGTCATTTTTACCTCCAACAAGTTATAGTGAGTTAACAACTCAACAAAAGCAATCGTTCGGTTGGTTGACTAGAAATTTGCAAGGCATTGAGTAGGACACAGGAAATTATCCCTATATTTACCTCACACAAATAATTCAAAGCGTTCGCTAAAGGAATCCGGGTGCAATATTGTACGCTAAGGGAGAGGAAAAAGTAAAATTTTTGTCAGATTTGCTTGAGTGCTCTATTATCGATCTGAATTCACACGCGTGTCCTTCGATATCTGTGAACTATTTTACAAAAAACTCTCAAAATCATTCAAAGGGCAAAAATATTTTCAACAAACATTGTGCAAAAGAAAAAGCCATATTCTATTTCAACTGGTTAACAAATGAGAGAGGAATTGACGAAGCTGGAAGCACCCTTGTCACCGAGTTCAACAATTTGCGCCTTGATTACGGGGGACGGAAATCTGAGTCTTTCAATTTCCAAAGACGAAACAATAAAAACCGGAAACCAGTTTTTACAGAGAAAAGTTAAATTGTTGCTGACTGAGGACGAAATTCGCTCACTTACTCATTTAGTATATTATATTGAACATTTTATTCAGTGGAGAAAGTGGAGAAAATTCGCTCATTCACTAATATATTATTTTAAATTGAATCTTCTCTTCAGTGGAGAAAGCAGAATGTCAAAAACTCAACCCAGAGTCTGTCCTCCGAGACACTTACTGATGTCGAAACACCCGGTTGGTGAAGAAATTGACAAGAACGATCCTTCACTGCCAAAGGAGATTCAGCACTTGGTGAAGGAAGAAGGAGTACACAAAATTGTTCATTATGACAAAACTGAGCGACTCCCGGAGTGCTTTATGGTTCATATGAAAGAATTTCTAACTGGGTTCAATTGCTATGAATTGTTTTATGTAAAGTGATTTTTTTCTCAATACATTTTTTTAAAATATTTATTTTGTCCCGAGATGGAGGGAGTAACAGTTGATCAAGTTGACGCTGTTGTAGAACAAAGTTGTTTTGAAAAAGAAAGTAGCAGCAAATCTTCATGGAAATTTTGCAATCAAACAACGTTGCCACGGTCAGAAGTTGTATATTTCGTTCAAATGTTTGTTATTTTACTGCTGATATCACTTTGTATTGTTAAATTAACCAATTTAAAACCAAATTGTGAAGAAACTTCAGTTTGGATCTCAAAATTGTCCAGTTTAGTTGGTTACATTTTACTGAATCCAAGACTATGAATAAAATTATATCTACGCAAGATAGAGTCTTCATGGCCGCTGTAGGGCCTTCAGGTTGTGGCGAAACAGAGTTATTTTCAAAATGTTGATTGCAAATACATTTTACCCAAAATTTAACGTCATATTTTTGTACAGAGAAATGCAACAAATTTACATCAAAATGGAGAAAACACTTGGTGTTACGTTTAAAAAGTACGCCAATTTAGAATTTTTCAATAGCCTTGCAAACTGTCTTCTGATAATAGACTACTCGTGCGATGAAATTTACAATGGCAAAGATATTGTTAAATTGGCCACTACAGGGCGTCACAAAAACATTAATGTTACTTATATAAAGCACAACCTTTATCAACAGAGCAAGTGGTCTCGTACAATAGACTTGAACACGACACACATCATTCTGTTCAAATCAGCCCGTGATATTGAACAAGTTGGAATTTTAGGTAAACAGTTGAACCTTGTTAAATTTTTAAAACATTGCTATCAATTGGCAACGAAAGAACCGTTTGGGCATTTGCTTACCGGTCTTCATCCAAAGACTTCTGATTGTTTACGATACTGTTCAAATTTTACTGAACCAGGTCCTTCAGTTTTCTATCTTCCATCTGATAAAGCAAAAACAACTCCTCTAAACAATGAAAGAGAAAAAATTATGTATACTGAAGCAAATGGTGCATTTACAGCCAAAACAGCTAAGGAAATATTTGCGTAGTTGTGATGGTGATGCTATACTGGGTTTGTGTGAATGTCTTCACAATGTTTTACTGGGCCATGTTAGAGTGAAAGTAAGAGACTTAGAAAATTGCAGACACATATTTGACGGCCTTCTCAAGAAAAAGTCTTCAATGGATAAACGGTGAGCACTTCTACTAACAAAAACCGGTTTCGAACTGATTCAACTCATTATCAAATTTTGTTTCATCCATTTGAGTTAAGCAATGTCAACTGCTGAAGAGTTTATTTTGATTCCCAAAAATCAGTTTGTGAAGGAGCAACCGTATTCCTCACAAATTCTAGATGATCCCAGAGTTCAGCATAGAGGTGTTCAATTTTCGTTTTTGAACCGTATGCGATCAAATGAAAACACTGACAAAGAGAACCAAGAAATTTTAGATACAAGGGAAACAACTGATCCTACTGAGTTGTCAAAAGTACATGCGGACAAAATTCTTCAAAATCTCAACATGCTAGCGCCAGCAAAGTATACCAGGACGGAAAAAATAGTTAATCTCATTAAAGAATCAAAAAAAGTTGATATAGATGGAAATGAAAATTTCATTGTTGACGGAACAGCGACTGGAATAAATGTTCCCATTTTTCTCTATGATTTGCAGCAACCAACTAAAAAAATAAATAATCCAGATTATATCAAGATTCTAGAGGCTTTAAGCATAAAAGAAGACTTGGTGATTAACAGTAATGCTAAAATTGCGATCCGGAAAAGAACTCAAAGAGTTACCAAACAAAAAAAAAGAAAAAGAAAACTTTTGCACCAAAAAGAATCAAGCACAAAGAATCCAGCCAATTACTTACAGAGGAATAATACTCAGACGCCGGAAGTGGTTTCGAAACTTCAAAGGAAGACAGAACTCAGCAAGAGGAGAAGGACTGGGAGTCTTTCGACGATTGAGAAAAAATTGCTTGAGTTAAAAAATACAACAGGTCCCGCAGCATACGGAAGCATAAAAAATCTACAAAAAAGCACAAAATTGAAACCAAGTAAAGTGAAATTGTTCCTAGAGGGCAAAAATGCCCACACAAAGCATAAAAATTATAGAAAAAGGTTTCCAACACTGAAAGTTATTGCTTACGACATAAATGAGATTTGGTCGCTAGACTTGGCTTATGTGGATAAGTTTAGCAAAAGAGAACAAAGATGTAAAAAAATATTTGTTGGTTGCGGTGGACTGTCTCTCACGTTATCTACGCGTCGAACCCTTAAAATCAAAGTATGCTACAAAACAGCTGATGCGTTTAAGAAAATGATAAAGAACAAGCAATCTAGAAAAGTGTGAGTAGATGCTGGTACAGAATTTAAGGGCTCCTTCAGCACTCTTTGTCAGAAAAAAGATATTGAAGTTTATAAAACTTTCAGCGAAAAAAGTCAGCATTTGCGGAAAGAAATATACGATCGCTCAAAAATTTGATATACAAGTATTCAGAGGACAAATGGACATACTCGTATATTAATCAATTGCAGAGCTTTGTGCAAACCATTAACTCTAGAGTCAACAGATTAACGAAAATGGCGCCCAATAAAGTTACAAAGAAAGACGTTCCTTACTTGATATCATTAACTTTTAATACATCAGCAAAACTAGTTTGTCGACCAAAGTTTTACGTTGGGGACTTTGTGCGAACATCAAAAGCGGATCTTCCTTTTAGAAAAGGATACAAGCAAACATTTACCAGCAAATTTTTCGAGAATTACGATATACCTACAACAAATCCCTTTACTTATAGTCTCATTGACGCAAACCAAGATCCAGTCAAAGGAAAATTTTACGAGTTAGAGTTGGTCAAAGTTAGAGAAAACAGCAGTGAAATAACAAAACATGAATGAAATCACGGTTCACTTAGTTTCATCAGCCTCAATGAATATTTTCCCTCAAAACACCTTGTCCTCATTCACAAATTATTCAATGAAGAAATTAATTTGGAGGGGATTGGCGAGTTGCATTAACTGAAATTATGTGCCCGGCAAAAATAAATCAAGTGAACAAAAGTGATCTGAAGATATTTTCTTCTGAAGGCCTTATGTTTTATGAAAAATTATTCCTTTTGATGCAGTCTTCAGACCAGACGGAGGTGAACGAGCTATCTTTGGAATTGGTTCCTATGAAAACCGTGGCCATCTTTTGAGATCCTTAAAAACAGCTAGCAGATTACCTCATTTTGACTATCAATTTAACAAAATCAATGCAGTTTTATTCCTATTTTTTGGTAAAAACGAAGATTAATTTTCCGGATAGCGAAATTCCAAGTATCCTAGGTTTCAACAGTATTCATGATGGGCCTGGTTATCATATTGGATACAAAATGTTGGAAACTTTCGAAAATCTGACCATGGCAGATGACGAAGAAAAAACGTTTCCTGGTGATTATCCTTTTGATTTGTCTGCAGGGAAGCAACTGATTTTTATTTACGAAATAGAGCCAACACACAGAATTGTTTTCAGCAACCTGGATTACAAACA
Source organism: Convolutriloba macropyga (assembly GCF_964194025.1). Lineage (NCBI taxonomy): Eukaryota > Metazoa > Xenacoelomorpha > Acoela > Convolutidae > Convolutriloba > Convolutriloba macropyga. Next base: position 36,160,219 of record NC_134475.1, read on the forward strand.
GTTACTATCAAAAAATTTTCAAACATTTGAAATTCAATTGCGGACAGAAACCGGACAATTAGTGCCATTCGCTGGAACAGGAAAAGTTATTTTGACTATCAACACCAATCGGTATCACCATACTTTTCAGGACACTATCGCCAACGAGGAAATGGTTTCGGGGCTTTAGCGTTAGGTATCGGCAGAGCAGCATTACCGATTGTAAGAAAGTTTCGTTGGTCTGTAGCCAAAAAGATTGGACGTAAATTAATTGTTCAAGCAGCTCCTGAGCTGGTAGAGGTTGCTAAAAAGAAAAAGTCTCCAAAACAAGCAATAAAATCGACTGTGCAAAAAACTGTAAGAAAACAAGTGGGCGGATCAAAAACAGGAAGAATCGCCAACGAGGAAATGGTTTTGGGGCTTTATTGTTAGGTATTGGCAGAGCCGCATTACCGATTGTAAGAAAGTTTCTTTAGTCTGTAGCCAAAAAGATTGGACGTGAATTAATTGTTCAAGCAGCTCCTGAGCTGGTAGAGGTTGTTACAAAGAAAAGTCTCCAAAACAAGCAATAAATCGACTGTGCAAAAAACTGTAAGAAAACAAGTGGGCGGATCAAAAACTGGAAGAATGCGTAAATTAAAAACTAACGGCGAAAAATCAAAACAAGGCATTCGCAAGAAGAAGCCTTTGACGAGAAGTCGGTCAAATTTCTTTTCTAAAGTTCAAAATGATTACTAATTAACTGCCCGCAGAGGCAACACACACCACACTTGATTTGTTTGAAAAACAGCCTCTACTCATTATTTTTGACAATGCTTTTACTCAATAGGTCGGACCATCATATTCCCCGGACGGTCCAATGCTTGAGTTTGGAGTTTTGGGCGATAGGAACAATTTCATAGATTTACAAAAACTTCTTGAAATTAAATGCAAAATCTCCTGAAATAATGACGGGAACAGATTAAGGACAGGAACTGATGCTACAAATACAGACGCGCCATACTTTAGCAACAACGCATTACATTCTTTATTCTCAGAATGCACTGTATCTGCTAACGGTGTTAAAATGTCCAACACAAACGGAAACTATGCGCACAAAGCATTCTTGAAACGGAATTTTTTTCAGGAAAAACTGCAAAAAACACATGGCTAGTTTGTCAGGTATGTTATTACGAGGATGAGCCAGCTAAATTTGATGGCACTGACGGCCGCTCTGACGACGTGGCGGCCAGAAAAGCTCTTGTTGCTAATTCCCAGGAAAACTATTTTGTTGGAAAGCCGGCGAGTGATATTTTAACTTGTTATAAACACTTACTTAGTGGCGTTATTCTGCGAAATTCATTTAGAAGATCTACAAATGATTTTGCTGTAATTTCAGAGTCAAACAAACATTACAAAATTAGAATAGTTGAAGCTAATCTCTACGTTATAAAAATGATAATAGCGGGTCATGTTTTGACGACAATTGAGAAAACTCTACTAAAAACACCTGCCGTGTATCGCTATACAGAAGTATTACCACGAACAATTTTAGCTACAACTGGAATAAGAAGTTGGAGCCATGAGGATATTTTCTCGGAAGAGACTGTACGACGTATGATAATTGCGATGACAACAAATCAAGCACACGTCGGAACTAATTGCACTAATCCTTTTCACTACCAGAAATTCAACTTGAGCCAAATTGTTGTTTATAGAAATGGTCAACCTATTGTTGGAACTCCGGTCTCAACAACTTTTAAACACCGCATTTACTTCAATACTCTGGAAGCCCTGGATTTTCTTGACAAATGTGGGCATGGCATACCTCTGGAAAATTATCCCAATCACTTTATTCTAGCTTTTGATTTAACTTCAACGCAAGAGGCTTCTCATGATTTCATTCATCCAGAACTTACAAATTGCTCAATTTCGGTTCAACTTACATTTGACGGAGCATTGGCGGCCAACTTAGAAATTTTATTTCTGGGCGAAAGAAGTTCAACGTTTTTTGTTAATTCGGAACGAAAGGTGACAAAAAGTTCAATTATCACCTACCCCACCGATGGATAGTAATGAAAATGTATTTGTGATGAAAATCTATTTGTTGGGAAAATGTATTCATTTGAAGTATTGTTTTTGCGGAGTTTTTGCAGCGGACATTTTCCCAAAGCTAACAAAAAAAGGTTTTATTATAGTTAATGCTATTTGTTGGGAAAATGTATTCATTTGAAGTATTGTTTTTACGGAGTTTTTGCAGCGGAAATTTTCCCAAAGCTAACAAGAAAAGGTTTTATTATAGTTAATGCTTCACCAGCGCAATATGAAGGAAGTCTTTGGATGGTCATTTTGTTTCACGAAAACAAAGTTTATATGGCTGACCCGCTTGGAATCCCGATACAAAACTATCAAATATTGTATTCCCGTCTGATACAGTTTTACAATGAAGTAACTCAAGTACTCAAACTTAAGCCATTTCAAAATCAAAACTCAAAACTATTTGGACTTTTTTGTATTTATATTGCGCATGTGATGTTTGGTTACAAATACCCTTTATTGTTGAATATGAACGATAATGATTTAATACGCTTTGTTAATCATATGCTCTAACCTTTTTAATATTTTTTTTGCTCAAATCTTTCTTCAAAAACAACAAAGAACACAATTATTATTTCGAAGATTTCGATTGCACGTTAAACTTTATCAAAATCAATCTATTGTCAACATTCAAACAACCATAGCCACTATTTAATATATCAAGTATTTTTGAAATCTCTCCGTACAGACCACCATTATAAATACTATAGAATCTATCAATCGTACAAGTAGGGAAAAAGTCAGTTTGAGTTTGAACACTATTAGTAAAAACACAATCAACGTTAGGTAATTTTCTCTTAGAGTTTGCAAAGTTCAGTTGGTGTTGCTCGATGTAGTTCACAGCTTCGTCAATTTTGTTCATTATTTCTCCACGAAAAACTGTATTTGTTAAAGTACTTTTAATAAGTATTTTGAAACAGGTAAAGAGACAACGTATAATGAATGGTTTGGATGCTGTAGACTTGAAAGAATTAGGAAGTTGATCATTGGAGGCAATAACATGATAATGAGATCCAGTTACTTTACAAAAATTGTCTTTCATATGCAAGCTGTAGGCAAAGTTCTTTGTTACTGTATGGTCAAATATAGGCTCACTTCGACATATAAAGTAACGATATTGTTTGGAAAACTGGCGAAAAAATTCCGGTGTGCGTTCAACCATTGCCTCCACCATTTTACTAATAAATTTTCTTTGTCACTTTCACTTGCTTTATTTGTTATTTTTTGTCGTGCTTTTTTTGCTCTTCCACCTTCGCACTGAGGTCTTTCTTCGAGATCACTTTCACAAACAGATCTTTGCCTTCGTTTATTTTTCTTTGCAGTTCCTCGAGACGATAGATCTTGAATCGTTTTTAATTTCTGGCCGAGAAAATCGAATTCAGCAGTTGAGAGAGTTATTCTTTGGTTAAAACGAAATTTCTCGGAATCTTTTTTGAAGAGTCGTAGAGTAATATATGAGACTAGAAAAAGGATTCAGAATTTTTAAAAAAATTTGCAAAAATTTCGAAAAGTTTTGCAAGTTTCACTCATTCACCGCACCAACTTTTTTCTAAAAATTTAACAAGTTCCACCACCCTCACAACACCAAATTCACAAAAAACTACAAGTCTTTGCAAACCACGAAAAACAAAATTTTTGCAAAATTTTCGAAAAATTTTACAAGTTTCACTCATTCACCCCACCAAAATTTTTTTCCAAAAATTTTACAAGTTCCACCACTCTCACAACATCAAATTCTCAAAAAAATTACAAGTCTTTGCCAACCTCGAGAAACAAAATTTTCGAGAAATTTTACAAGTTTTCGAAAAGGATACCTAAAAAAGGCCATGCCTGTATTGTAACGGGGGGGGGACAGGTCCCCCCCCCGTTAAAATACAGACATTTTCACTGCTACTCGAGTCTCTGAGTTTCCACGTTTTTCAAAAAGTTCAAAAAGTTGAAAGAAGTGGTTTACGGTTGTTTGTCACATGGAAAATTGAAATGATTTTGAATAAATTTATTAGCTTTATAAGTTGTGTCTCTACTGAGTATGTTATTCTCGTTCCTGAATGTTCCTTGACCCGAAATTTGTACATTCAATTGCTTGAATACACTTATTAACCATAAACCCACCTTGTTCTCTGTAGTTTTGGCTTTGGAATTCTTTGCTACTACAATTTTTAGTTTAATTCCTTTTATTTCTCTATGCTAAAAATTCGATACAATATTGGCGGCATTCATAAAACAGTCAAAAGCACGTCTGTCGCTGCTTCTGTCAAATGAATATTTAAAAGCAGTAATCAAAGAAAAGGAAATCCCCGCAGTTTTTCACATAGAATGCAGCGGAATTTGTCATCAGGAAAAACGGCTACAGCACATAATTTATAACTCCTTACAAGTTGCCAAAGAAAAGTAATTTAATTTTTCAAATAATTTTTCCAAATTTGATTTGTTCCATACAAGTTAGCTCTCAAAATTACATTTCAATAACAAAATTGCTCACTTACCACTAATTTTCTGTGGTTTTGTTGACTATGCAAACATTTGCATGTTATAGGCGCTGCTGCAATCAATTTACCTTTATCTCGTTTAATGAGTTTTCAAAGTTTTCATGGTTTCCAGTAAAGTTATAAACTATTGAAGACAGAGTTTACGGTTTTTCGTCACATTCAAAAATCAAAATGAAATTGAATAATAACGAATAATTTTCCAAATTGTTCCGACGGAGTTTCTTATTTTAGTTTCTGAATGTACACATAACCCGAACTGTTACTATTCAACTGCTAGAACACAATTTTTAACAGAAATGCTTGTTCCATGAAATGTTGGTGTTGCAATTCCTTACTAATGGAATAATTTTTTGAAAATCTATTTATTTTTGCTTCCTTTTTCGTTCTCTATGTTAAAAGCTTTAAACACAACTGGCGGCATTCCAAAAACTTTGATAGCTGCTTCCGTCAAACATCTTTTCAAAACATGAGACTCGTCTTCTTGACTTTTGCAAAGCAGTCATCAAGGCAGTTCCCCTGTTATTCAAAAATAATCCAGCAAAACCTGTCAATGCAGATCAAATTAATCGTAAAGTAGATATAGAAATTTTCAAATTGGTTTTCATGATCTTCTACTAGAAGTTTTCAAGGGTTTAGGCTCAGATTTTTTGCAATTTACTTGGGAACACCACACAACTTAAATTTACCTACAAGCAGCTAAAGAGAAATAAATTTAGTCTTCAACTTTATTGTCGAAATTGGATTTGCTCTTCCCAAGTTAGCTCAAAGATTTACTTTTCAGCTTCCAAACCTCTCAGTCAACACTAAATGTCGATGATTTTAATGAGTGGTAAGTGAAGTTTCATTTTTGTCCTGGCTTTCAGAAAGCGGGTATTTAACGTGTAATTGCACTGAGTTTCATATTGTTTATCTACAAAAATCACGGTAAATATACAAGATACGGGATTCCCAGTAAATATAGAAGGTCATATTTGCCTTGTAATGTTTCTCATTAGTCATACAAAGATGATATATGGTTTCCTGGTTATCTTATAAGCACTTTTATAAGTTTGTACAAGTCAGAACTTTGTTTTTTGTCTGTAATTGCAAACATTAAAAATATTTCTTGCAGTAATGCAATTTCATATATGGGACATGAAACATTAGTAGTATTAGTATAGTAGATTGCGGATAAGGCACCAGTCACGAGATATACATCTCTTGCAAGCTCGAGGCGTTCATCTCGAACAAGGTACCCTATCCTCAACCTACTAGCGCTCGCTCGCCACTACGTGTCTCACCGTTCGTGCTCCGCACTCACTCTCGCTTAAAACTAGCTACGCATGATTTTGAAGTTGAGACAATATATGCAAGCGCTTACTACTTTTGAAGACAACCATATATATACACGCACTTATAAAGTTGGCATCACTAAGTTGTTCGATAATGATTAGGTACTTGGTTTCAATGAAATGTTCGATACCCACACGCGCACATTACTTCATTTATTAGGAAACAAATTATTCAATTAAATTGCCAATTGAATGAATAAAAATAAGAAACCTTCTTTCTAGCTTAATCAAGCTTGTAATTACATCGTATATATTCACTGGTTCTCTAGGTAGTAAACGCGATGTAAATTCGTCTATAAATTCATAGATATTTAATAATTCCGCTGTAAATTCTGCATCACAAACTCTAATCGATATAGGTGTTAGATACAGTTTAATACATGTAAGGTTGTTAATTAGATTTTCCTTCAAAAACGTTGTGTTTATATCTTGGTTAATTTTAATATGTGATTCGTGTTTTCCATTTATTAGGAAACAATTATATCAAATAACTTTTTCTATTTTCAAAAAATGTGCTTAGTAAATATCAAATGTTCGAATACCCGCACGCACACATTACTTATACAATATAATAAGCTTTCATAACACCGTTTTTATCAACAGCCTGTCTTTTTAATCCGTTGAGATTATGTTGAAACTTTTTCTGTTGTCTAGTTCTTGAGTCGCATTCTTCACATTAATCATTAACATTACAATCTACACAATTTCTTTCCTTTGTTGGAATAATAACACCTGAATCGAATGATTTTTTCCTACTAAGTAGGAACTTACCTTGGACAGCTTTACCTTCATACATATCAAAAAATTTCTTCGTATCTGATCATCTATCTATATCGCCAAAACCCTTAAAAGTCTTCTTTTCAATTATTATTCCATATTCGTTGATGGTCAAGAAATATTTTTTAGGTGCTAGAAATAGTCCGATAATATATACCACCATTACCATAATCATTTTCGCTCTGTCCTAATTTCTCTCCAACCAAATTTGCCTCATCTAATTTATTCCAATGTTTCTTTTCGATGTATATTGAATCGGTATCTTCGTAATATACATTATTATTTTTGAATCCATCTATAATTCTTACAAAATTGTTCATACTTCTTTAACTATTACCTAGAATGAATGTTCCTAGCTGAGAAGGCATAGTATTTTTGTCTTCACTTTCTTTATCTATAACTTCATCTAAACTCTTTTTCACAATATAATTCCCATTCGCTAAATTCCAATAATCTTTTACTCTATCATCGAATTCATTTTTCATCCAATGTTCAGTCTTGCAACAGAATTCTTCTTCAATATCTTTCCTAATTGTTTGTCCATATGAACTGTTCATGATTAATTTCACCATCTCTTGCAGAATATCTTCACCTTCAAATTTTTATTTAGCTCTTAATTCGAAAAAATTATTAATAAGTTCTGTTAATGGAGATTCTTTGAAATTTTCTCTATAAAGTACACCTTCATAAACTTCAATTACTTTTGCACCAATTTTCACAATTACTGCAATATCTACACTTGTAAGAACATCAGTAATATATCCGTTCCTTAATCTTTTAACTTCGATTTTATTCACTTCTTCTCAAACTGGTTAACGCTGAAGAACAATATCTTTGGGATTATAATATTTTACTTTGAGAATGGCTGATGCAAATTTCTTCTTTCCCGAATTAAACTGATTTACAATCGACTCATTCATATCCTTAGTAAAAACATATCCAGTTTCAATTTTAGGATAAACACCGTCTACCATTGACCGGGTATAAACTAGTAGCGTCAAAAGCCATTAATAATTTTTCACGATTAAGTTGTTTTAATTTCATCTATATCGGCAACTCACCTAATTTTTCATATACATATTTATCTCTAGCTTTTTGCTTGTGGAGCCTATAATCGTCAAATTTTGAATCGTAGTCATTTTCATAATTAGATCTGATTGTTTTGAGATAAGAGCTATATTTCTCGATAATTTCATAATTATTACCATCAGTTTCTAATTCAGATTTTATAGTATTGAAAATTATATCTGAGATAGAAGACTCATAACTTCGATTAGAAGTCTTACAAAATTTCTCATATATTTATCTGTATATGAATATATAGCTTCATCATCTTCATTTCTCTGAGAATTGAAATTTTTCCATCCTAGAGAAGGCAATGATAAACAATCTTTCATTCCAAATCCTGTAATTGATATTTCTGTAATTGATATTGATATATTGACTATCCTGCATATTTCAATAGTCTCGCATATATAATATCCATTTTCAAATATGTTTCCCAAATATGTCGTTGAGATTGCCAAGTATCCTCATAAACTTCAGTATGATCCATTTCTTATTTCAATACTTCAGCTTGTAAATTTTAAATTTCTCCTAATTTTCTAAGTAAAGATTTCATATGATTTGCACTACAATTAAACAATAAATACTGATGCTGTCCTTCACTATTGCTTTTTATATTGCACATTCAATTATATATTTTCATATTAATAATTCCTTTTCCAGTCTTGATCATGCTACATAATCTGCACCAAGGAGGTAAATTGTCGAGAATAATCCAGCTAACGAATCCAGATCCATTATGAGTAATCATTTTCGCTTCATATCCTACAGTTATTTCTTTTCCATTTTTTTCGATCTTTTTAGGCTCTCCTTTTAAATCTTGTAACTTCTTGAACATTTTATCTATACTGTCTTCACCTTTGAATATTTTTACGTTATCCAAACTTTTTTCAATTTCTTTTTTAGTAAGATCTCTATTATATTTATTAATTCCAAGTTCGGTAACAGGTATGTAATCTATAGCGTATGGAACTGCTCGGTCTCTATTAAATGTTTCAATATCATATACACATACATTATTTTCTACTTTTTTAGGTTCGAATTTATGTTCTTTGAAATTATATACATTTAATTCAGTAACTTCAGTATTTAAAAATTTGAAATTTGCTTCTAGTTATTTAACAGTTTTATTTAAAGACTTCCCCATAATACACAGAAATGATTTATATGTAAAAACAAACATTTTCTTCGTTCTTTTCCAGATTCTGGTTTGATTCTTTCTCCAATAAAAGTACCTATATCTATTCCATATTTACTTACGAATGGTTGAATTCTAGCAATCGTCAAAACATTTTTTCTGCGATCTTCACTTGTTATAAATTCAAAATATTCTTTCGTAAAATCTCTGTCAATTAGAAAATTTATACATTTCAAAATACCAGTTGTGATGAAACAGTTATTACCATGATATTCTTCAATATCTGCTAAATAAATAGTACGTTTTCCGTAATTACTTCTTTTAACAGGATTAAACTGAGGAACATCATATTCAATACTCTGACCTGTAAAAATAACTTCATCTCCATCGTATTTATCATCTATCTTTTCAATATATGCTTCGAAATCTTGCACTGATCTAAATCTCATATTTGTTTTTCTTGTAACACCTTCAATTGTAATATTTCCAAATAAATCAAATCCTTTAGTATCTTTCATTCTATTTTTAATCTCATATATATTCTTTTTAGTTATTCTGTTTGATTTACCTTCAGCTATTCTCAAGAATTCACCGACTTCAACATCTTCATTCGCATTTCTTCTGCGATTTCGTTTTTCACTCATATGTAAGAATTGACCCACGTTAATTGGGCTTTTGGAAACTTGTTCGTTGCCTTTCATTTATTAGGAAATAATTGATTCAAACAAATTTAACAATTTTCAAAAATATTATGAAGCTCGTTCTTGAATAATATATCCAGCCTCATAACAAAGCAACATATATAACAAATCAAAAAAATTGATTTTTTTCAAATGGTGATTAATCATCAAATAATATACAAATCGCAATCCATTAGCAACAGCTCTATATAACACCTTTTTAATATCTACAACAATCGGTTCACAATCATCACTCATATTGTTGAATTTCATTTTGCTTCCCTTTATCAAAGTGAGATAATATGCTATTTTTTCGTAGTTAACACCACTAAATTTTCTATTAATTTCATCTACGATATCATACAATCTTCTTTCGGTACATCTTCTTCTATGAGTATATCTTGCTTGTCTCTTTCTAACTTTAGGTTTGTTGATGTACATACTTCTCTCACAAATATCACATTGCAACATATTATCACCATATATGAAAAGATTAGTACTTCCAAAAAAATTACATTCATCAATGATTTTATTTTCTTGATTTTCTCTATCGGGAATGTTTGATAATTTATATATTTTCTAAATATGAATGATAATTATTATTATCAAACATTTTCATTTAATAAGTTGTAATGTTCCATCGTTGAATTCTATTACTTTTTACTTTTTAGTTTATTTTACATTGTTCTTAATTTCATATCTATCCGTTTAGATTTTGGTTCGCTAGTTTCAATCCATATTTGATTTTTATGAATAATATATTTTTCTGCTATATGAGGGGGTAATTTGTCTACATAATCGAAATCAAAGTTAGTATTGCTAGCAAGCTCAACAAAGTTGTCATATTTGCTTAAAGAATATATTAAGGATTTATCACTGTACACTTGAAAATAGTAAATTTATTATCTAGAAAATCATTGCCAGATTTGTTACTAGATTTACTCTAAACATCGGAATCATCACCGCTAACATCGGAATCATCAATAAAATCTATATCAGATTCATGTATAGATTCATCACTGCTAATTTCACTGTCACTATATATTGTTTCTGAATCACTGTAACAGTCCATTTACATATTCGAAATCTTCTGAAGTTTTTATTATATTTTTATCTTTGTTCATAATAGTACAAATTAAATCAAAATAGTTAAAGTTATCATAATATTTATCAACTAATAACCATCTGACAAGTCTGAATGCTCCATATCCATATTTCCCAGTTCAATTTTCCTCTCCAATGTGATGGCACATATTACAAAATTTTTCAATTATAATATCATTAAAATTTAATTTTGATTTCTTCAGAATCAAAAAGATTGATGACATTAAATTTAGATTTGATTCACTACATATCTGCATAACGTCCATGCAAATAATTGATATTTTTGTTTCTGCATTCTTAAATCGGTTACTAAATTTAGCTTGATTTTTCTCTGTATTTTCGTTAGTTCTCGTTTTTGTTTTATTACTTTGGTGTTACAAATTAAACATAAAAGTTTGTATTGATATTCCATTAAAAATCTTCGATTGCAACTTTTAGCATATTTCAACCCATTTTAGCATATTTTAGCATATTTCATAATAACTTCATCTTCAGTTAGTTTTTCTGGCGGTTTCGGTTGTTGATGAGTTGTCAAGTTTTTTGACTTCGCTCCTTGCGAACCTACCAACTGTAGCGTTCCGCCGTCTAACTCTACCACTGATTGAGTTTTCGTCAGTTTCGTATTGAATATAACTTCATATCTAGTAATCAAAGATTCAGGCACTTTCATTTCCAACATAATTTTACCACCGTGGAATATATAATTTTCGTTCTCAAGTTCTTTGTAAAACTTAATGTTTTCATATTTCTTTTATTATAGAACAAAAGTTTAAGATAATTTTCTAAGTTTAGTTTTGACATAACATAATCATGTTCTAACTAAGTCCCCTAAATTAAATTTTGGTTTTTATTTTTTTCATTTTATCTTGCAAGTTGTGTAACCCTTTCTTTTGATTTGTAATTTTAGAAGCTTAAATTGGTGTCATTTTTTTAACTAAGAACTGTGTTGTTATATTTGTTGATTATTGAGTCAAGAAGATCAATCCAATTAGCATCACCGTTTTCGAATACTGGCTTCTTGAAAAGATTTTGTATAGTTCTGGTAAAACGTTCAGCAAAAACTGCATCTTTTGATGTATATCTAGAATATCGTTTTATGTTTTGAGACTTTCAGTAAGATTCGAAAATTTTGTTTAAAAATTCTTTGCCGTCGTCAGTTTCAATTAAATTTGGTTTTCTTTTCGAAGTTGTTATTGTTTGTTCAAAAGCGTCTTTGATAGTAGATGCATATTTGTTTTTAAGCGCAACAGTCCAACCGAATTTATTAAAATTATCAACACAAACCAAAATATAGCAATAACCTCTATTTTTTTCACATTATAGTCGATAAGATCAAGTAAATCTAATCTCCAAATATCGTCTATGCATTTGACAATATTTCTATTAGTTGGGTAAAACTTTTTTGCTGGTTTATCATAAATTTCAACAATGAATATATTGGTTAAGTCTTTTCATTTAAATTTTTAAATAGTTAGATTAAAAGTTTTATGTTGGCGAAGATATAATCCACCTCCATTATAATTACCCCTTAATGTTAATATTTTTCCACCCGAAATTGATTTTAATATTTGTGCAGTAGCTTGACCTGCTTTTGGAATTTTCGATTTCGCAGCCACAGCCATACCAATTACAAGTGCAGCTGCGTTAACAGCTGGTTTTAAGAAACGATTCCATGCTGTTTTGCTACCCTTGAACACTTTTTTCATAAAACTTTTAAATCCTGAACCTTCCATCTCAAACGGTTTCGGAGTGAAGGTTATCTGTTTTTCGGCATTTGCAATTCTGATTTGGACACATGTCGTGAGGTTTTAGGACTGTTCCATTTTTGTTTAAATCAATCCAAGCTGACCCCGAGAGCATAACAATGACCATTACGACATTTTCCACTTTTCTGAACATTTTCACCTCGACTCATTTATTTGGTTAAAATCTTAGATTTATTTCGACCACAAATGGCGCATTGTCCTCTAATGATTGATTTTTTCTTTTCGTTTTTGGATTGATTCTTTCAACTTTAGATTCATTAATTGTTTGTGAATAAGGTCTCCCACCCAAGCAATATGTTGTATCACTCATTTAATAGCTGAGAATAACATTTAAATGTTTCGTAATCATGTGTTTTTTTCTGATTGCGACCATAAATCGTGCTCGTTATAGCGATCTTCTTTCGTTCTATTATCTTTTGCTAGTAACGGCTGAATATTAGTATAGTGAGCTGCTTGTTTTAGTTGATTAATATCTGTTAAATCAAATGATGATAGTGGTTTAACATGATATAATTATATATTATTCCATTCCATTTCATCACTCTTAAGAACTCAATATAATTTTTAAATTCTGAATAACTCATACCCAACAAATCCAACAAATCTACCGATTTTTCATATTTAGATGTTAATTGACGGAATAAAGCCTTTTTTTAATCTGTTTGTGAGTTTAGCGGTCAGCTTAAAACCAACATCATTACCATATCTATCATTTTGATATATTCTTTTATTTGCAAGGTATCGATCTCTTCTGTTCTTTTGCCATATTTTTCTTCTTTCATTATCACCTTCCCTACATGAACATTGTTTATTATCTCTAGTGTTTTCAACTTTGTTAAATTCATGAATCGATTTTACAACTTTGCATTTTGCGCACTGTTTTTCAATCATATTTATATATTTACTGAAAGTTCAACTAATTTCGTCATATTTTGGCGATTCGAGCGCAATCTGTTCAAATTTCTGCTATATGGTTTTAAAATAATATCTATCTCTTTCTTAAACAATGATTTTCTAATCAAATAATTTCTTTCATTGTTGATAAAATACTGCTTAATTTCTGTAGTTGTTCGTTACTAATAACTTTCTCATTTTACCGAAAATATCTTCAGCACTAACTTTAGTTTCACTCATAATTTTCTTTTGATTATTAAGATAGTAATCATAAATTTTTTCTGTTCTAGACCTCCTTTCTCATGAATAAAATTATCGATCAACGATTTCTTCAATTACTTTTCATAGTCAACTCTCACCTTTATTGTAGATATCGTTCTTTTAATTGAAATATATTCATTAATAACAGTAACTGCAATTGAAATTTTTAACCCAGAAGCACCTATAATTGGAACACCTGCTATCGCGCCTACACCAGTTGCTGTTAAAGTTATACCCGAACTAACTCCCAAAAATTCATTTATTATTCCTGCTACAATTGAGACACCTTTTTTAGTGTTTAAAGCTTTGTGTTTTTTCTTATAATTTTCTTCGTCATCAATTAGCTTCTTAACAACACCTTCATAATTAAGTTTCAAATAGTTACATTTAAATCTTGTATATCATTATCTTTCTTCCTAACAGAGATGAGATCTGATTCGATATCTTTGCTCAATTCTTTATATGTATTATTTGTTCATTAGTTTAAAATCAAGACTATTCTCTATATGATTTCGAAAAAAACTGGGATATTCTAGTTCTCCATTATTAACTTTGTTAGCATACTTAAATATGTTATTTGATTACAGATATTTCATTACTCGTTGCAATATTCTTTTATCATTCGATATAAAAATTGTTTGAACGTTATTACCATTTGCAGCCAGCGATAGAGTTGTTATGTTTGTCTCAAATTTCAATTCAAAAACAATATCATTTTCATTTGCATTTAGTGTTTGACTAGTTTTCTGGTAATCAATCATTTTACCATTTCTGAAAATTACATAGTAGTTATCCATTTAAATATTACAAATCTAATTCCACCCATACTGCAAATATGTTATGTTGATTACTAGATTCAAATCCAACTAAGTCTCCGCTTGAAAGTTCAATAGGGTTTTGGAATATCGTAAGAGCATTTTCTTGATTATCAGTCTTACTAAAGCTCGTAATAATTGTTCCATTAATTTTAATTGTATATACTATTGAAATATTGATTGGGCCGCCAATGCCTGCACGTATTATTCTTCCTGATGATAACATAATAGTTTCTGATTTACCTTCTATAATTTGTTTTTTCTTATCTACATATTTTTTTGTTGCAACATCATTATCATCAATAGGGTCTTTCACATTCGTAATTCTCGCATCGTTGAAATTATTAATTGTTCCAATTTCTTTAAAATATAAAACAGCAACATCTACCTCTTCATTTGTAGCAAGATTTGCACTTTGACCTTGTAGTTGCAAGAAAAAATTGAAAATACTAGCATTAATGACAACTTTTTCACTTTCAGCAAATGACCAAGATTCTTTCAATATAGAACATTTTTGAGATTGACCAGTTTCCTTCCAAATTCCAAGACCACCCTGTTTACCCATACTATTGACACCCCGCATAAAAAAAGTCATTTTATATGTTATATTTTGAATTAACTCTGGAAGATTTGTCACAGGGATATGCATTGTATAACTATTAATACCAGAACATTTATATCTTTCGTATTTTTCACCTAAAAACGCTAATTCATTCACTGTGTAACTTTTCATATTATTGCCACCATTGAAGGGAAATTCATCATATATTAATTTATAATTCTTATCAAAAATTTGTGGTGATGCAAAGGGGGAGAGCTTTGCTTTTTTCTATGAGAAATTGTCTGAAAAATCTTTTTGTTTTGCAATTAATCACTGTCCAAAAATTGAAATTAGTTGCTTATCACAATATTAAATGTCTGCAACTAACTGGTCAATTTACTCCTGTTACCTTTACCAAAAATGGTTGGAAAAAATTATTGACCATAGACAAAATATATCTTTCTGAGAATCAACCTCTAAGACATGTATATATATTTATATATATATATATATATATATATATATATATATATATATGTATATATACATATATACATTTATATATATATATATATATATATATATATATATATATATATATATATCAGGTATAATTTACTGTTATATATATATATATATATATATATATATATATATATATATATATATGTATTTATACAAAATAGCAATTTCTATTTTTGACTAATTCCTGCTGTGTGATCTTTATCCATATGCAACCAAATTTATTGTGTACCAGTAGTCGAATAGTCTGAGGAAAAGTAGTCAGGAGTTTTGAAGCAGTGATAAACCTTCATTTTGATGACCGAACTAATAATTTGATCAATTAGACACTCAAAACAAAAATTTATAGACGAGCTCAAAATAGCCCACCGATGGCTGTATAAAAGTTAAATTGTACGATTTGTTTTTTTTAAACCTTTCAATCGAATATTCAAAGAGAAAATTAATTTTAATAAAAATTGCTGAGATGTCTGCTATTGATAGCCACCGGAGGAAATGCGTATCTTGTTAGCCAGTTCAATTGTCTGTTCAGCGCTTGGACGTATTTTTTGATACAGAGGGACCAAATGGCATTTGCAGTTGACTGCATACAATCTCACAGTGTACTTAATTGAACTGAACAGGTTACAAACAAGCGATGGTCAACAATAGGATTATTATTTCTCAAAAATATTTGATTTGGCGTTGGGTACAAGAGACGTGCTGGGTTGATTGAATCATCATTTGACGCAACTCATCGGATCAGACAATATCGCCTTGTAAACTGAGAAATGGCACAATCAGGCTTAACCGCTCGACCGACTATTTTTTTAATGAGCTCAATTTTCCCCACCGACGTACTCGTCTTTGACAAGATACTGCGAAAATCAGTCAGAATCAGTACAATCTGTCTTTCGGCCATTTTCAGTGTGATAGCACTCCTAGATGGTGTCAATAGGAAAAACTACGTTACAATTAGTAGCCCTCCCTACAAAAAATAATCTTCCAAACAAATTAGGGCTTTAGTGTAGTTGACTTTGTTACGGATTCGGTCATTCATTTGCTAGTTTGAAGACTATTCTTGAATATGTCTCCAATTGTGATGTTAATTTGTTTTTTACTGGTTAAATTGAACATAAATTTCATCGTTCATAGGAATTCTGGGCTCTTCAACCAGGCCCTTAACTTAACCAGGCCGGAAAACATCTACCGACACGCCAGCGTCTGCTCTGTTGTCATTTGGTGAAATGCAGTTGTATTGATTTAGGCTTTTTCATTGCTTGCTTTTTATAAGACGTATATGAAAACAAATTTAAGTCTCATTATCCTGTCATTCATCTAGATGTGCCCTATCTTTAACGAAAGTGAAATCTGATCCCAAAATGGATTCCGCTGTTTTCTAGGTTTTCTGTCATGAGTTGTGATTCCATTTCAGCGAAAAATTAGTAGTTAAAACTGTGCATCTTACAAGAAGTTATTAGTTTTTAACATCACAATTGGAGACATATTCAAGAATAGTCATCAAACTAACAAATGAATGACCGAATCCGTAACAAATTTAACAAACAAAGATAACTTTGAACAATAACAGAAGTCATTAGAATTTATTGAACTTCTTCAAAAAAGTCAGTTTTCGGCAATTTATCACAAGAATTTTTCTGATGTTCTTTAGCGTCAGCGATTTTGGCTCTTTATTTCCTAGTTGAGAACTCAGACTGCTGTTCGTCTAATTCTGAATGCTTTCCAGACTACGACTATGGGTGCTGTGAAGAAGGTCAATGTTACTCGGATTGCAAAAGGTGAGCAAAAAAGCAAATGTTAACAATATACCGTCTTTGCAAACTCTACTATCTAGCCAATTACCGCATCTGAAATTGAAAATGACTCCAAGTTATGACTCCTGGAATGAGAAGGAAATATCAGTTCATTGGACCGTTTTTGAACACCAAGTTTGGATGACTATTTTTGACCGGTACTTCATTGGACGGCCTTCTTTTGATTTTTTTCTGTGTCATTTAATACCTGAGTCAAGGTTTTTTGGGTGCATTTTTGTAAAAAGAATGTGGTGAATTTGATGATTTTTTGTGATGAAATACGGTGATTGAGCTGAATTCTGTGAAAAAAAATAATTCACTGCACTTCACCGCATTTCCTACAAATTTTTACCGCGAAATTCACCGCAATTCATTCAACTTTCGCCCCATTTGATTTCCAACGTTTATTGAATCTGATTTAATTTCACAAGAAGTAAGGCAAAACCACACAATTGATGCAGTGGAACATGATGTTGACGGCCTGCAGGATGCGAGAGGTTCGAAGAACCCGTGTACGGGCGTTTCTTTATTTGTAAAAAATACCGAGAACGAGTCAAAATAAATAGTTCACCGCGATTCACCGCATTCACTGCAAAAAGATCTAAGAAAGACGCGGTAAAAAGTATTCTTTTCATTGCATTTCACTGCATTTCTTACCGAAACACGCCGCCAAACACCCGTTTGTAAAGTGTTTAAGCGGACAATGACTATGTTTTTTATAAGAGAAAATATTTTGACAGCTCTTCACAGATCTTGCAGGTTTTGCTTAACGCAGTCAATGGTCTGTCAATTTAACAGGTATAGATATTGTCGCCAGGAGTATAACTTTCATATTAAAGTACAATTTTGTATGCAACTAATTAGAACAGTCAAAGAATATGTCTGTACGAAAACTATTTTTTTTACTAAAAATTGAATGTTGCCGAGTGTTACACCATTGGTTATTTCGTTGACAACATTAATCATTAAAACTACCTTTCAAAAACCGCAATTTCCCACGATTAAAAAAACGTCGAAACTTCAAGCTCCCAGAAAAATTGTGTAAAATGATCTCTTATTACCTTGAAAAAACCGACAACACCGTAAAAAAACAGGTGCATTGACCGTTTTTGTCCAGAAAGCAGTCAAAACTGACCATTGCTTACGTTTCACGTTGACAAATTTTAGCTACGGTGTGTTATTCCAGTATATTTTTGGAGGAATCTTTGAACCTCCATGATTTTACCAGAACAATTTCAAAAATTTTACAATTGAGTTACTTGAAATTTCTTAAGAAGAACAATGTAGGGCAGATGCAATCTGGGCAGATGTGATCTGGGCAGATGCAATCTGGGCAGATGTGATTTGGGTAGATGCGATTGGGCATCGTTTGTGCACCGAGGTCTGATCAGTGGGTAAAGTTTGATCAATGATCTGATCATAAATCCTATAAAATCTGATCAGACGTCACAATCAAACCAATGGCTTGATCACAGGAGTAGTATGGTAATCCGACATGTAGGGGGGGGGGGGGGGGGTTCGACCCCCCCCCCCCCCACAAAACTTTCTAGCACCGAAAAACAAATTTTTCTCTTGGTGAAACCAATTTTTTTGGTTAAGTTTCGCCAGCCTGGGAAGTTCGTATGCTAAGCCAGCTGGCTCAACTTAACCAAAAAACTTGGTTTCACTAAGAGAAAAATTAGTTTTTCGGTGGTAGAAAGTCTTATAGGGTGGTAGTCAAATGGCAGACTCCCGCTGATGCAATGTTCGCAATAGATAAAATAAGGTGTCTTTTTGTGTCCTAGACTCTCAATATATGCTTTCTGGTGAGTACTTAAAAAATCTATATAAGACAATAGATGACTCAAATTTTCAAAAATTTCAAAAATTTTTTTAGATCAAAATTTTTCAAAATTTTTCGAAGTCCTAAAATGGTATGAAACGGATTTTGCGCTATAATAGAGCACTCGAAATTGATCTTTTGTTGACTTCACTTTTTTTCACCTGTGCAGTATGGGGGTCGAAACATAGAGAAAAATTTCAAATTTTTGAGAAAAAAGTTTTCAAAGTTTTTCGCAGTCCTAAAATGGTTTGAAATAGATTTTGCGCTATAATAGAGCACTCAAAAGTGATCTTTTGTTGAATTCACTTTTTATTCACCTGTGCAGTATGGGGGTCGAAACATAGAGAAAAATTTCAAATTTTTAGAAAAAAGTTTTCAAAGTTTTTCGCAGTCCTAAAATGGTATGAAATGGATTTCGCGCTTTAATAGAGCACTCAGAAGTGATTTTTTGTTGACCTCACTTTTTTTGCACCTATGCAGTATGGGGGATCGAAAAAGAAAAATTTCAAACTTTTGAGAAAAAATTTTCAAAAATTTTTGAAGTCCTTAAATGGTCTGAAATTGATTTTGCGCTATGAAAGAGCACTCAAAAGTGATCTTTGTGGACTTCATTTTGTTCAACCAAGTAGGACCAGATAACTCAGTTTTTGAAACAGTCTGCAATAAGTCAAAGAGCAGTCAGAAGCAGTTTTTGTTGACAATACTTTGCAAATGTGCAGTATGATGTGGAAAGCTTGTCTTTATTTTTTTATATACATGTGCAACTATGAAAAGTGTAAGTCCGTATATACATGTGTAAGTCCGTAAATTTGCTTGCATGTGTTCAAAATTGTGCTTTTTATGTATGAATGAACAATTGAAAGAAAGGAAAGAATGAAAATTTTATGTATGAAGTAATGCATATTCATGTATATAATAACAAAAGTTTTTATGAAAGTGTATATTTAGTTAAAAGTAAATATAACTGTGCTTAAGTTTAGTAAAATGTTTGTATGAGTATAAGCAGAAATGTATGTTTGTGTGTAGAAATTGTAAAAGTTTGTATATGTCAAGACGTTCTTGGTTTGATGAGTGTATGTTTTTCTATATATATACAGTGGAATGTATGTATATATGTCTGAATGTGTTTATGTATTTATGTATTTATATGCTTGCAAGTCAGACGAGAGAGAGAGAGAGAGAGAGAGAGAGAGAGAGAGAGAGAGAGACAGAGAGAAGGAGACAGGTCCCTGGAGGGCAATGTAATTGCCTAGAAGAATGTTGTTATTTGTCTCCACCATCCAATAATATTATATCTTGCAAACAGATTTAAACATTGGCAAGCAAAATGTCACAACCTAAGACGACAACAATTTTTTGATGTTCTGAGCATGCTTTTTTGCATCGAAACATAGAAAAAATTCAAAATTTTGAGAAAAAAAATTTTCAAAGTTTTTCGCAGTCCTAAAATGGTTTGAAATGGATTTTGCGCTATAATAGAGCACTCAAAAGTGATCTTTGTGGACTTCATTTTGTTCAACCAAGTAGGACCAAATAACTCAGTTTTTGAAATAGTCTGCAATAAGTCAAAGAGCAGTCAGAAGCAGTTTTTGTTGACAATACTTTGCAAATGTGCAGTATGATGTGGAAAGCTTGTCTTTATTTTTTTATATACATGTGCAACTATGAAAAGGGTAAGTCCGTATATACATGTGTAAGTCCGTAAATTTGCTTGCATGTGTTCAAAATTGTGCTTTTCATGTATGAATGAACAATTGAAAGAAAGGAAAGAATGAAAATTTTATGAATGAAATAATGCATATTCATGTATATTATAATGAAACTATTTATGAAAGTGTAGATTTAGTTAAAAATAAAAATAACTGTGCTTAAATTTAGTAAAATGTTGGAGTGAGCATAAGCAGAAATGTATGTTTGTGCGTAGAAATTGTAAATGTGTGTATATGTCAAGACGTTCTTGGTTTGATGAGTGTATGTTTTTTTATATGTATACAGTGGAATATATTTATATATGTCCGAATGTGTTTATGTATTTATGTTTTTAAACGTTTGAAAGTCAGACGAGAGAGAGAGAGAGATAGAGAGAGAGAGAGAGAGAGAGAGAGAGAGAGAGAGAGAGAGATAGGTCCCTAGAGGGCAATGAAATTGCCTAGAAGAATTTTGTTATTTGTCTCCACGATCCAATAATATTATATCTTGCAAACAGATTTAAACATTGGCAAGCAAAATGTCACAACCTAAGACGTCAACAAATTTTTGATGTTCTGAGCGTGCTTTTCTGAAAATTGAAATTTCTACACCTATCTAGCTACTCTATAAAAAGTATCAAGATATTTTACAGAAAAAAATATAAATTCATGCTCTTTGTCTTTTAATCCTTGCAAGAAAATGATAAAATGTTGCAACACAGAAGACAAAAACAACTTTCTGATGTTCTGAGCATGCTTTTTTGAAAACAGATTTCTGTACACTTATGCAGCTGCCCTTCTAGGAATGAGGAAGATTATTTACAGGAAAAATATTTACAGGAAAAGCATGCTTTTCTGAAAATTGAAATTTCTACACCTATCTAGCTACTATATAAAAAATATCAAGATATTTTACAGAAAAAAAAATCAATTCATGCTCTTTGTCTTTTAATCCTTGCAAGAAAATGATAATATGTTGCAACACAGAAGACCAAAACAACTTTCTGATGTTCTGAGCATGCTTTTTTGAAAACAGATTTCTGTAAACTTATGCAGCTACCCTTCTAGGAATGAGCAAGATTATTTACAGGAAAAATATATATGAGATGAATTGTTGAGAAATATACAATAAATTGAGCTAAGTAAAAAGAATAAACTCTGTAAAAAACCGAAAAAGTTTGTGGGAAAACTATGATATGCAGGAGCAGCTGAACTTTTCAGTTAAATAATTTAGAATGATAGGAATTCTTCGAGAGCTTGAATCAGACAAAAAATTTAATGATGTACAAGAAGAGTAGTTTGCACTGGAACTGTAAAAAACGCTAAATTTTTCAAAAGTTTATTAGCCACTTTATCAAATAAGCTAGAACAAACACAAACTATGGATCCATGGGGGTTGCTAGAAACAGCTTCAGAAGTGTATAGGACTTGTTTGAGTATTGGTAATAGCAATAATGGATATTGCGTTCTGGGACTGAAATATTAAACAATAGCGAAACGCATCTTCAGTAAATGCTTCCGATAAATTCAACTATTGAACACTGCAAGTAAGGTAAGAGAGGATATCAAGCAACCAGAAATCAAAAAAATTCATTATAGTGTCTTCTTGAATCAAATTTACTGCGTTCAGTAACCCTGTGTTAATATTTTGGATTACTTATTGTTTTGTCCACGTTTTAAAATCAGATTAGCGTATCGATATTTCATAGAGCATCGGAAAGAGGTGAATCCAAAGGAATCTAAAATTAAAATTAAGAGTCTTTATAACATATAAATGGGCTAAGCAGTCTGGCGAATACATTTGAATTTAACACCACACTACTGCTAACTACTACTGCTACTGCCTACTACTACTACCTACAACTACTATCTACAATTAGTACATAGTACTACTGCTACCTACTACTACTACCTACAACTACTACTAGATACTATTACTAACTACTACAACTAATATTTGGTTCTAAGTTACACTCGTACCTACTACTAGTTCCTTTTAATACCTTCAAATTTTACCTATTGTTTTTTAACTATCTATAACAATGTGTTTCTGTTTTTTAAAAAAAGTATACAATTCTTATCTCTAGAAACTCGTTGAGCATAAACAACAGAAGCTTTTATCTATCTCAAGGTAATGTGTCCTGACTGACACAGACATATAGAATTTACTTGCCAATATTTTCAACAAATCATTAAGTGTTTGAAGTTTTTCAAAGATATAGAAAACGCTGAAGCTTTGTCGTATATATTTTCTCAGTAATTTTCAACTCCATGTTAATTTATTAATTAACAATTAAAAAATCCATGGTATGATATATCGGGTTGACATTTATTTAATTAAATCAAAGTAGCGTTTTACTGTTTAGCGAACCAGTCTTATTTTTAGAACTCAAATAAGTTTTATTGCTAGTTTTTTTGAAGTGCAAAAATTGTAGACTTGTTTTACTTTTGACGGATCAGTCATAAACTTAAATCTTTTGTTCAAATGCTGTTTTTTTTTTGTTTTTTCAAGGTATGACGTCTGATTCCATTTGCAATTAATTGATATATATACGAAACGAAAACTTTTTAAAATTTCTAATATGAAGCATTGTATAGCGTAAACATTGACTGGTTCACAATGGCGTTGCACTATGTCTATTCATAATATCAACTTTATAGAAACATGTTTGCTTTAAAAATTCCATAGTGTGTACTTTAATGGAAACAAACACTTTACAAAATACCTAAAATATCCAACAAACTGAGGTTTTACTCTATATAGTTGTTTTTGTATGTTTATTCAGAGTAACCTGTTGTTTCAGTTGTCAGGTATTACACATTTTTTCCTGAATCCTTACGTTTCAAAAATTTGCAAAGACTGAAAACTGCTGGGATAGCTTGCCAGAAGGTCATTTGTTAGTTGAGTTTCATATTAACCTTAGCTTCGGCTCAGGATGTGTTCACAGCTTAGACTGTAATTATGAACTTGCTGTTCATTAAAAACTTAGCGCTACATGATTTTGCGATTTTTGTTATATTAACTTCTTCCTAATTTTATTGAATTTCATTTAGTCATTGTTTATCTGAAGAAAATTAAAAATAAATCAACCTCATGAAACATTTCTCAGCAGAATTAAGTGAAACAGTCTTGTTGGATTTGAGAGCTCAAATAAAAACCTTAAACTTAGGTGTTTAGGTGAACAAATTTTGTTTGTTTTCAACGTCTGCTTACACTCAATGGGCACCACATAGTTCCAGAGAAGTACTTTGCGTGGAATTTGAAACAAACTTCTTCTTTATAAGTGTTCAAAACTCAACAACCGGAGACCGTATGGCTTTGGATAAGAAAGTATAGTAAAATTGTGAAACATGGCCGATCATTTTAACTAAAATTGGAACCATTGAGTTCGAATTCTAGTTTGTGATCTAAAAAAAGTATTCAAGGGATAATTACGTCATAATAGTTGAGTTGAGTTATAAAGATGCGAACGCAAAACAATTGAAACACGTTCTCAAAATCTATATAAACTACAGATACATATGAGTCAAAAAGCGAAGGAGACCTTCTGGTTTTAGTAAGCTTTTTGAAATAGTTTACTATTTTATATAGATTATATTCACATGTTCTATTATGTAATCTTTACTTCACGATTTCTACAAGCATTCCTGAAGACTATAATTTTGCATTGTTTTGTAGAAAAGAACAGAAAAAACGCATGATTTTCCGAAATCAGCACTGTGGACAAATTTCAACAGTAATTCTTCAAAAGAGCGCTCAGTGCAACTTCTTAAATGATTACTTTTCTCTGAAGAATGTTCGGCTAATGAACTTTAAATATTGAAAAAAAAACTAATATGGAGATACTTTTAAGTCATGAACACCTTAGGTAGCAGTTAACACAACTAACTGTGACTTTTTGCCACCATAAAATCCGTCAACACAGATAGTAGAAATCAGATAAGGCGCTCTGATACTATCGTCAAACTGAAAAGTACATTTCTACCCACTTTTCGTCATTTTGGAAAAAGGTTCCAGTGTTAAAACCCTGCTATCCATAGTTTATTAAGTTCGAAGTTAAAAGTATTCAAAATTTTTGGAAATTAGTGTTTTACTTTTCTATGTGTTAATATGTATTCTTGACTTTGTGTAGCTCGTTTTGATGGTATCTTTCCTAAAGGGTTTTGATGTTTTCAATCGTTTGTTTGTTATGGATCCTATGAGGAGTCGATTTGAGTTCTTTCAAGTGAGTCAAAGACAAAAAAACAACTGTCAAAAAAGAAATCCTGATTATAGAGGCAATTACGCTAATTAGATTTTTATCAGGTTTTTTTAATGCAGTATTTTTTTTTCTCTGAGCTTAAACAATGTGAGAAATATGTAAAACTGTCTCTTAGAAAAAAATTCCAGGTGGAATTTTACTACTATTTTTTTTGCTGCTATATACTATTATACTACTAATATTATACTTTTATACTACTATATGTTTTGCTAAATGCCACTATTGTCAATAAAAAACCATTGTAATTTAACAAGATTTCTGTCTTCATGAAAGTTTGTATCCTCTAAAACAATAAATAGTAGAATCATCATGTACAAGAAAAAGTTTTTTTCACGAGTAATCCTATAGCAAAACCTTTATCCTTTAAAAAAGCTTTATTGACCTGACATTTACGCTACGAAAAACGAATCAGCGGTCTCACAGGTAGAATGAAAACATTTTTTTTGTGGCGCTCAAAAAACGAAACCCCTAAAGGGACTGCAAAATTAATAAAGGTAAGAAAAGGAACGTTTTCCAAGTATAAAAAGGTCCAGCTAACATAAAAAAGATTTAGATTATGCAAAAAAAATTTTATGAGACTTCTTTATCAAACAAATGTTTATGAATGAGCTGATTTTTCATTACTACTTTAAAAAATTTGTACTTTTAGGACCTCAATGTTTTGTCTGGAGGAAACTCATAAGAGAACGGTAAAGTATTCACTTCTTGCGTCTATTGTAAATTTCGTTCTGATACGTTAAATGCTTACTATTCCTGATACAATTGCTTTATGGATTAACGAAATTTTGCGTCCGCGTTAATTATTACTTAGTTTTTAAATATTTTTGAGAATTACTTAAATAACATACTGAAATACTTCATATTGACACATAGCTTTAAAAGCTACTGAGTGAATTCTGTGAAAACCAAATGTTCCATGACAAACACAAGTTGTTGCACATGTATACACAAAACACTAGTGCATACTTACGTCTTTGGTTCAGATTGAGCCTTTGAGCAAAACATGGTTTTTGTCTACTAACAGACAACGTGAGTAGAGGGTTTCTTATCGTTCCTCAAAATAAACCACGTCATAACTAATCAAAATCAATACTATTGTACAAATAACTTGATTCTAAACGTACAACTTAGAACCAGTTACTATATAAACTAGAAGCAATTGTAACCAGAAAAGTCAAACAGTAAGGCAAAAAGGTGAAATTAAATGAATTTGTCCTGTTTATTCAATTGCTTTATTTAAGTTAACGTTATTTTGCTTAACTGGAACTCACTGTGGGTCGAAATGTATTCCGTAATAAAAATTGCAAGCCTTTGTACTAACTATCACTTCTTAACATTTTAGCGTTTTCATTCTTGACTTGTATTCCATTCAGTTAGTGTATGCCAAAACCGAAACTCAACTGCCGGTTTATAACCTATAATATATCATATCCTAACACAATTTGAAGGCTCAATTCAGCGAAAAATTTTCTATCAAACTCGATATGAAAACAATATTGCCTTTATAGAACAAAGAATGGACAGTTCAATTTCAAGCTTCGATCATTGCCTCATACCCAAAAAGTTACTTTTTTTTACCTTTGTTACTACAATACCTAACATAACCGAAGAAGAAGACTTTATCAACAAATCAACCCCCTCGGAAACTGAAGTAACTTCTCAGCATAAACCTAATGCTTTGACTTCTGACAAAAGGTCACTTCCCATGCACATCAAGAGGATTTTGCGCAGTTACGATTTTGATAGTTTGCCCCTTTTCAGGCGCCATGAAGAGTACTTCGCTGCTTTAGAAGATTTGGAAAATATGTGGAAAAAGCTGGAATCATGCAGAAGTGAAATTAAACTAACCACTATTCACGACAAAATTGATCATACTACATCATCCACATCCGATGGTAACAGAAAGACTGTGATATCTTCCATCTTAGAACGATTCCCTAGACTTCTTGAAGAAAACTCAAAAATTTAAGAAAACTTCCAGAAAATTAGCACTGAGCCATCGTCTAACAATGCTCTACAAAAGAGTAGCTTTTTTCGTGGAGTTCGAGGATGTGTACTTCACAATGGAAATTTTCCAAAAAGAATGAGATTCGATGAAAATGTAAGGTGTTCATGCGACAATAACAACTAGAACTGAAAAATTCTTAATGATTGAAGCTTATGAACTAGACGTCGGTTTTCAGTATTGAATTGAATCCATTTATAACCTGTTATTTTCAAAAGCTGTGCATTTTTAAACTTCATTGTGTATGCTTATTATCCAAAAATTAGTAGTTGCAAAATCACTCCTTTAAACTACAGTTTGTTGATCCAACATTATCCACAACAGAGAAACAGGAAACAGTATTCGGCCTGCTCAAAGGGGTAGAAAGTCAGAAATTTGTTGTAGAGTAGGCTCCCCCATCCGAAGATTACTGTTCTGAAAATGTTGAAACGGATACGCGCAAGAGAGTCGACGTCTTAAAGAATCACTTTTTATGAAATTGCACAAGCATATTTTTTGAGCCCGAAATTATAATAAATAAAAATAAATAAAATTACAGAACATCCCGATCAAAAATTAGCTCTCTGTAAGAACCTACTTGGATAATGACACTCCTACATAGACCCTCAATTCATTTGAAGAAGTCGTTAACTAGACTGAAGATCACTTATTTTCAAACTGCACAAGCATAATTTTTGAGCCCGAAATTTGACAACGGATGGAGTACTTTTTTCGTAGACGACCTAGGTCAAAAATTAGCCCTCTCTTAGAACCAACTAGGATTATGACACTCCTACATAGACCTTCAATACTTTTGAACAGTTCCTAAGACTACATTAAAAGTCACTTTTTTTAAAACTGCACAAGCAAATTTCTTGAGCCCAAAATTTGACAACGTATGGAGTACTTTTTTCGTAGACGACCTAGGTCACAAATTAGCCCTCTGTTAGAACCTACTAAGATTATGACACTCCTACGTAGACACTTAATTCATTTGGACAAGACTTTGACTAGACTGAAGATCACTTTTTATGAAACTGCACAAGCATAATTTTTGAGCCCGAAATTTGACAACGTTTTGAGTACTCTTTTTCGTAGACCACCTAGGTCAAAAATTAGCTCTCTGTTAGAACCTACTAAGACTAAGACACTCTTACATAAACACTCAGCTCATTGAAACAAGTCCTTCACTAGATTGATAACCAATTTTTATGAAACTGCACAAGAATATTTTTGAGCCCGAAATTTGACAACGTATTGATTACTTTTTTCGTAGGCCAACTAGATCAAAAATTAGCATTCTGTTAGAACCCATTAAGATTATGACACTCCTACATAGACCCTCAATTCATTTGAACAAGTCCATGACTAGATTGACCATCACTTCTTATGAAACTGTACATGCATATTTTTTGAGCCCGAAATTTGACAACGTATTGAGTACTTTTTCGTACACCACCTAGGTGAAAAATTAGTTCTCTTTTAGGACCTACTAGTTTTATGACACTCCTACAGATACCCTCAATTCATTTGAACAAGTCCTTAAAGTGATTATCAATCTAGTGAAGCACTCGTTTAATTGAATTGAGGTTCTATGTAGGAATGTCATAACCCTATTAGGTTCTAAAAGAGAGAAAATTTTTGACATAAGTGGTCTACGAAAAAAGTACTCAATACGTTGTCCCCAGTACCTAATTTAGGGCTCAAAGAACATTCTTGTGCAGTTTCATAAAAAAGAATTCAAGTCTAGTCAACGACTTATTCAAATGAAATGAACGTCTATGCAGGAGTGTCATAGTCCTTGTAGGACTCTGAGAAAAAACTAATTTTTGATCTAGGTGGTATACGGAAAAAGTACTCAATACGTTGTCAAAATTTGGTCTCAAATAATATGATTGTGAAGTTTCATAAAAAAGTGATTATCAAAAGTTCTCAATACGTCGTCAAACATCTGGCACAAAAATATGCTGGTGCAGTTTCATAAAAAGTGACTTTTAATGTAGTCAAGGACCTGTTCAAATGAATTGAGGGTCTATATAAGAATGTCATTATCCTTATAGGTCCTAACAGAGAGCTAATTATTGATATGGGTGGTCTACAAAAAAAGTACACAGTACTGAGTACTTTTTTCGTAGACCACCCAACTTAAAGTTTATATCTCTGTTAGAACCTACTAGGTTCATGAAACTCTTATATAGACCCTCAATTCATTTGAACAGGTCCTTGACTACATTAAAAGTCACTTTTTATGAAACTGCACCAGCATATTTTTGTGCCAGAAGTTTGACGACGTATTGAGAACTTTTGATAATAAAAAAGTCACTTTTTATGAAGCTGCACAAGCAAATTTTTTGAGCCCAAAATTTGACAATGTATGAAGTAGTTTTTTCGTAGACCACCTAGATCAAAAATGAGCTCTCTGTTAGAACCTACTTGGATTATGACACTCCTACATAGACCCTCAATTCATTTGAACAAGTCTTTGACTAGACTGAAGATCACTTTTTATGAAACTGCACAAGCATATTTTTTGAGCCCGAATTTTGACAAAGTATTGGGTACTTTTTTCGTAGACCACCTAGGTCAACAACTAGCTCCGTTAGAATCCACTAGGATCATGACACACCTACATAGACCCTCAAATAATTTGAACAAGTCCATGACTAGATTGACGATCAATTTTTATGAAACTGTACATGCATATTTTTGAGCCCGAAATTTGACAACGTATTGAGTACTTTTTCGTACACAAACTAGATGAAAAATTAGTTCTCTGTTAGGATCTACTAGTTTTATGACCCTCCTACATAGACCCTCAATTCATTTGAACAAGTCTAAGAAAAAGTACTCAATACGTTGTAAAATTTCCGGCTCAAAAATATGTATGTGCAGTTTCATAAAGTGTTATTATCAATCTAGTCAAGAACTTGTGCAATTGAAATGAGGCTCTATTTAGGAGTGTAATAAACCTAGTAGGTCCTAACAGAGGGCTAATTTTTGATCTGGGTGGTCTACAAAAAAAGTACTCAGTGCTCAAACAACATGGTTGTGCATTTTCAAAAAAAGCGATTATAAATCTAGTCAAGGACTCTTTGAAACGAATTGAGGGTCTATGTAGGGGTGTCATATTCCTAGTAGGTCCTAACACAGAGCTAATTTTTGATCAGGGTGTTCTACGCAAAAAGTACTCAGTACATTGTCAAATTTTGTGCTCAAACAATATGCTTTTGAATTTTCATAAAACGTGCCTATCAATCTAGTCAAGGACTTGTTCTATTTGACACTCCTATATAGACCCTCAATCCTTTTGAACAGTTCCTAATACTACATAAAAAGTCACTTTCTATTAAACTGCACAAGCAAATTTTTTGAGCCCGAAATTTGACAACGGATGGAGTACTTTTTTCGTAGACGACCTAGGTCAAAAATTAGCCCTCTCTTAGAACCAACTAGGATTATGACACTCCTACATAGACCCTCAATACTTTTGAACAGTTCCTAAGACTACATTAAAAGTCACTTTTTTTAAAACTGCACAAGCAAATTTCTTGAGCCCAAAATTTGACAACGTATGGAGTACTTTTTTCGTAGACGACCTAGGTCAAAAATTAGCCCTCTGTTAGAACCTACTAAGATTATGACACTCCTACATAGACCCTCAATTCATTTGGACAAGACTTTGACTAGACTGAAGATCACTTTTTATGAAACTGTACAAGCATATTTTTTGAGCCCGAAATTTGACAACGTATTGAGTACTTTTTCGTACACAAACTAAATGAAAAATTAGTTCTCTGTTAGGATCTACTAGTTTTATGACCCTCCTACATAGACCCTCAATTCATTTGAACAAGTCTAGGAAAAAGTACTCAATACGTTGTCAAATTTCCGGCTCAAAAATATGTATGTGCAGTTTCATAAAAAGTTATTATCAATCTAGTCAAGAACTTGTTCAATTGAAATGAGGCTCTATTTAGGAGTGTCATAAACCTAGTAGGTCCTAACAGAGAGCTATTTTTTGATCTGGGTGTTCTACGGAAAAAGTACTCAGTACATTGTCAAATTTTGTGCTCAAACAATATGCTTTTGAATTTTCATAAAACGTGCTTATCAATCTAGTCAAAGACTTGTTCTGTTTGACACTCCTATCTAGACCCTCAATCCTTTTGAACAGTTCCTAAGACTACATTAAAGTCACTTTTTATTAAACTGCACAAGCAAATTTTTTGAGCCCGAAATTTGACAACGTATGGAGTACTTTTTTCGTAGACCACCTAGATCAAGAAGTAGTTTGTTGTTAGAACCTGTCAGGACTCTGATACTCCTACCTAGACGCTCAATTGGTTTTAACAAGTCCTTCACTAGATTGATAATCACTTTTTATGAAACTGCAGAAGAATTTTTTGAGACCGAAATTGGACAACGTACTTTTTTCGAAGGCCAATTAGATCAAAAATTAGTTCTCTGTTAGAACTTAATAGGATTATGACACTCCTACATAGACCCTCAACTCATTGGAACAAGTCCATGACTAGATTGACAATTACTTTTTATGAAACTGTACATGCATATTTTTTAAGCCCGACATTTGACAACGCATTGAAAAAAAAATTTTTTTGTACACAAGCGAGATGGAAAATTAGCTCTGTGTTAAAACCTACTAGGATTACGACACTCCTACATAGACATTCAATTCATTTGAACAAGTCCTTGACTAGATTGATAATCACTTTTTATGAAACTGCACAAGCATATTATTTGAGCCCAAACTTTGACAACGTACTGAGTACATTTTACGTAGGTCACCTAGATCAATAGTTAGCTCTCTATTGGAACCTACTAGGGTTTAGACACTCCTAAATAAACCCTCAATTCGTTTGAACAATCCTTCACTAGATTAAAAATAACCTTTTATGAAAGTTCACAAGCATATTTTCTGAACCCAAAATCTGACGACGTTTTGAGTAATTTTTCGTAGATCACCCAGATCAGAAATTAGTTCTCTTTTAGAACCTGCCAGGACTACGACACTCCTACATAGACCCTCAATTCATTTGAACAAGTCCTTGACTAGATTGATAATCACTTTTTATGAAACTGCACAAGCATATTGTTTGAGACCATAATTTCAAAACATACTGAGTACTTTTTACGTAGGTCACCTAGATCAATAATTAGCTCTCTGTTGGAACCTACTAAAGTCATGACACTCCTAAATAAACCCTCAATTCATTTGAACAATCCTTCACTAGATTGAAAATAACTTTTTATGAAACTTCAAGAGCATAATTTTTGAACTCGAAATCTGACGACGTATTGAGTAGTTTTTTCGTAGACCACATAGATCAGAATTTAGTTCTCTTTTAGAACCTGCCAGGACCATGACACTCCTACATAGACCCTCAATTCATTTGAACAAGTCCTTGACTAGATTGATAATCACTTTTTATGAAACTGCACAAGCATATTGTTTGAGCCCAAACTTTGACAACGTATCAACCACTTCTTTGGTGTACCAGCTAGGTTAAAAATTTGTTCCCTATCGAGCTCTGTTCGGGCAGCTACACTCCTTAGATCGCTTAAGTCCTTGATAGGTTGCAAATCATTTTTTATGAAACTTTGCAAGAACCTTTTTAACAAACTTATTAATAGTAGAATTCAGGGTAGCACTGCTTGGTAACTAGTGCTTCGGATGTCTGTTTTAGTGAAAACTCTTACTATTACTAGTACTATTACTACAACAACAACTACTACTACTACAACTACAACTAAAACTAGGCAGTATTAATACTGCTACCACTACATCAGACAGAGCACGAGAGCACGATTATTGGTTCGTTCCTTCACATTTTCTCATACTACGAACACAAAATATGCGCGAAGAACATTCTGTGCTCAGCACACTACAGCGTGAGCTCAACTACCAATGAACTTCTCCTTGCTATCTGAATGCAACAGTTTGCACTCCAACTCAACATAAAAATATGATTCGAAGATAAAAATAGGCATATTTTCCAATTATGAGGTAATAAAAGTGAGGTTATAGCTCACTTTTCACAATCCTTGCGTGTTGCACAATCTGTCACCAAGTTATCAATGAAGTTACTTTACAATCAATCTGGAATAATGGAAGTTGCGAATAGAAACGTGAAAAGCACCGGCCACTAAGACGTCAAAACGACCGTATGCTTCGGGGCCAATTTCTCAAAAACGACGACTGGAAGAAAAAATACACCAATCACAGGAACTAAGGCGCAGCTAAAGCCGAGTTCAATTCAACAAACAGATCCCAAATTTGTTTACTATACGACGGGTTATTAGCAAATCTAAATACGGTCCAAAAGTCCATAATTGTCCTAAAGCGACTGACGTTTCGCTAAAACACACACTAATTTCTCGATAACTCCTGAAAGAAAATTCACGAAGTTTACAGGGATTAATTTCCGGCTCAAGTTGAGTTGCAATCAACAAACGGATTCAAAATTGGTTTACTCTACGAGGAGATATTTAAACATAAATGTACCGTACCAAATGACCAAATTGACCTGGTCCGACTGACGTTTCGCTAAAAAAACACACCATGACTTCGCAACAGCATGCAACAAAGATATATGGGGTGCTACCCACTAACACAGGACTCTGAAACACTAAAATTTGCCCTCTAACTCAAGACATAACAAGTTAAATATCGTACTCAATGTAGTGTTTCTCTCCTCAGGAGGTCAAACTGGGGTCAACTCCCTGTCCAATTTCTCGAAAACGGCTGAACAAAGACAAACGCTCTTAGTACGCTTGGGATACGCTTCATATTAAAAAATGAGCCCAATCGGTGCACGCTTCGAGGAGTTATAGCAAAAAGAATGTACCGTACCAAATGACCTCAGAGGAGAGTACAGCAACTTCAGAGCTAAAATGGAACATCTAAACCTCAGAAAACGCTATATAAAGAGTACATATTCGGAATCTGCGTTTGTCGGACTATTCAGACCACTAATTTTGTCACCAGAAGTGACCATTTTCAAAGCTACAAGGTGGTGTCGGTTGGTGTCAACCGCTTCTGGGGCTAAAACTGAGGGCAAGTTTACTGGCCGATTTCTCTAAAATGGCGGAACAAAAATAAACCCCAAAAAAACCCCTGTAGCACTGCTTGAGATACGCATCATATTGAAAAATAAGCACAATTGGTGCAGTCTAGAAGAAATTATAGCAAAAAAATAGGTACCCTGCCAAATGACAAAAAGAGCGAGGTGACCGGACTGCAGAGCCAAAACTGAACACTTCAATGGCATAAAATACCATGGAAATTAAATATGGGGATATTCCCCACTGACTGAGAATTCTAAAACACTAACATTTCTTCCGCAAATTAGCTGTTTTGTTGTACCGAAATTTGGGTCACACAGAATGGCCTGAAAATTCAAATTTTTCAATTTTAATCATTAATAACTTTTTGATTAGGCCGATTTGAGAAACTAATTAAACACTGCAAGCAAGAAGGGTTCAGTGTCAACAAAAGGCGACCACTCTTGTCGAATTTTGTACATTAGTTTTGGATAAATTATTGATGACATGAAGCGTACGCCGATTTTTGGGCTATTGTGAGAAATCAATTTCTCCCAAAATCTAGCAAAACGGCTAAAAAACGGTGGCTCGTAGACAAATCTGAACGCAAGGTCCACTCAGTAGTTATTGAATACCCAAAACCTGTACTGCGAAGTGGGAAAAAATTCCCACCTCGCCCTAGAGGCAAGGGTGTTTTGTGTGTTTTGGTAAAAAAAAAACAAACAAGAGTTTCATGATTTCGCAAAAAATAATGAATTTCTAAAGAATAAGGGTTCTAAAATTTTCAAAAACCCAAACTGAGCCTTAATAACACAATTTGCAAGCAACAATAGCCCAATTTAGAACAAAAACTACATCAGTACTGAAAAACATTTAAAACACCATTATTTTTTAATTTTTACTTCAAATTTTTTCAAATTTAATTTTTAAAAAACATAATTTTTACTTCAAATTTTTTCAAATTTAAACAATAATAAATTATTGAAAAGACCAATTTGAGAAAGGAGCTAAGCACTTCAATCATTGGGATTTAGTGCCAACAGAACTCGACAATGCTCGTCCAATTTGGTACAGTAGTATTGGAGAAATTGTCAAACACATGAAGCGTACCCCAATTTTTGGTCTATTGGGAGACCCCAATTTATGGCAAAATTATGCAAAACTACTAAAAAAGGTGCCACGCGGACAATTATGAACGCATTTCAAGTCCACTCAGTGTTTACTGAGCAACGAAGACCTCCACTACGAAGTGGGAAAAAATTCTCACCTCGCCCTAAAGGCCAGGATGTTGTGTGTGTTTTGATAAAAAAGAACTCAAACAAGAATTGCATGATTTCGCAAAGAATGAAAAATAATGAATTCCTAAAAACAAAGGATTCGAAAAGCTTCAAGGAGTCAAACAAAGCGTAAACAACACAATTTGCAAGCAACAACAACCCAATTTAAAATAAAAACTACATCAGTATGGAAAAATGCTTAAAATCACTTATTTTTTAAATTTATAAAGGCTACCGCCCAATACCCTTCTCAGCAGGACAGATTAGACAAAATTAAAATATGCAGACCTTAAAAAACTTACAATTAGGGAAAGGCGACTATGCCCGGCCAAATTTGCAGAGTATTTCTGGAAAAATCATCAGAAACAATAAGCGTCCCCCCAGAAACTAATTTTTATTTCGAATTTTTCAAATTTAAACAATTATAACTTGTTTATTAGGCCAACTTGGGAAACCAACAAGACACTGCAAACACGGGGCTTTAGGGCTAATAAAACGCGACAATGCCCGTTCAACGTGGTACAGTAGTTTTAGGGAAATCGTCAAACACATGAAGCGTATCCTCGGATATTGGGCTATAGGGAGACCCATTTTCTCGCAAAATTAAGCAAAACGACTAAAAACGGTGTCACACGGACAATTCTGAACGCAATTTAAGCCCACTGAGTAGTTATTGAACCCCCAAGACCTCCACTGGTAATTGGTGAAAAATTCCCACCTCGCCCTAGAGGCCGGGGGTTTTGTGTGCTTTAACAAAAAAAGAACTCGAACAAGAATTATTAAAAGCACCATAAAACCGAAACGCCATCTTCTTGAAATTTTCCTGCTATGTGGTGACTTAAGGATTGGCTGAACAAACTAATATATCGTTTTTTAAAATTAGTTTGGTACATTGCGAAATATCAGTAATAAAAACTCCGACTGTTGTTATATCTTTGTTCTTAAAAGGAAACCTTACTTTGCATAAGATCAAAAACGGAGTTGATGTTTGATTTACCAGATAGTCAAGGTTGATGTTATTAGATAAAGACTAAACTATAAATCGAAAGAAAGAAGAACAAAAAATGAAACTTCAAAAACACACCGATGTTTTTTAATTGAAACTTCAAGGAACGTAACACCAATATCTATCACCTGAGGGCATCATATAGGTTCATTTAAATCTCAAAAGGAAGATAATTAGACGTTATCATATTTAATCGGATTTTTTACGACAATAAAGACATGCTAAATTACCGACAGGATCAGAAACAAAAAATTCTAACTGTTTGTTTCGCTAAAAATATTTCTTTTTAATAAAAAAAGAGAGAAAGATTGAAAATGTTATCGTCTTTTATTAAGTAAACTGAATTTTAAAAGACGTATTTGGTCGCCTCAAGTTGTCTCTAGTTATTTGTCGGAAATTTGTATTTGAATTCAAAATCTGGCAAGAAACTTGCAAGAGTTCACATTCAAAAGGCGTGTACAAAAAAAAGTCGTTTAGGTTGAAGTTTCCTGAACAAGAATACTGATATCAATCATTTCGTTTGGCTTTCAGTTAGCTTCAGCTACCAATTATACACAAATAAATTTTCCACAATTCAAAACTTGCAAGATTTTTGCAAGATTTTGAATCCGAGCTGTTTCCTAAAACATTTGTACATGGGTACGTTTTTTTGAGCCGAGTCAGAAGTCTTGTTCAAAAGGTTGGCTCGCCTTTACCACGCTACGGCAGTATGGCTTGACCGATCTTAATGGCTAACTGTGGTTAGGGTGCAAATACAAATGCGTGAACATTTTTTTCATTTTTAACTATTAAGCTGACTGAACTTTCTGAACTCTGAAAAGAAACTTGGAATAACATCACACCACACATCAAATGATGAAAAGAGTACATGTCAAGCTAAAATGGCCGCCACCATTAACAAAGATGGCAGCCTCCATTAACAGAATGATATCGAACGCGTGAAAATTTCGAAAATAAAATTTCTTTAAATATTAGCATGTATTATTTAAATTTCTCTTTAATTCATAATCACTTATACAAAGTATTAAATTTAATAGAAGGATTTAATTATTATTATAATTTAAAACAGATAATTACTTGGGAAAGCATGTCGGAATATTCTACAAAAAGAATGCTCTAGAATTTTTCTGCATGAGAAGACCTTTTTCTACCTGTCACTTTTTGGCTATTCATCATGAGTTTCACTTCACTACAAAAACTAGCGAAAATTTTTAAACAATTGTCGTCATTTGACGCACTCTAAATACTGGAGCTTTATCAAATACTTCTTTATCTGCAGAAATTTTAAACGAGTTGTCCAATTTAACTACTCAAATGATTATATTTTGAAAGGAGAACAAATGCATAACTGACGAACCCGCTGATTACACAATCGAGAATGGAAAGCAAACAAAAGCAGGACTCTACCAGTTAATCCTTACCAAGTTCAAGAAGGACCTACTACAACACGAGCACCACGAAACACTGGAAAAGTTTGAAGTGACGGTGCCAGAATATTTATCGTTCCGTGATGAACTGAGGAGTTAATTCAATGCTGGTTAATTTGAGTCTTTAAAAACCACAGTTAATAATATGGAGGGAAAGGTGAAATATGAAGGTGAAATATGAATCGTTTATATCTACTGACAATGTCCGCCGGAGGATACTTATGGGGAAGATTGAAGCAAGATCATCATGAGAATAAAAAGGGTATTCTTCGGAAACAACTGCTGAACATTAAAAGATTTTCCTACTCTACTATCCAGAGTTACATAAACTTCTGTCAAGCATGTGAAAGCTATCCAAAAAACCTAGTCTCAACTGACTACTGTTAAAAATGGAGAAAACTTCTGACAATTTTCACAGCAGAAGCTCAGAAGGATAGTCAGCTACAATCTATGTGCATCACAGAATTACTATTTTCATAACTGATAGAAATGATTGGTTATTGGGAAATATTTTTTACATTAATATTAATAGCCCTATACTGAACAAAACCTTTTGCTCGAATTTTGTTAGTACACAATTTATTAGAGTAAGAACAGCCGCAAAATTACTCATAGCGCCCTACCTAAAATTATGCGTATCATGCATATCATGCGTATTGTGCTGAGGGTCTTTTTTTGTTCAATGTTTCTAATAACTCATCAATAACAATACCACTAGCTTCAAGTTTAGAAAATAGAAATTAATGTTTAAAAGAGCAACCAGGCTTTTTTTAAAAATAACCACCTCTAGATAAATCTACCTTTAAGAGTAATCTTTTTATATGACCTCTTATTCCACTGAAAATAACAATAGAACTACAATGTTAACATTTAACCCTACTAGCATTAAAAATTTACACATATACTTTTTAAATCAGAATCTGTTATATGTTTAATAACCTTACATTAATTGCAAGTTTTCTTGGCTCCCGTCTGACCTCTTTATTATTATTAAAAAGATAACCTTCATCTTCATCTCTATCTTCGTCTTCATCAAACTTATGGGTTCTATCTCTAACTACATCTTTAAACAAGTCAATAATCTCATATGTGATCTCGTCTCCGACCTTAGTCTTACTCATACTCTTACTACAACCATTCTTAATACAAATAAGACTAAATAAATCATATCCACATCTACACACACCCCTCTTCTCATCATGAAGTCTAGCATAATGACAATTGAGGGAATAAGATCTCCCAAACTCTTCATTACACTCAAAACAATTGTAACCATTATTTACTACGGGCAAAAACTTCAATTAAAACCATACCACAATCTTTGGAGTTATATAACACCGAGAGATAAATATTAGCACTAGTATTTAAATAAGTATATGCTTATATCATCTACAACTGGTTCTACCTTTTTAGCATAGTTTTTTTGATAGATAGTTGATAACAGCCCCAGTAAATTTCCCATTAATAGAAAACTCTCCACCCATAGCTACAACACTTGCTTTATTTAAACACGTAGTAACTTCATTAAAATACCTATCTTTTAAAAAGGGCATTGTCTAAGTTGGATTAACCATATATGGAGACTCTTCTTTATCTTTGTCAGTAAACAAGTCCGTGTAAAAATTTTGTTCATAGTTATCTTCACCGTACCCATGGTGTAACATGGATGAAGTCCGATAACCTCTATCAGTGAACCTGCTTCGCAGATTTTTAACTAACAAATTAGTTCTATTTTTTGCATTACTAGCAGTGCTAGCCGCTAAACCAGCAGTTTTTATTCCACTACATGATGAGATCGGCGAAGCCGCCTCCGACATATAACTATATATCACTAATCCGCAGATATAGAATACTAAAACCCGCAGATGTCCAATTTAACAATTTAGCTCTAATTTGTTTTTTTGTTAAAACATCAGTTTGAATTTCAAATCTTCTATGCTTTAGATATGTATTAAAAAATAGAAGACATTGTTATTTTCATTTTGTTTGCTTTATCAAATGGATCTTTCATTCTTAGTTTCAGATAACTGATTACACAATTTCTCTCTTCACTTGATTAATCTCCTTGATAAAAACTCTATGCGTCTTATTAGTATTTCCAATAGAAAAATCATACAGTAACTTTCTGTTTTTATCTATAACAACAAAAGAAACATTATTAGGGTTATATTTTATGATGCCGAATCGAAGATCAAGGTTAAGTAGAATTTCATGGTTTGCCATAATCTTATCTTTTTTAGTTTTTGTATATAAAATATCTTGTATTTCTGCGGATAAAATTTCTTCTTTCCAACACATCATTGAAATTAATTTTCGATTAAAAATTTTTTTAAAATTTATCAAGGAATGCAGCATTAAAATATGATGCAAAATATATAGTATCGGCTCTAGGTCTATATGTATTATTTATTTGAGCTGGCTTAAGACACTTGACAATCATTTGAATATTTTGATGTCTCCCATTTGTAAAATAAGTGTATATTTTGTTAATTAACTTGCTACCCATATCATCAAGTACTAATATACCATCTTTGAAATCTTCTATCTTTTTTTCCGTAACCTCTTTAATACCAACTGTTGTTTATTCATTCTAATCTGTTTTATCATCACACACAACAACGTATGTCTTTTTCTAAATACTGTTATTTAGATTTGTATAAAGACCAAAAACTAAACACAAAATATGTTTTACCAGTACCACCATAAAC
Source organism: Convolutriloba macropyga (assembly GCF_964194025.1). Taxonomy (NCBI): domain Eukaryota; kingdom Metazoa; phylum Xenacoelomorpha; order Acoela; family Convolutidae; genus Convolutriloba; species Convolutriloba macropyga. The sequence goes on from NC_134475.1 coordinate 36,200,686, forward strand.
AATAGTATGCAAAGGGATCTTTTCTTATTCAAATTCTTTTATTTCTTTTTCTTCATATCCTTCAAATTTTTTTTTCTAATGCATCATATTCACTATGCACACTATCAAAAAAATTAAAGCAAGAACAAACAATGTAATAATCATGAAATTTTTATGACCCATTTTTATTCAGGGTAAAAGTTTAATTTAGTCTACGGGCTCCAAACCCAACCTAGTCTAAGACCAAGTCAAAGAGATAGTCTAAGACATAGTCTAAGACCTACTCTAAGACCTAGTCTAAGACCCAGTCAAAGACCCAGTCTAAGACCTAGTCAAAGTCCTAGTAAATTTCATAAATAAAAAGATATTTAAATATAAAGAAGAATTTAAATATAAATTTAATATTGATAATAAAGCTAGGAGTATTATCGAAATAGAGAATATAGGTAGAGATATAAGTTTAATACCAACTGAAATAGTAAGGGAGATCACACACCGGAATATATTAATGACACTAACTTTAAGAATATTGTTAAAGTACATGCAACTGATGGTACTCATTGGGTTTTAGTTACAAGGAGAGATGGTAAAGAAGTCTATTATTTTGATAGTTTCGGTGTTGATACACCACCATTATGCTTAAAAGAAATTGATGATCTAGTTTCAGATGAGAAAAAACGAGAAAATGATGAATCTGATTATGGCGCATATTGTCTATACATGATCTATCTTATTGATAGAGGATTTAGAATTAAGAGTGCTCTTAATATTCTAATTAATTAAGTCAAATATCTTAAAATATATAATGAGTGTTTTTGTTTAAGTTGTAGTGAAAAAAGTAGTGTAGATTGTAATGTTAAAAATAAAAATGTTTATGACAAAGATAAAGTTAAAGGTAAAGATAATGATAAAGGGGTTTTTCAAGCGGCCTCAAGTGGCCAATGATAATGATAATGATAACGACAACGGGTTTTACCCGCAGCTTATGTTTGATGTCAATATCAATGTCGATGATAATGATAATGTCAATGTCAATGATAATGATAATGATAATGTCAATGATAGTGACAATGTCAACGGGTTTCACCCGCAGCTTTCGGCTGATGTTTATGATAAAGCTAAAGCTAAAGCTGTATTTCCCAGAAATTAACAGATGTTTAATATCGGGTCCTAGTGAATGTGGTAAGACATGGTTATTAAAGAATCTAACTTTAAAAAGAATATACTTTGATAAGCTATAAACAATTGGTCCTATAGGTGATAAATACGAAGTTCTCGAAAGTATTAATGAAAAAGCAGTTGTTTAATTTGTTAAAGATATGAAAGATTTAACCTGTCTTGATCAAATACTATAAGAGTTAGAGAAACTTATGATATTTGATGATGTTATGTATGAATACTTCTGTATTTATGAATACTTCTGTAGAGGTAGACATAATAATTTTAATATGAAATAACTTAATCAAAATCTCTTCTCTTTGGAGAGAAAGGAAGATAGAGAGAAATGTAATCTATTTATTTTAACTGAACAATGAGGTAAAGCCCTCAAGTCTATATACCAAGATTTCTTTAATGATGCTGAGCTTACTTATTAAGATTTTAATAGTTTTTGTATTGATGTGTGGCGAGAGACTTATAACTAACTTGTTATTTATATATCTAAAAAGCAAACGTCAGTGGCAAACTAAGATCTAATTGGGATATAAAATTATTATAGGTTAAACTAGATAGACCTCTGGTGAGATGGTTACAACAGATAAACCTCCGGTCAACTAGTCTTTAGACTAGATAGTTCTCTGGTCAGCTGTTTGCACTAGATGGGTTTTTGACAAGCTAACTACATTCGATGTAAAGTAAAACTTAAAATATCACCATCAAAATCAATTGGTCTTCCATGCTCATCTCTAATATGAAACTCTATGTATTCTATTCCTTCGTTTGTAACACTTTGACATAATACATTATTAGGTATAATGTTTTTCAGGTAAACTTGTGGTTCTATTAGATTAAGAGTTAATAGTATGTGTGTATTATTACCATTATCTTTAACACCAGATGCAATATTACAGTGAATGTTAATAATATTCAAAACCCAAAATATCAACAATTTTCTGAGCTGTATATTTACCCAACATATGCAGCTTTTTCCTAAATCCTAGTAATGGTGCTAATGACAGTAATGATGCTCTAGCTGTAGCTCTAGCTCTCTCTAGCTCTAGCTCTAGATCTAGCTCTAGATCTATTTCTAGCTCTAGCTCTAGTTCTAGTTCTAACTCTAGCTCTAGCTCTAGATCCAGCTCTAGATATATATCTACATATTTTATCTATAAATTTGGATGCAAGTTATGTTTATTATAATAATATACACAAGTATAAATCATAAAATATAAACCTAATAATCTAGCAAAAATGAATACAGTTAAATCTCATATTATTATAATTCTCAATAGAGAAGAGAATCATTTAAATATACATGATTCTTATCTGGATATAGAGTTTATTGTATCAGATAATGCTGGTGCTGGTGCAATAGCTAATGGTGGTAATATAGAAATTAATGATATATCAATGTGCGTTCCTGGTATTGATTCTAGTAATGAATATTGAATTATTGTACAGAAAAGATTAAGTACAAAGAATAATATCGATTTTAGTTATTCTTATTTGATCTAGGTATGGAACGAACTCAATATACAAAAGTTGGTTTTTTAAATAATAATGTTAATGAACAAACCCATGATGCAAGTACTTTTGATATAATGAATGTTTTTGGATGTTATTGTAAGATTGGTAGTGAGTTTTATACTGAGGACAGAAAGAATATTAATTACGGTACTGATAATTCTAATGAGGCTTTAAAAGAGATTGTTAGTTTTAATAAAGATTATAATGGATTATTTCGAAATATTAAAACATATATAACTCATAGAACACTCAAAATTAACTCTAGAATCTGTGTATTTGATGCTAGATATCAAATTGGTCATATAGGTCCACAACCCACATAGCTAATTTATAAATTTGCTGTTGCTGTTGCTGTTGTTACATGTCATGGTTTGTATAATAACTATAAAGATTATTAGTGTCAAAGTGATGGTAATAAGATGGTTGATATAGTTTTATAGCTCTAGCTCTTGCTCTGGCTCTAGCTCTTGCTCTGGCTCTAGCTTCAGCTCTATAACTAAACTTTTCTCTAGTTGTCCTAACAAATCCTTTTGCTTAAATAATATCTAAATTCTTTTTACTCTCTAGAGATGGGACTCCGTCCATGTAATGCCATAAACCCTTAGCTTCAAGTTAACTTCTAGATTTAGTTTTGGGTTCAGCCTTATGCAAAATGATTTACGTTTATTCTTATGTTTAGCTTAGGTTTATTTACAACAAGAAAAAGATTATACTTTTTAGCTTCCATTGTTTTTATATATAGAAATGAGTCTTTTATAGAACATCAAAACTAATTCACACTAAGTTGTTGGTAGACATCATAGTGCTACTAATAACATAAGAGGAATTTTTCATCAAAAGGTACTGAAATGATAAAGGGTAATTGTACTACTTGTTGATGAATTAAGTCAATGACTTTTAGTGATGCAACAATAGAATCAGAGGATAAAAAGATTTTTTTAAGATTGTTGGTAAAGCTAAAGTTAACTTTGGAAAAAAAGTTGCTAATAATCCAGTAAGAGCATAAGAAATAGCAAAATAAAATAGGAAGTGCAACGAGAAACCCCATTAACTTTAGCGTCTACAACAGATTTAATTAAAATTGCAACTGCTGGTGGATGTATAGGAGTAGTACAGAAAGGAAGAGAGTTTAACTTAGGTACTAAGAAAAGATAATTTAACTATAACTATAGCTATAGCTAATAAATGTAGCTAAAACATTAACAACAACTATAACTTTAGCTATAGCTACAAACGTAGCTATAACTAAAGCTATAGCTATAGTTATAGATTTACATCTATTGCTAGATATAGTAATAACATAAACCTAGCGGTAAATATTAATACTAATATTATTTTTACTAAATATATTGTTATTACTAAACACTATTAATTTTAGTTTCAAGAACACTCAATTAATTTTTTTTGTTCTTCTTATATTCTTCATATACCTTAACTAATTCATTATATTCATCATTATCTATTTTTTTTGTCATTCATTGATTTAGCATATAGTTTATCAAAGCTGTCACTAAACTATTTACTTAAAATATACATTTGTGAATACTTTATAATTATATTTCTTAATTTACTGTTTATTGCGTTTGACAATGGACCACAAACAGTTGCTGTATTAAAAACTGTTGTTATAGAATAAGGTAATCCAATACCTGTTAATGCAACTGATGTTGTTGTTGTTGTTGCCGATGTTGCTATTGATGATAATAGTATTTCTGTTATCTCAGCCATGTTGATATTTGTGTTATATTTACTTAAACTTTATTATAGTTTTTAGTTTAAGTTTCATTATAAATTCTAATATCTTTTATAATATCAATGTTATTAAAATTATTATCAGTTTGAATTTCTTCATTTATCTGCTATTCATTTACAGCAGCCGCTTCGTGGATCAACGGAGTTGCCGAATTGCGTATCATTCTTTCTGATACTGATGTCAAATCTGGATATGGTGGTCTCTCACTCGATGCTGATGGTTGACTAATTTTCAGTAAAATAACTATCAATTTCTTTCATTTTACCTTCTTGGTTAAAATCATATTGCATCTCTAGTCTTGCTTGTTCTTCGGTGTCCACTAGCTTACTTCCTAATAAAAAAGTTATTAGATATTGTTCTATTGTATTTTTATCCTTTATGAGAGCCTCATTAACAGCAGAAATAGTCTTTTCATTAAATTTCCTTAGACCAGTAGTAACCATATCATCTAACTGTATGTTAGCAAGATTCTGATTAATATTAATATCAAATTTAAGTTCTAATTGATTATATTTAGGAATAAAATCAGAGGCAATCTTTTTACAAAAATAACTGTGTTTGTAATTTCAATTGCTGATTTAAAAAATCTCATTGATTAGTTCAACATTAACTTGTGTTTTTTTAGTTGTAGCGTTTTAGTCGTTATTTTATCAAACTCAACTTTTCTTGGTTTAGTTAAGTTTTTGATTAAAATATCTATTTTTTTAGAAGAGGCTAGTGAGTTGCTGTCGCAAGTCTGTTTATTAACAGCATCTTTTCTACCTATAGGATGGTGTACATTTGTAAAAGTATAGGTATTTTTCATGTCAATGTTGTCATTATCTTCTAAGAATAATTTACGTGCCCTACTTAGTTTTATGTTGTTTGTTGATGTTGATTCATGTTTCGCTTGATTGAATCGGTTTCTTGTCATAAACTATATTCCGAAATATTGTCAGCAGAGCTGCCTATGAGTGAAGGTCCATCAAATGTGTAGCTGATCGGAGGTCTATATGCAAAGCAGCAACTATGTTGGCCTACTTCCTAGCTGACCGAAGGTCTACTCCAAGTGATTCTAAAACCTTATTACTAGAATCAAAATCAAAGTCAGATTTTAATAATTCCTGTTCATAGTGTTCAGCTTCTATTATTTCACCAATAATATCATCTATTTTAAATTTTTGTGGTTGAGTTTATAAAACTTTGTTAATTTTGAATAAAACTCTTTTCCATTTAGATGTGTGTCCTTTATAGTAAATGTAACGTTTGTCATCATTCTTAACGTAATTACCAACTGTGAATTTTGTCTTGGTGTAACTGGGTTTACTAGAAGTAATTATCTGCGAAGCAGGTTTCCTGACACATTTAACTTTATCAGGATTATTAGAAGCATCAACCGGTGTTATATTAATTGTTGAATTAATATTATTGTTATATGTTGTATCAGCATCATTCAAAATGTTTAACCAATTACCATCATCACTGATGAATAGTGATTTATTTATTATGTGTAATAAATTTCGATTGAAAATCTCGATAAATACAACCTTTAGATCACTATATGTTGAATATAACTCATTTTTATGTTCTTTAAGTACGGATTTGAATGGTTTTTTTTTATAAAACACACTACCTCTATCTATCCACAACTTTTCTGGTTTTCTACTTTCTCCTAATACTATTTTAAAACCATTAGCCATAGATACACCAGATTTAGTCTTTAATGGAAATATTTTGTTAATATCTCTATGACAGTTAATGTAAACATATAGTTATTGTTGTAATTACTTGAACATTAATTATTAACTATATCTTCTAAACTTTGTTATTTGAGGACTGAATACTTTTTTAGCTACTAGTAGTTAATGTTGTTGTTGTTTTTGTTTCGTTTTTTTATTGGCAATAGTCATAGCTTCGCTCATTTACCATAATTAAATCAAAATTATCTAGTTTTTCTTAATTAAAAATAATTATTGAAAATAGTTGTTTTGATATCTTAAACGTCTCATCATATCATCCATCGTTACCAGCGTTTGTTTCTAGTATAAGTATTTCTAGTTTTTCTATTAGATTGTCGGGGTTGGCTTTGCTAAGACCACAAGCTTTCACTTCTTCGTCAATCTCGTAAACAGTTTCTTCTTCTTCTTCCTCTTCTTCTTCTACTACTACTATTACCCCTTGTTCATAATCACTAGTATCTCATCGTCACACTTCATCTTCGCTAAGATAAACCCTTCTGGGTGAAGCAATACTAACTAATATTCTTCTTATAAGTTTTGATCTAATACTTTTAGTATCGTCTCCTTGTTTATGACCGATATCCCTTAGAAATTGTTTTTTTTTCTATTTTCAACTTTTATGTCTCTTCTGGTTACATCTTTATTAGTAACAAACCAACCCTTAAAAGGATCATAGACTTTACCTTTTTTTATACCAACAGATACTAGAGTTACATCTATAGCATCTACTATAAATTTGTTTGAAATTGGATCAACTGATTTTAATTTGAATTGTTTACTTGTTTGTTTAACCATTACTGAAAAATGTCAATCATATCATTGTCTACAGCAATTGTCTTACCTCTATCATCTTTTAATGTTACAGCTGGAACAAGTGTGGGTGATAACAAAGAAGCTCGTTCCTCAAGGAAGCTGCTTTGTCGTTGGTACCTTACTCTCTTTAAGGAATTGGTATCATCAGCTTCGTTAATTCTATAAGTGTTTCTAGCTTAGACATTTTTTAAAATAAAAATTATGATGAATCACTATATTGTGTTATAGCAGCTTCAGTTCAGTTTCTATCATCAATAACAGTTAGCTCTTTAATTTTATTTTTTAAAAGATCGATGGAGTTGTCTTCGTCTAGCCCTAGTTTTATTTAGAGCTCTTGTGGAGCATAATTATTTTTATTTATTAAATCTCTTTTGAATAGATTTAAGTTTTCATCATAATGATAGCTTTTAAAAAATTTTCCATGAAATCTTTCATCATCGAAAGAGTTTAGAGTAGTCTTACTTGTTTTTGTGGTTGTCATATTATCCCCCTTTGTATTCTACACTCCTCTGCAGCTCTCTCTGTGTCATACATTAGTGCATTATAATTGTCTTCATTTTGAGCATTGTTACATTTCTTTATTGCTTTCTCGTTGGCTTTTCTTTTACCACAATATTTAGAGCTATAAGTCTTGGGCGATAGAGTTATCAACTCCTCTATAGGTTTACTTCAAAATTCAAGTTTGATGTTTTCTGACACTTTTTTGTTGGTTTTTTCTGGAGTGTCTAGATTGTTTAGGTCCATATGCTTATCGTTAACTTTATCTCATCAACAGCAGAAATGGTCTTTTCATTAACTTCCTTAAATACCCTTAGACCAGTAGTAAACATATCATCTAACTGTATATAGCAAGATTCTGATTAGTATTATCAAATTTAATTTCTAATTGATTATATTTAAGAATAGTATCAGAGGCAACTTCTATACAAAAACATCTGTATTTGTAAATTCATTTGCTGATTTAAAAAATCTCATTGGTTAGTTCAACATTAAATTGTGTTTTTTTAGTTGTAGCGTTTTAGTCGTGAGATTATCAAACTCAACATTTCTTGGTTTTGTTATGTTTTTGATTAAAATATCTTTTTTTAGAAGAGGCTAGTGAGTTGCTGTCGCAATATTGTTTATTAACACCATCTTTTCTATCTATAGGAGGGTGTACATTTTTAAAAATATAGGAATCTTTCAAGTCATTGTTATCTTTATCTTCTAAGAATAATTTATCTGCCCTACTTATTTTTATGTTGTTTGTTGATGTTGATTGATGTTTCGCTTGATTGAATTGGTTTCTTGTCATAGATTATATTCCCAAATATTGTCAGCAGAGCTGCCTATGACTGAAGGTCCATCAAATAATTAGCTGATCGGAGATCTATATGCGAAACATTAACTATGTTGACCTACTTCCTAGCTGACCGAAGGTCTACTCCAAGTGATTCTAAAACCTTATTATTAGACTCAAAATCAAAGTAAGAAATTAATAATTCCTGTTCATAGTATTCACCTTCTATTATTTCACCATTAATATCATCTATTTTAAATGTTTCTGGTTGAGTTGATAAAATTTTGTTAATTTTAAATAATACTCTTTTCCATTTAGATGTGTGTCCTTTATAGAAAATGTAACGTTTGTCATCATTCCTAACGTAATTACCAACTAAAAGTTTTGGTTTGTTGTAGCTGTGTTTACTAGAAGTAATTATCTGCGAAGCAGGTTTCCTGACATATTTAACTTTATCAGGATTATTAGAAGCATCAACCAGTGTTATATTAATTGTTGAATGAATGTTATTGTTATATGTTGTTATAGCATCATTCAAAAGGTTTAACCAATTACAATCACCACTGATGAATAGTGGTTTATTTATTATGTGTAATAGTTTTCTATTGAAACTCTTCATAAATACAACCTTTAAATCACTTTATAATGAATATAACTCAGTTTTATATTCTTTGAGTACGGATTAGAAAGTTTTGTTATAAAACACTCTACCTCTATCTATCCATAATTTTTCTGGTTTTCTAATTTCTCCTAATACTATTTTAAAACCATTAGCTATAGATACATCAGATTTATTCTTTAATGGAATGATCCACGCATATTTTTTCATAAATTCATAACAGTTAATATAAACATATATTTATTGTTGTATTTACTCAAACATTACTTATTAATTAAATCGGCTGACCATGTTTCATCTTTATGTAATGGTATTATTCTTTCTCTTCTGAACTTTGTTATTTGAGGAATGAATACTTTTTTAGCTAGCAGTAGTGGTTATTGTTGTCGTTGTTTCTTTTTTTATTGGACATAGTCATAGCTTCGCTCATTTGACATAATTAAAAACAAAATTATCTAGTTTTTCTTAATTATTAATATTTATTGAAAAAAGTTGTTTAGATATCTCAGACATCTCATCACATCATTCATCATGACCAGCTTTTGTTTCTTGTATAAGTTTTTCTAGTTTTTCTATTAGATTGTCGCGGTTGGTTTTGCTAAGACCACTAGCTTTCACCTCTTCGTCAATCTCGTAAACAATTTCTTCTTCTTCGTCTTCTTCTTCTACTACTACTACTACTACTACTACTACTACTACTACTACTACTACTACTACTACTACTATAACCCCTTTAAGTTTTGATCTATTACTTTTAGAATCATCTTTGTTTGTAACGAATATCTTTGTTAGATCTCATCTTTGTTTATAACGAATATCCCTCAGAAATTGTTTTTTTCTCTATTTTTATCACCTTTTATGTCTCTTTTGGTTACATCTTTATTAGTACCAAACCAACCCTTAAAAGGATCATAGACTCTACCTTTTATTTTTATACCAACAGATACTAGAGATACATCTAGGGCATCTATTATTAATTAGTTTGAATTTGGATCAACTGATTTTAATTCGAATTGTTTACTTGTTTGTTTAACCATTACTAAAAAAATGTCAATCATAGCATTGTCTACAGCAATCGTCTTACCTCTGTCATCTTTCAATGTTACAGCTGGAGCATGTGTGGGTGATAAGAGAGAAGCTCGTTCGTCAAGAAAGCTGCTTTGTCGTTGGTACCCTACACTCTTTAAGGAATTAGTATCATCAGCTTCGTTAATTCTTTAAGTGATTCTAGCTTAGATATTTTTAAAAAAATTATGATGAATCACTATATTGTGTTAGAGCAGCTTCAATTCAGTTTCTATCATCAATAACAGTTAGCTCTTTAATTTTTTTTTTAAAAGATCGACGGATTTGTCTTCGTCTAGCCCTAGTTTTATTTAGAGCTCTATTGGAGCATAATTATTTTTTTTTATTAAATCTCTTTTGAATAGATTTAAGTTTTCATCATAATGATAGCTTTGAAAAAATTTTCCATGAAATCTTTTATCATCGAAAGAGTTTAGACTAGTCCTACTTGTTTTGTTGTTGTCATATTATCCCGTTTGTATTCTACACTCCTCTGCAGCTCTCTCTGTGTCATACATTAGTGCATTTTAATTGTCTTCATGTTGAGCATTGTTACATTTCTTTATTGCTTTCTCGTTGGCTTTACTTTTACCACAATATTTAAAGCTATATGTCTTGGTCTATAGAGTTACAAACTCCTCTATAGGTTTACTTCAAATTCAAGTTTGACTTTTTCTGACACTTTTTCGTTGGTTTTTTCTGTAGTGTCTAGATTGTTTAGGTCCATATGCTCATCGTTAACTTAACCTTCAGAGAGGCAGTACAAAACTATCAGTATCCATGTAATTTAGTAGTAAATTTTTTAGTGATGGTTTTAGAATATCATAGAAAATATCATACATTGTGTAGTTTACCTAATACTAATATAGTAACACCTACATATATCGGTGAACCATATTCCATTTTTTCTTTGTATATTGAAGTTGACTTTAATACATATATCCGGTTATATTCTTAAATGATGGTTTACTTACACTTTTCATTATCTTTTCTTCATCATGTAAGAATTTACTTTGAAGGAAGTGTAGAGGATTAATGCACATTCTTCCATTTTATGAGTTGACCGTAAATTTGCTTACATCCTTCGCTGCTTCAGTTTTAGCTGTTATTCTTTTTTGTTTTGATTTGAACATAATCTTTACATATATTACATTGTTAATTTAATTACTCTATGTCTTTTAGGTACTTTTGCAGCCATCTTAGCAAAAAATTCTAACATCCTATAATGAACCATATATTCCTATTTTTCATTTTGGTCTAAGATTAGTTTCTCTGTTCATGCTCTACTTTTCTCTGTTTCTCTATTACCTAATTCATTATCCTTTATCTTTCGTTTACTATGCAGTTTAAGAGATAGTTGCTCTGTTTTAACTTTACGGTCATCATTGTAATCAATATCGCAAAATATTTAATAACCATAATCACTGTAGTATGTAATATATCATCAGAGATGTAGTAGTGTACTTGCAGTACCGGTTGGTCTTGTTACTTTCACTGATAATGACCAATCTGTCACCCTTTAAACCACATATACCACCTCTCTTTGCGTCAAAAAAATCATCTAACATTTGTTTATCTTGTAATGATAATATCTTATAAGATATCAAGTCAACAATCTAATTTAATACCACTTGACATTAACCAGCACTCAATAACGAAGGAGACTTCCATAGTGAAGAGTATTAAGCTTGAATACATTCAAACTTAGTTTAACATATTCATTCATGCATTATTATTTTATTTCCACATCACTTTGTACATACTCCATACTAGATCCCTACGAGTTTTATGTCTGATTGCATTATTGAAGATGAATTTTCTTCTTGTGTTGGTAATTTATTAGAGAGAGGATTTGAAGTCTTCTAATTTTAGATTACCGATAATTTCATCAAAGTTAGTTTTGCTACTGTGCTGTAAACAGTTATACGAGTCTAAACCAAAGTGTTCATATGGATACAGTGTTTTAGTTTTACATCCGTATATCTCTGCAATTTCATCTAGAGGCATAGCTAAGAAGTTATAATTATCTAAGAATTTATGTGACCAATACTAAACATCTTATATTTAGCAGCAGCTAGTGGTATGTTATCTACTTTTCTCGTATCGTTATTCTGTTTAAATAGTTCACTATAAAGTAGATTGAAAACATAGCCACTACCATTGTGGAACATAAAGGGAATGGCATTTTGTTGTTTATATCTTAGGTTAAATTATTTAAATGCTGGCCCTCTATTTTTAACAGTTCCATGACAGTGATCTATTACTTTATTATTACATTCTTCTTTGACCTAAAGACATTTGTTATTGTCTTCATGGTACAATCTATCTTCTTTATTAACTACCATCTTTTTTTGTACTTGGAATTATTCTCAGTTTCTATTTCTAATAGATCTCTACCAAATTTTTTGATACAGTCAACACCGAAACAGTAGTAGTATTTGAAGTTTCGTTAAAGGGGACTTCGTCCGTGCTTTGCCACTTGTAGCCTATACTTATTGTTATGTGTTCGGCTTTTACATATTTGTTAGTTTAGTTTGCGACGTTGACAACCCAACATTCTATATCAGCAGTTATAATAATTTTTTTTATAGTTTTTGACGTTTGTGTTCATTTATAAAATTAATTGTCTTCTTTCTTGGGCAAAAAATCTCTGGTTTAAAGGAGTGGCTACAAGTATGTTGTTGTGTTTAACTAAAGAGGTAAGCCAATATGTAAATCTATTACATTAATAGTATATATGATGACTGTTATTTGGTCTGTCTATCAACGTTTCTATATTTTGGAGTCAGATATGACTTCCAGAAAAAACTATTTAAAAGACTTTTTTATTTAAATAAATAAAGACTGAAAATACTCTTCCCTGATTGGATAAAAAGGGAATAATTTATTTTCCTTTCTTTCCTTTAGATGTTTACCCGTTTACCCCTCTTCTCAGAAGAGAAAGTTATTTAGTCAGTACCAGTTAACCACCTGATATAATAATAAAGTATATTTCTCTCTCTACTCCGCTCTTGTTTTGTATTGAGATATACCTTAGACTTTGGCATTGGGGCCCGTGCACTGTCTACTGAAGCTCAGATAGAAGAGTAACAGACTAGAGATATAGAACTTTAGTTAGTCAGGTAAGCCTTAAGAGTACATCTTATTCTTGAGACAACCATAAGACAGTTCCAGAAGTATCCTAATAAAGGTAAACTCAGAACGCGTCTTATCTGGTGCGACCAGTGCTGAACTAAATTGGGTAACAAACAAAAAATATTGAATAAATAACAAAAGTATTGTTGGTAAACATAACGCATATAAAGAAAAGAACATTAAAACGGCTTACAACTACGATGAACAAACAAATACTAACAATTTCTTAATACCATTTACAATTGCTAGCGCTTGCCCACAAGAAAATCGTGAAATTATATACAGAATAATAACAAACTTGAAGAATAACCTCTTCAAAGAAACAAAACATATACAACAGATTAATATACATAGAAACCATTTAGTACATTATATACCAGTAATACTACTGGATAGAGACCAATATAACAAACATTACACATTCACACTAACAGATGAAAAAGGAAATAAAAAGATATTTTTTAATTTCCAAAATGAAACAACACTATCGGATATGCTTAAAATATTCTTAAAAAGACACGAAGAATTACAAGATAAAACAAAACTGACAGCAATAACATCTACAACTTACGAAACACTAAGGAATACAGCCGGATACCCAAACGAATATTGTCAACAAATACAGTCAGTGAACGATAGATTACGACTAGACATAAAAAACTATAACAATTGGATAACAAAAATAATTGATATAACACCAGATTTGAAAACAACAACATTAGATATAATAAAAATAGTATCAGAATTTACATTCCTATTCTGGTTAGACAACTTTGAACACATTAATGAAAAACGAATTCAATTCGGAGAAAATTTTCCCGAGGAAATTAGTCATTTATGTGACGAATTCCAAAACATTTGGAATAGGGAATACTATTCAGAATATTTTGAAAGCACATTAAAAGTATGCTCCGATAGCATAAATTTCATTGAAGGATTACAAAGTCATGTAAAAATCACGAATCAAGGTCAAGCAGGATCTTCTTCATTTAACTTATCAAGAAGTCTAACATCGACATCGACACCGAAAGATATTCAAACAAATAATAGCTTACAACTAAAACAAAAATCAACAATAAAACCTGATAAACAATTAACATCGAATCTTTTTGGAAATCAACAAAATATAGAAGAGGACATAGATATCTCAGACTCAGAAGGAAGAGAGATAAGATTTGAAAATCAATTACCACCATCAGTGAACCAAAATGTTCGACGGAAATATCCAAAGAGAGATAATCATAATAGAAAATATATATATATATATATATATATATATATATATATTTATATTTATATATATATATATATATATATATATATATATATATATTAGTTCTCTAATTGATAACCAAGAATATCACGAACAATATTGGGGACAACAAGCAAATAATTATATGGAACTAAAAAATGAAATAACAGCTACAGTAACAAACCACACGAATAAACTAATAGATAACCTGGAAATGAAATATCAACAAATGAATAGAAGAATGGAAAAAAGACAAGAAGAAGCATTAGAAATGGTATTCGACAGACTTGATAAAACTTTGGATAACACAAATAGACAAACAAATCTTAGAACAGAAAATGAACAATTATTCAATAACAGACATATAGATGATTTTGCGAACGAAAATATACAAAATAACAATAGACAACACAATCCACAACAAGAAAATCGTAATAGAAGAACCAATTCTATCACAACAGAAGAAAGAGAAACAACCGTAGTAGAATCTCCTCTACCCTTTTATAAACAATTGACATCAATGAGCATAAACGAAGAACCTCAAATAGAACAAAGCGTCAGCATTGGTTCAGTACCTACAACAATAAGACCATTCGATGGTACGGACCCAGCATATACTGTTGAAGAATACTTAAACAGTATAGTTGCAGCTATGATATCTAGCAGTGGAATAGAACCAGTAAATAAACCTGGACATCATCAATGGAAAGTAAAAAGAGCAGCTTTAATATTACATACCCTACAAGGACCTGCACAAAAATGGTATTCAACACTTCCGAATGAAACAAAATTAGATTGGGAAACATTTGGTAAAGAATTTTCAGATATGTTTGACTCTGAAAAGTCAAAACAACAAGCAAAAATATTATTAGAACAATTACAAAAACACACAAACGAATCACTAAGATCATTAGCACTGAGAATAGAAACCCTCGTAAAAACTGCATATTCACTATATACAGAAGATTATAGAAATAGCGTGATGAACCAAACATTTATTAGATTTTTAGACAACGAACTAAAAAACAGCAGCATTAAAAAAACATGCGAATCATAAACAAACGCCAAGAGAACCAGAAATGCCATTCAAAGCATTGGTAGAAAAAATAGACCAGATGGACTTAACAAGAACTATAATTAATAACCACAAACGATTATATGAAGTTAATCAGAGTACAAGTAATATCAATGAAGATCTAAAACAGATGAGTACAGCCTGTAACAATATCAACGAACTTAATCAAAACGACCTAGAACAATTTGAAGGAACAATATGTAACGTCCTTAACGGAATTAATAATACATACGACAAAAAGAATTTTAAAGGTAGACCAAAATTTGCATTGTTTTGTAGTTATTGCAGTTCACATGGACATACTAAAGGTAGATGCTTTAAAAGACCACGTCGAGAAAGCATAGCACGACCAAAAGAAAAATCATTCTATGGTCATATGAGAAATAATCAAAATTTACCAAACAGAAAGATTGATTCAAACAACATTAACGGAAGACAACTACCACCAACGTCACCAATATATAACAATTCACGAAGCCGAACACCATACAGATCACAATCAAGGAACAAGTATAACAACAACGCAAATCCCAGAGATAATAGGAATTACCAAGGATACCGAAAATCAAACAACTACAATAACAGAAGTACAAATTATAACAGAAAAAGTTACAGTAGGAACAGAGTTCATAGCTACAATAGAAATAACAATTATAACAGATACAATAATAGTAGATCAAGTTCGAGATATACAGACAGAAACAACTCAACACAACAATCACCATATAACAGAAATAATAACTATGATAACAATTACAGACAAAGATATAACAGCAGAGACTCAAACAGAAACGACAAATATAGACAACGTTCTAGTAGTAACAATAGACATTACTCAAACAATAATAACAGAGACGACAGGAGAAATTCGTCACAAAGAGAACAAAATCAAAGGAATTACTCTAAAGAACGACGAAAAGAAGGAAATATATATAACAATAATAATAACAAAAACAGAATAAATAACATCGAATCAGAAAAACAAAACAATGACCCACCAGGAATTGATGAATACGAATACACGTCAGAATCATTAGACGAAGATCAAGAAAAAAATACTAGATAAATTCTACAACGCAAACGAGGATACATGTAATACATTAATAAACACACTAGAAAGTAATCCAACATGGATATTACCAATGTACCAGTGTAATGAATTTGAACAAAATTTCACGAAACAAAAACCAATTCTAGAAATCGATTTTCTGTTGGATTCAGGAGCAACATTAAATTTACTCAATGAAGATACTTGGAATGAGATAAAATACAATAACCCAGAAATACACTTAGAAAAAGCAAATAAAACATTAACAGCAGCGAAAAACACCACAATAGAAACATTCGGAACAGTTACATTACCTCTAACACCAGATAGAATCTCTAATAACAGAAACAAACCTCAAAACAATTTTTACATTCATTTTTATGTAACACAATGTAACCATAACATCCTAGGCACACCTTTCTTCAAAGAATATATTGAAACGATAAACGTAAACACTAACAAATTAACATTGAATACCAACACAATTTTAGATAACGATATCATATTCTATATGAATAGTACAAAAGGTTACCCGTATTACTCTCGATTATACCCAATATTTAACAGAGAAACGATTTTTATCGAACAGAACCAAAATAAAAGCATAACATTTCCAATACCGATATTCAAACAGATGAAAAAATCAAATGAAAAGACAATACATAAATCACATTTCTACTTTGAACCGATAAACAAATATCACAATATATCTTTTACAGATATAAAAGACCTCACAGCAGATGAAGAGTACTTCATAAACATTTTACTAGTTAACAAAAATAGACACAGAGTAACCATAAATACAGGGTTAATTGGTTTCATGAACAGAAACATTACATTAAAAAAACAAGATAACGAAATATATCAAACAAATTCAATAGATTTATTCACAGCATTGTATCATCTAACATACGAAAATGAAAACGATATTAATGAAATACTCAACATCCAAGAGAACGAAACAATTGAACAAGTAGCAACATTTGAAAGAAAACCAAACTTTAAATGCAAATTCAATATAAACAAATATTCAGAACAAGAAAAAGAGTTTATACAAATGTTTGATTTTCAACATTCACACTTAACGCAAGAAGAATTCGAAAGAGTAGTAACAATCATACTACACTATAAACAAGTATATGCAACAACAAAATTTGACGTCGGAAAAACAAAAGTAAAATTGAACCTATCGATGAAAAAAGATGCAATTTTCAAAAAACAAAGACTAAGCAAAGTACCGATACACCTTCGTGAACGAATACAAAAACTATTAGACATATTAAAAAAATACGACATAATTGCACCCGTTAACAAAGACCAATTATCAACAGGAAACACCTTTACAAATCCAGTAATAATACTACGAAAAGGAGAATCTCTAAAAATTGTACTGGATGCAAGGTACCTGGACAGTATGATAGATGAATCCAAATGTAACTGGCCAATCAAACCAGTTGATGTAGCTCTAACAAGGATTAATGGAACAATATTCACGACAGCAGATCTAAATAGCGCATACAACCAAATACCATTAGACGAGGAATCAATGCGATATACACATTTTACAATCGGAAATGAACAATACTGTTTTAAACGATTATTCTACGGTATATCAATCGGACCAGCGGCATTTGCATCAATATTAACACATTTTCTATATCCTTTAATTAGAAAAGGAACAGTCATTACATACGTAGATGACATTTTTATTCAAACAAATTCATATGAACAAATGTTCGAAACATTGATAGAATATCACAAAATACTACTTAAAGAAAACCTTAAAGCAGCACCCGACAAAACATGTTTTATGTTAAAGAAAGTAAAATTCTTAGGACATATAATTGAAGATAAAAAAGTGAAACCACTTACATCAGGGATCGATGGATTCCAAAAACTGGAACCACCAACGATTATGAAAGCTTTACAGCGATACCTTGGAACAATAAATTTCCTAGCGAAATGTGTCTATGGTATGCAACCAATACTACAACCATTGTATAATCTCTTACACAAGGAGAACGACTTTAAATGGACAAAGGAACATCAAACAATTTTTGAACAAATGAAAAGAACAATAACACATAAACTCGAATTAACAATGTCAGACACTAAAAAACCATTTTATATTATAACAGATGCATCCAACACAGGCATTGGAGCAGCATTGTCGCAACAGCACCAAACTGAAATGAAAATGAGATTAATGTCAGCAAACTCTAGACTTTTCACACCAATTGAAATGCGATTATCTACACTAATTAGAGAATGCTCAGCGATTATATTCGCCCTAACAGAATATGAATTCCTACTAACAGGCTCAAATCATCCAATTATTCTATTTACAGATCACAAACCGATAATCTATCTATTTACACAGAAGAATAAACCAAATCACAGAGTTTATAGATTTCAATTAATACTGATGAAATTCCCAAATTTACACATTATTTGGACAGAAGGGAAAAACCTAGCCCTACCCGATCTTCTTAGTAGAACAATAGATGAAGAACATTTTACTAAAACACGAGACATTACAGTAGAAATACTTGGAAACATAAAATTCTTCTTTGCGAAAACACATTTTGCAAACAACCTAGAATGCAAATACAGCATATGTAATTACACAGATGAAGACAATAAAGAAAAAACACACTACCCAGTTCTAGCTAATATACATAAGAATTATTTCGAAATCAACATTGATAAAAACGAATATCATCCAATCTCATACGAGAAGTATAACACAGAAACAAAAACAAATTTAATACCGAAGTACAAGCCAAAAATAAAAAATTGGCAATCACCAATTATAGAAAAAGATGACCTAATTATCGAGAAAAACCAAAAAGGACCATACATGGTTCACCATGACGATGACTATCTTAGACTCATAAACAATGTTAAACAAGAACATAAATACAATAATGCAAAAATAACAGACATTTTCTTTGATGAGAAAACGAAAATCACAGAAGATCTCATAAGAGAAACACAAATCATAGATCCAGTACTTCATAAAGCAAAAATGTGGAAAAAACATAATAATAAACCACATTCAATAACAATGGACATACGCGGAAACAAAGGACTCTTTGCATATTATAGAAAGTTTAAATCAATAGTAATTGATGAAAAAACTGGAATAATTAAAATCATCATTAGAATTCACAAAAGTACAATCCAACGAATATGTTTACCATTAACATTACTACTATGTGTTTTCTATGAAAATCATTGCACAGACACATTTGGTCATACAGGACTTGAAGAAACAAAAAAAAACATAATGGAGAAATATTATTTTCCAAACTTAACAACCTGGATAAAAATCCTGATAGCAGATTGCATACAATGCCAAACAAACAAAGTATTTGCAAACACAAAAACAAAAAGTAAAAAAGAACAAATAGCACCGACAAAATCATATTTTAACGAAATGATCATGATAGATACAAAAGGACCAATCCACCCATCATCAGAAGGAAATAATTTTATCTTTGTAATAGTAGACGCATTTTCACACTATGTAACAGTAATGTGTGCACCCAAAAATAATGCACATTATGCATTCACAGCATTATTTGAACATTGGTTTATGAATTTCGGACTACCAGAAGAAATTCGTTCCGATAATGGATCGGAATACATTAACACAGAATTAACACATCTATGTAACTATTTTGAAATCAAGTTTAAACCAAGTACAACATATGCACCTTGGACAAACGGATTATTAGAAGGAACAAACAGAATAATCGGACAATTTATCAGAACATTATTAGACGAGAAATACCAAAATTGGTCAAGAAAGGCAAAGTTTTTTCCATATGCATATAATACTCAATACCAAACACGATTAGTTATGTCACCATATGAAGTTGTTTTCAACCAAAAGCCAAGAAAACCAACAAAAATAAAACTTGGAACAACAACAGACGAAATAGGAAATTGCAACCCAACGGAAACAAGTGCATGCAACACACAACCAGCACATACTCATTTGGAAAAACAATTCAGCCACACAAAAAAATAGCAAAATTGCAAAAAGGAACATTTGCTAGATGGTTCCTTGATAAAGAAAAACATTATAATGATACATATCGTACAAGAACAAAAATACTTCAAAACCGAAAAAAGTTAACAGATGAGATGAACCTCCGATTTCGAACAGCAAAACCACTTGAGAAAAATACTTTCGTATTGATAACGAACCAACAACAGTTACTACCACTAAAGACGGCACCATATCTTATTATCGATAAACCTACAGAAACAACATACATATTAAACGATAACAATAAAGAATACATTTAAATACACAGAAATCACATAGTACCGTATTACCCGAAAGAAAGACACATTAAACTAGAATTACAAAACTACTTATTAACGAACGAAATTCCAATATTAAAACAACCTACTATACAATCATCAGACAAGAAACATAAAACACAAGATGAAATTCAACACAAGATGAATTCACAAGATGAAACTCAACAAACTCATAACTACAATCTTCGTAAGAAGAAAATAATATTAACACAATAAATGGGAACATTAATAAATAATATCTATAATAATAATAATCAAATTAATAATAACAATACTAATACTAATAACTCGTATAAATACAACACTATTCATTGTATTTGTAACATTCGACATTAAGAATTTACACATATAATTCCTACAGCAATCCACTATAGATTGTGGTTTCAACTTTAATACTTTCGCTAACCTACGTATAATAATCCGCACATACTACAAATCTCTAACGGTATAAAGTATTCATTTCACTTGACCAATTATACCAAAAGTCATTTCATGATAATCCGTACAAACAGCTACCAGTAGTAAAGCTACAAATCAGATTTCGTAACCGTTTAATGTTCACATATTATTTATTCTACCCACTTTAAACATCCGTCTTCATAAAATATCCGAAACATAACCTATAAAGAATCGTAAAATCTATCAAATTATAACCATTATGATATCCCTATGTACATTCCTAAATATGTTCCTATGTACATTCAGTATTTCAACGGGCACACATTCCTAACCCGAACCTTGTGTGCAAAACCAAATATATTAAAAGATACGATAAATACATCTAAATTAATACAGGAAAATATTATAAACAACAAAACACGACTAAACATGAAAAGAATAATAATACTAAAAGGTGCTATTATTCACCTAACCACTAACCAATTCTACCCACTATGAAACATTGGATTATAACCCGGAATATACCAACATGATTTACGAATTAGTTATGAAATAACAATTCCAATATTAACATTCCATAAATATCTTTAGA
The DNA here is from genome assembly GCF_964194025.1 of Convolutriloba macropyga. Classification (NCBI taxonomy): domain Eukaryota; kingdom Metazoa; phylum Xenacoelomorpha; order Acoela; family Convolutidae; genus Convolutriloba; species Convolutriloba macropyga. The sequence goes on from NC_134475.1 coordinate 36,222,433, forward strand.
CATAACTACCACCAAATAGTTTAACTCCCTTTAGTGGAGAATTTGTATAAACAACAGAATATAAAATTAAAAAGGGGACCTCACTGTTTCAGAAAACTAGAAGTTTACACACGCGTTGTAAATATATTTGAAGAATACATCTTCTACCCTCTGACAGTTGGCAAACGCCCATCCCAAACATCAGTAGTAATTGACAACAGCAACCATCGTCATCGACAAAAACAAATAAAAAAGATTCAAATAACAAATACAAATATCCATACAGGATATACTAATACAAATAAGTTTTGATAGTAGCCCTTGAAACCTCAACTATGAATGTCACAAAGGGTAATTTCTCATGTAAACAAAAATCAAAACACAAAATTCAAAAAGACAAAAGAAAAAATTTTTTTTGATGTTCAAAAGCTTAGAACTGGAATAGACGTTTAGAGATAGTTGATATTAACAATAAACAAGAAACAAGCAACAAAGATATAGATAACAAGTAATCAAAGAACAAACAATTTCACCCTTTATAAAAGGATCTATCCACCTCGAGGATCTATCCACCTCACGGAATGGAATAGATATTTTGAGGATGCCGACATTCAAGAACATTAATAAAAATAGAAAACAACATTTACTATAATACTGAATAACAAACAACAACGATGACTCAGAAATTAACGAGAAAGGGTAAAAAATTAACAACAAATAATTAATAACAGAATAAATGGTAATACTAGTAATAAAACGAAAGCTAAAAATAATGAGTACGAACACATAAAAGAAAATATCCAAACACATAGAGTAACGTATCGATTAGACGAATATGTTCATCAGAACAAAGGAATAACTCCTTTTTCAAATGCAATAAGTAAGACAGAGTAACTTCCTCTATGGAAACAATTTCCGTAATAACACACGTATAACAATCTCCGTAATAACACAATCTCCGTAATAACAATCTCCGTAACAACAATCTCCGTAATAACACAATCTCCGTAATAACAATCTCCGTAATAACACAAGTAACACAGCACATCCAGTAATCTCCAACAGCAGAATCTAAAATACACAAATACACGTTTACTTTCATAAATACACGTTATCTTTGAATATATATATATATATATATATATATATATATATATATATATAGATTCACATAAAGGGCACTATACCCGTTCACGTTCTTGATACACCCGAACCTCACCAATAATTATACATTCGGCCATCAGATATTCGGCCAGTAGAGCTTAAACTTAAACATAAACATTCGGCTAATAGACCTTCGATATGATGAACAGTTAATCCACTGTGCACCTTTATTGCACAGAACAGAACAATATACGTCATACATATACACGTCATACCAAATACGGACGTCATACATCTCATTAGTGAAAATACGGACGTTAGTGAAAAAGCGGACGTTAGCAACTAACGTCATACACATCATTAGTTCACCTAATTAGAGATAACACAAACTATAACTCATTAGTGATAATCACTAAAACCCAACAAAGACATCATTAACGGGAAAAACTCACAAATTGACAACATCCATAAGGAGATGACAGGATGTTAAACAATTTACAGAGACACACTGTCTCTTTGCACACGCAATTAGTAACAAAACGTAAATGTCAAACCAATTAACATTTACTAGCACCATAAACAAGATGGTGATTAACAAGACTGATCTTACCAAGATCATTAGTAGTTGAAAGAACATTTCAATTACGTCAACGTTTTTTAAACAAAGCATTTTGTACCATTTGTACCAAACTACCAATTAACATTTCAAAGTTGCAAAATTGCAGAAGACTGCAACAACGTATCCAATTACCACTAATACCATTTTGGTATTTAGATTTTTTTTTGCACCAAATTACTTGGTACAAGCTGACGCCACGAGACATACAAATGATCAAAAAACCTACTTCAAAGCAAAAGACAATAGCAAAATTGGCACCAACATCGGTATTTTTAACACAACATACCATGATGGAAGTACGTCGACTACCATCAAATATACTAAATTACATACCAATCAACCAATTACAAAGGAAAACAACATCTTGAGAACAAAAGTTCCGGAAAATGTCAGAAGAAACTTAAAAACCCAAAAAATGAACAACGGAAGAAATGTAAATGTCAGAAACATTGTAGAGAACAAGAAACGAGAAAGTAAAAATCACAATTCTGATTTTGTCTTGTACAATCACAACTGCCAACTAACTTGAAAAATTTGAAAAATTTTGAAAATTTCAGCTAAGCTGAAAAAACAAAATTGAAAACTCAAACATTCCGAAATTTGGTTCCTCAATCTAAATTTTTCTATCTCAACATCTTTCAAAATCTCAACATATCTTTTTCCTTGTCTCTATATTGATAATAAACTCCAATATAACATTGAAAGAGAACATAAACTGTTTCACATAAGTTTCATTTTCGAAATACAATTTTATCAACGAAACCCGATTGCAATCCAACAGTATCAGGTAAACTGAATTACTTTATGCACTCATTGAACAGAAACCAACTTTGTATAAAAGTACAAGTACAAAGAGACAATTTTGTTCAACTTAATTTTCCTTTCAATAGTCATATACATTTTGATAACGTCAATGTCAGAACAACTGATTGTAAAATTTCAACTAAAGATTGTTTATTCGTAATTGAAGGAAAAACAGAAACCGGACAAGAAGTAAAACTATTTTGGGGAGAAAAACATTTCGAATTATTGAAAGACATAACGCTCTGTAACGAAACTATTACAGAATTTGAAACACTGACACAAAAAATACACACGGATAAATGTGTTGATATTAACAAACTAAACACAGTTTTCTTTGTAGTTTGTAAAAAAGACGCTATTGAACTTATAGACGATAAACTAAAAACCTAACATATAAAATGATACCAATTATTGTTATTGTAGTATACCAGTGAACATAAGTTTAATACAAATAGTGCGGCACCGTTAAGTGTCAATTACACAAGCAAATAACTGTCATTTTTCAGTACAGCATTAAAAATATTTTACAAATAAACATCACCAAAAAATAAGTTTCAACAATTGATTTCTCTGAAACACTAGTAGCAATTTATCTAGTATTAAAAAAAATAGTATTTTTTCTTACTATATTATTAGTACCTTGCATTGTAGTAATATCTACGTATCTAGCGATTGTAACAATAAATGAAGTAATCAGAAATCGCAGAGTCGTATATGCAAGCCCACCGGTACAATAATTCAATGCACGAAATCCGTCCTGATATTTACCATATATGTAAAACAAACATAGATATAGTAGAACTCGAAATATTTAAATTTATTAAAATTGCAATAATTATATATTTCTTTGTACGAATGTGCTTAGGCTTAATAGAATACTTTGTAAACCCATAAAAATTGATCCAAACCCCGATATAGAAGAATCTATATATTACACACTGCACTCACAAAAATTCTATCTACAAATTGGATTCCCTGAAGAATCACCATTTTACGGAAACGTTGTAATTTACCAGTTAAACTAGAGATTCCAACATAACGAAATTTGGATATCAAACATAGGAGCACAAACACATCAACCAGAACAAGAATTAATACCAGTACTAATAATAGCACCACCATATATTCAAATCCCACCACACGGACCTGGTTCCGGAGCTTAAAATTAAAAACCAGCAAAAATTGCGTCATCAAATAATTATAGTAACCGTAACAATACTCAAGAACAACCACATCATAACGAAGTAACAGATCTAACAAATATACCAACATCGCCTGAAATAGACGATACCGACCCTGGAAACGAAAACCCGTATACAGTACGGCGTGAGAGAACAAAAACTAGAAATCTATTAAGAGGCAGACGTAGAGCATCACTCTCATTTCCCACACAGGACTCTACATTAGTCTCATACGGTTCTACTGATATAGAATCAAATATAATTAGACCTATAGAAGCCGGACAGTCAGAACCACCTAGTCGAACCGGAACACCAACCGGAACACCAAGCCGGACACCAACACTCCATAATTTTAATATAAGTTCACCAAGCGATCACTCAAGTGTTAATACTATCCAAACACCTACATCATCTGAATTAAGAGCAAATCCTTACTTACCGCCCACATTTCAATAAAGACAAGATTTCAATTTTGTGCAAGAACATTTTCGTGTACAACCAATACACTCACCACATAGTTCACTTTGGTCAGCAACTTCACCACAACAAACGATAAGTACAAACACTACACCACATAGATCACATCAATCATCATCATCTAACACATCAATGAGTGTACCACGAATAGAACTAACAAATTCCCTACAACCACCACGAAGTACAGCACTTTCACCAGCATCATTTATACCAGAATTAAGATTAGCATCAAGCCACCCAGGTAGAACTCGAGCAACACCAGTACTAAATCCGAATCCACCTACTTTAAGTAGAACTAATGAACATACATATCTTTTTGCATTAGATCATAAAACCTGGAATCCACCTCCACCATTATGCGGACCGACTAATCTTGGAGATACCCTTACCAATTGGTCAAGCAATAGACTTACAAATACTTTAAATCTAACACTTCGCCAAGAAAACACAGCACTTGAAGTTTTAGCAACACCATCTCTAGAACTGAAGTTTAATACAACGAGGAAATACGATACAATATTTAATCATCCATTTTATGCAACAACACCCTCCATAGTAACAACAACGACACCAGCACAGTTCATTTGCATTGACTTTGTCTACAAGTTTGATAGATATACTAAACAAACTTTAGGCTTTGCGACATTTTACAACCCTCATACAGGCTTATCGTACACATGCCGTTTCAATTAAAATCCATAATACCAATATTATTACTAATAATACTATTTATTTATATGAAAATAGAAACACAAATACAATCACAATATAAGCTACAAAAAAAACTCAAAGAACACATTAAAAACCGCATTAATGAACGGATGGAGAAACACATCAAGAACTTCCAAAATAAAAACAAAATGAAAATGAATACATCAAATACAACAGAACGAGAAAACTTCAACAAACTTATGAAACACGTATTTGACAATCAAACAAAACTAAAAGCAGACTCAAAACTACTCAGAGATAATTAAAACATCCCAGAATTAGAAGAATTAAAAACAGTTCAGACTATGAAGAAATGTGGAACATAGCTATTGATAAATGGACAAGAAACTGGAATTTCTATAGAGAACATTTAACAATTAGTATTCTAGAAAAATTTCAACTAAATAACAAAAGGCAAAAACGCCAGACAAAGGAAGACTATGTAGAATTAACAGGGCAAAATATAAATGGCTCAGCAATCGGACCTCAAGATATTTTTATTGAACATTACGATTGCGACGCAGAAGAAATAACAAACGTAAAATACTATGAACTAAACAAAATCAGTACATGTAAATTCAAACCACTAGATTTAGACATGACAAAAACAGAAGTTCAACTATTATCAAAAGCACAAGCAGTAGAGATTAAAGCATACGCAGTTGCAGGAACAATTAAGGAACGAGTAGAGTGGTGTTCACAACACACTCACTATATTAGAGCAAACAGACCTAGCTATTATGTATCAGACGCACAAAGAACAAAACTATTAGACCCAGACGAAGTTCGTAACGAACTCGCCAGACTTAATCTACTAAAAAATACAGAGTATAAACCAACACGATACAACATATCATTCAATTACATAGCTAATCCACCATTACAAAAGAGAATTGAAGACCTACAAGGTAGAATACAATTTCACTTAGATACTCCTATGGTACCACCATATGGAAGGATAGTATATGATTACACAAACCCAACGTGGATACCTTCTGCAATAAAAAATGCACAATCAAACTGTTTAACCGGAGTAAGAAAACAAAATAGAATCGACATACTAGATTGGACATTAGAAATAAGAGAAGTATCACTAATACTGAATCTTGACACGGAAGAAATATCATACATGGGAACAAAACTACCATGTGATCTCCACAAAGGAGAGTGTCAACCGACACCTTTCACAAAAGCAACAATAGTTTGGGAACCTCAAACACATTGTCAATTATTTGAACTAATTAGATTTGATGCATACATGGTAAAATACCAAGACAGATACTGGATAGAAAGAAATGGAGAATGGACAACAGTACAAAAACCAGATATACAAGAAAAAATAAAATTAAACAAAACAGCCTCAATAGCAACACGATTTGAGGTATATCTAATAGTTGAACACGAATGCGGATCACTACAACCTCTACATAGAACAGAATACGATGATATTTACATAATATATGAATATGGCTTTGATATGCATACAGGACAAAAAGTAACAAGAAAGAAAGATAAATTCGACGATGAAAAATTCATAAAAATAACACCGAAACAAATTTTATCAACACACACACGCTACGAAGATGAAGATAACCAACAATTTTATTACGGTTTTGTAAACGAAAGCACACATCTAAATATGAAAATGGATTTATATATGAGTAACATATATTCCCGAATCAGTCTACAAGCAATCGAATTTTATTCACAAATTTGCGAACAAACTCGGAATCTACGACAATTAACATTAACACAAGTACAAAAGAACACACCACTTCTAGGGTACATCCTTACAGGAGACAGATCGATATTTGTCAAACAAGAAGGAGTTAACTTTATGAAAATGTACAAATGTGCAAAGAAATCATCAACAATTCATGTACCACAAACAAGCGAATGGTAGGATAAAATACCAATTCTGTACAAAAACAGAGTACAATATGTACATCAATTAACACGCCAAACATACCTTTGGGCTAAAAAGGTACCATGTTCCCATAGTAATTTTGATCAACTCATATCTATAGATACTGAAGGAGCAGGTAGATACAGATTAACACCGTATCCAGTTAAAGTCGAAACAATACTAAACACTATATCACCTGAGGAAATAGTACTAGATAACATGTTTAGTAAAGCAAGTTTAATAGAAAGCGGAATCTATAGTAAAGAACAACTAGTACAAGAAGAAAAAGAGATCTACTACATGAATACATGAGAGATCGTGAAAAACCTTTACAAGACGCACAATCAGCTAATGCACCCAAACTCTTAGAACTCGAACAATTAGGATTATTACAAACATACAAAAACTATGAACAATCACTAAAATGGCTACGCGATTTGAACATCAATGGATATAACTTCCAAATAGATCAACCAAGTGTTAATTGGAAAGAAATTTTTGACGGTGCATGGCTAAAAGAACAAATTCTAACAATCTTTGGTTGGCCATGGTACATATTAGAGAAAATGGCTATCATTTATGCTATGATTAGCATGATACTGTTCATAACAAATCTTATTATCGAATTCTATAACGCTTTTGCTATTCATAAAGCAATTGGTCTTAAAGCAGTTAGACAAAAATATTACTAACCGGAATCCTTGGAATATTCTCACAAACACTTACACAGTTAGTAGCACAAATACAAGAAGAAAATATAAACAACGACAGTGACGATAACAATTCACATTATGGGAACTTAAATACCAGACCGCGAAAAAATAAACCTAACTTTTGTAGACATTCAACAGAAGTAACAACATCAACTCATAATAACAATGAAGTACCAACAGAAATTTATGTTGATACAAACTATAAACATTATAACACTACAATTCGTAGAACGGAAAACGGACTACAATTACGAACTTTGGAATCATCGACAAAGACACAGAAACCACCATTACCAGAAAGAAAATATAAACCAGAACCATTTAAAATAGAACCGTTAGAAACAATAAAAGAGAATAAACTACAAACAATATCACCCCAACTTATGACACCACCTCCGGCATATCAATGCATTGGAAACAGTTTATCAGCACCTATCCCTAGTGCACCAAAGGTTGAACAACATAATAATTTATTTAATAACCACCCATATGAAACACCAATACCAATTAATCAACCAAAACCGAATGAAATCACGAAACCTTCATTGACATCTAACAAACAAAGACATTTAATACCTACATCGAAACTTCTCGATATGCAAAACCCTCCACCAATTGATTTTGAACAACTAAAATTAACGGCTAACAAAATGCATAACCGCAGTCACAGCTTAGACATCCTCCAAAATGATCAGCCACACACAAATGAAGTCACATACTTTGACACTCATTCGGCTGATACATATGAAATTTAAGAGCATATCTAGAGTAGGGAACATCTAACAATAATACACCCACCCACTACTATTAACTAATCGGACATTGTGTATTAATAACAAAACACACGAGACCGACCGTAAAAATGACAAAACATTTTAATTTATAACACGTTAATCACTAACGAGTGAGTTTATAACATATAAAACTACAAACTGTTTTTATAACAGTCTTTATAACATTTGCAACCATATGTTATTCCAATATTAATCATCCATGAGTTTTAGCACAATGGCAACAGGCATGGATTACGATTCACCATACAAAGCCGATTCACCCTTCAGCTACGAAGTTGAAGAGGGAGAACTTAGCTCAGGATCTGGACGGTCGAGTCGTGGCACGATCAGAGATAACGCCTCGGACTGTGGAACTCAAACAGATGACCAAATGGGGAACATTGATGAAACGGTAACAACAATGCGAGTACATTTGGACAACACTCCAGAGAACACTCAAACTCCACAGGAGATTGCACGTAAAATTAAAAATAAATTTTACAAATTAAAACAAAATGAGGACAGACGGAATTTGCAATCATTTAACAATAACAGAACTACTACTACTAGTGAACAAGGAACAAGCACAAATATACATAGCTATGAACATGGCAGACCATTTAATAATCAAAACCGTTCAACTACGGAATCGTATACATCACCCCCACTTCCAAACTACCCACCACCAGTGCGACCGCCACCACCATCTGATTATATAACAGAAAACCCGAGAACACAAACTCATGTTCAACAACGATTATTTACAAATACAGCTAATAGCAGACCGAACAATCTAAGATACCCATACGCAGTAACACCGAGATCAAATAATAGTAAATCATTTTTCCATCAATCAACAAATGAGCAAACACCAACAGCAACAGTTATGGAAACAATTTGGTTTCAGGACAAAGATCATAGAACACTCAATAGCCCACACAGCAGCAATTACAATCCATTATTATCATATAAAAATTGGGCTAACATGCCTTTCGATTCGCGCGAGTACAATTTTTTCATGTCACCTCTTCACAGCCTTAAAGACCGTGTGTCAGAGTATTTCCCACCCTCTGCCACCAGAAAATACAAATACAGTTAAGCGTAGTACAAAAAACATGGGGAGAGACAAACTCCACCAGACTATGTATCCCAAACTCAAACAATTCTACAGCCTAACTGAAAGATTTTTGCATGACTACTTTTACGAATTCAAGATACCAATCACATGTAATTTCGATCTGCTCGTAGCAAAAGCCTCTCAAGATCTATCTGCATATAGTATTTACGAACATCAAATATTTCAGCTCAGTTTCAATTTTCTTCACCCTACACCAAAAGATGTACAGAATAATAATTACAGAGTACATGAAACTAAACTAATCCACAACCTTATATATTATACATTTCTACGTGATAAAAGCGACAATACATCAAGAAGTTATATACATATAAACGATCAGCTCACATCACCTTTTTTTTTAAACTACGGATATCGTTTGAAATGGGAGTATACATTGGGCACACTTAGAGACTTTGACCCAATTAAAAACTATTACATCTTCCAACTGAAAGATGCACCTGAGCGGCCTCTCATGTTACCGCTCGAAGCTTTAGAACCTTGCGAGGAATACCATGTGTATCACCTCGAAGGAAGCGTAACAAACCGCGCTTTCACAAATAGAATTAATTTCAATAACGAACGGAATAAAACAGAACTCGAACAAGAATTATGCAATACAGTCAAAGCATCCATTACGGACATCCCAATAAAAGATATTACGAACTTACTTGCATATTTCCTCTCGAAAGATGACAACTTTGTAAAAGAATACCCCCACTATAAAGAACGGACAAATCATCCGAAACAGACGGAGAAATTATAACAATGATATTAGAGTAACAAGTAACAACTCTTGATATTTTCAATTCATTTCGACAGTAACAATAACAACTAACCACGAAATTGATCTGTGCATATGTGATTATCTATGTTTATTTCAGGTACTGGTTTTATCTTTACAACTAAATTGGAGATCCGCCCCTTCATGATAAAGGTATTTGTATTAGTCCAAAACTTTGTATTCAAATACTTTGTAAACATTCTTTCATATCTGTATCTTGATACACATACCCCCAACTAACTGTCTATAGTTGTGTTTTTCCTATTTGCATAACTCTCAATTAAACACAATTGTATCGATTATTAAATATTTTCTGTTCAATAAAATCTAAAAACAAAAATAATTTTTTACTCTTTCTATAAATTCTAACCTCATTTCTAGATTGTACATGTATAAATGCAAAGATTTTTCCATAGTTAGTTATATGCAGTTTGGTAAATAAGTAAATTCCAAAAAGATAACTAACATTTGTAATTCAACACAAAACTGACGGAAATTAGAACAAATAATAATACACACTATACAGTGTGAAAAAATGAGTCATGCAACAGACATGCTAACTTTACATATAACGTGTAATAATACCTTTCATAACACAAGCCATTGACATGACACTTTAACAGATATAAATTTTTAATTCTTGAACAATTTAGTTAACTACACAACATTAGAACTGAAATACAGGTTTAAAATTAAAATAACACAACGAAGTGTTATATACTTTTTCAAACAAAACATCACAGCGAAACTAATTCCAACATAGATTAAACGAAAATATATCGACTTCGAAAATTTCACATGTAAAAACATGTACATAAACCGTTAACCAAATATATGTAAAACATGCAATCACTCATTAGAGAAATACAACACATGTATATATAGATACACTCCATTAGTCCCTTAAGTTGTAATAGCAACTAACAGCTCCACTTTATCTAGTAACAACTAACAAAGTAGTACTCCAAATAACGAAAGAGTCTTTGGATTATTTGGAATGTTGAATATAAGCGCGCAGACAGAGACATTAACCAAATTTATAAAGTGATGAAATAACCGTTAATGAGGATCAGGCAATTGACATTTTTGTGCCTACCCATTATAAAAACCCGTAAGCGAGATCTGTAAACCCTTTAAAAAATACATAGCACAGAGACAAAATGTAGAAGTATGGCAATATAATTCGTAAGAATTGATTGCATCAGAATAACTTCTGATTTCGTGGAGAAATTAAATTCCTAATACATGTTCATCTTCAATAATAAAATTTGTACTAATCTAACATGGCTAAAACATTCACATGTCACTGAACATTTCTCGATCATGTCACACAAGATGTGTTGACATACCCAACTAACTGCCCTCGATTGATCCATCGAATTTCATAAAACATATAACAAAATATACTTAACACATAACATATAAATTTCAATTTTCTTTCCAACCGGAAGGGATCCTAAGTATAACAGAATATTAAAACCTAACACAAGTTACAATAGAGAAACTTTTCTGAACATCTAACAGCTAACAATAAACTAAACCAATTCAGGTAAGTCAGGTAAGCCATCAGGATGGCCTCCAAGCTTCAACACCGGGCCTACCCGAAAGGATCTTTACCCACTGGACGTGGTGATGGAATAGATACTTTTGTGGTTGTTGATGTCCGCTCCTTACTCTTTGGGCAACCTGTGTCTAGGAATCGACTTACAGAAGAACCGATCTCAAGCAACACATTCAAAAAAGAAAGAAAATCCTTCAGAGAGAACACAGGGAAATTGATTTATTAGATTGTACAAAAGACTATCAAAAAACTCAAAACCCCGGAAAGATGGAGTCAGATATGACTTCCAGAAAAGACTATTTAAAAGACTTTATTATTTAAATAAATAAAATCTGAAAATACTCTTCACTGATTGGATTAAAAGGGAATAATATATTTTCCTTTCTTTCCTTTAGATGTTTACCCGTTTACCCCTCTTCTCAGAAGAGAAAGTTATTTAGTCAGTAACAGTTAACCACCTGAAATAATAATAAAGTATATTTCTCTCTCTCTACCCCGCTCTTGTTTTGTATTGAGATATACGTTAGACTTTAGCATTGGGGCCCGTGCACTGTCTACTGAAGCTCAGATAGAAGAGTAACAGACTAGAGATATAGAACTTTAGTTAGTCAGGTAAGCCTTAAGAGTACATCTTATTCTTGAGACAACCATAAGACAGTTCCAGAAGTATCCTAATAAAGGTAAGCTCAGAACGCGTCTTAATTTTTATTTAGAGTACAGTGTAACCAATATTTTAACATCTTTTCTAAATCCTTTAAAACCATGGGCTGGTTTAAATAACTCTACTTCACTATTATTACAAGGAGTGTATAATCATATATTAATATTATATAATTTCGGTATTCTAATTATATGAGCAAAATCATCTTCATGGCGTTGTCTTAGTTTTTTCGAATAATTACTTTCCGGAATTGCGTGGGCTTTACTTGGATGTAACCAAGTTGTAATAGCTAGGTGTAAACAGTTATATTTGTAATTGCGAATATCTAATATTGATTTAGAGTTTTTTAGATTTGGTGGTATATATATGTATATATAAATATATACATATATATATAAATATATATATATATATATATATATATATATTTATATATATGTATATATATATATATATATATATATATATATATATATATATATATATATATAGCTACCAATAGATGCTTTAATGGGATCAATACTTAACTGAATGCTTCTTAATCCGAAAAACTCAAAGTCGTGGCCATAATCTTAAAATATTTCTTTTTCGAAATCTAGCCATTGTTTGAGGTCACCGTAATCATATATAGACTTATTAATAATATAGTCCGTGTTGAAGAATGTTTTCGTGATTTTAACCTCTTCTTTAGTTCTCTTCTTGTACTCACACTCTGCTGTAATCTTATATTTAAAGCTCTTAACTTTTCTAAACTGGTAACAGTTTTTATTCATTTTCAGAAATTTTCATGACTTTTCTATGTTTTTCGTAACTTTTCCATTTCCTGCTTTATCAGTAATATAAAATTCTCTCATTTTCAAAGGAAAGGTTATATCTTAGTCTTCAGTATCCTCTATATAATTTTTATTATGATTATATGAGTGGGTAGTAAGGGCTTTTTTTTCTAAATGTTTCATTACATTCTTTACATTTGTTTTCGCGAATCGGTTGCACTGATTTAATTCTTGTATAGATACTATCATCAATTTTAGATTGAGTTTTAATTACAGTTTTAGCACTAGTAACAGTTTTAGCGTTAGTTACAGTTTTAGGTTCAGCTTTATAAATAAGAGAGACTTCATCAACATCATCAATCAGCTCTCTGGTTCTTTCTAAGTGTTGGCTTGTTAAAGAGTGTTTGAGAAACTCTTTCTTCGAATTGAAAGATAAATTGCACATATTACACTCCTTGCGTCTGTTGATATCCATTTACTTAGAGAAAAAAAATAAATTTTAAAATATAAAGATGCTTTCGAAGTTTCTTAATTGTGGAGATAAACAGTGGAAAGATTGTTGTTATAAATTTAGAGAACAACCTTATAAATGTTTTATTTGTAAAGTGGTCATTCAAGAGAAAGATGGAAATTACCATATGAGTAAACAATTTAAGTTATGTTGTAGTATCTGTAAACTCAATAAACAATTTCTTATTTTAGGTTCAATACCAATAAATGCAGATTATGTGTTTATCAACATAGATATAGATTTATCCGTACTAGTAGATTTAAAGAGCATCTGAAAATATATAATATTTGAGTTGAATATTATTATATTTGCGTATATTTTTTTTGTTTTTAAAAAAAGAAAAAGTGTCTGTGTTTTGTGATGAATAAATTTGTGTGTATAGTAGTGCATAAAAGGGGGTACCGATTAAACGCGCAATTTGGCCCGTTCCGCCATACGCGGAGAGCGTGTGGGGGAATGGGACGAGTCGGGTGGCTGGTCGGTACCCCCCTTTTATCCTCTACTTCTGACTGGTTGGTCTGTATTGCAGTTTATTGGGGAAAGTAGAAACAATATCACTGGTGGATAAAAGTGCGGTTCCAGCCCGGGAAAATGTTCTCAATATAATGTTCGAACTTCATTTCAGCAATTATTACTGTATCGGGGACAGTGATTGTCCGCAACAAAAGTGCTGCGCTAGTGGGAATTGTCGACCAACCTGCATTGAGTAAGAGACCCGTTTTCTTCTATTCCTATCGTTTAAAATGTGAGAAAGATTTAAAATTATACAAAATCTATCGAGAATAAACAGGATGTTTCCATTCAACTGCCCTTAATTATCTGTTTTCAATTATATTTTAGCGGAATGTGGATCACTATTCACCTTTAAAAGAATGAAACGTGCATTAAAAGCACTGGGAACAATTTTTTGCCAATGCGGAAAAAACCCCACGGAGAAAAACCACTTTGTTTTAGATAGGAAATAAACACCCACGGAAATAATCCCACAATTTACTATTGAAGAGATTCGCATTTAACGCGTTTGGCCATGCCTCAGCGGTCCGTCGGTCTGGATATGAATCTATCACAACGGAGCAAACTTCCACGACAGAAATTCAATTTTAAAACGAGGGTTTATTTCCGTGGGATTTTATTTTCGTGGGGGTTTAATTTCTATAAAGTTAAGTGGGTTCTCTTGAAACTAGTTTTCACCTCTCTTTCTAAAAACCCGGGATGACCACCATAAATGTTTCTTAGAAACCATACGTAAGACATGTATGGTTGTATGGCTTCTTTGATACCATACATAAGACCATACAAAAAGTTCAAGGTGATCTCAAATGACGTCTTTTGGACCATGTAGTACAACAAATATATCGTACTTGCCATTGGCCTTCAACAAAAAAAATTTTTCTATGGTGCCTTGGATACCATATCCAAGACCATAGACTTTTATGGCCATCCAAGATCATAAAATTTTTTCTGTGTTACATCTTTTTCTGTCCGTGAAGCCAGTTTTGCTGATGGTTATTGTTAATTCAAAAATTTTTCATTTCTGACAATTTCAACAAATTTCTGTGTGTGTGTTGTTTTTTTGTCAAACTAATCAAAACATCATAGCCTCCATGGCGAGGTGGGAATTTGTTCCCGCCTCCCCATGAAGACTTGCAGTGACAAAAAATTATTGAGTGGACCTAAGCTACTCCCACAAACGCGTCAGCATGGCTTTTGTACTCAGCTATACTTGATTTCTGCAGAACTGGGTCTCTGCTTCTAGCTCAAAAAAAGAGGTACACTTCAGTAATTTGCTGTTATCTTACAAAGTACTCTATCAAATTTTCTGATGCTGTATTTTTCTTGTTTTTGCTGTTTATGTGCTGTCCTAAGTCGTCGTGGTGAAAAAGTTATTCACTGTTAAATTTTAAAAAGTCACCAATAATGTGATTTTAGCGTTCTCCAAAAACGGGTACCCCAGAAAACCAGAATAAACCTACAAATTTTGGTTACTTCGATTCCCCTCTTATTAGGGAGGATCCCCATATATATTTTTAGTTTGATTTTTTGGATGTGAGTTGGTCAATTTTTGCTCTGCATGCGCCGAACCTCGATTTTCGGCCATGTTCGGCTAATTCGGCGGTGACATAAAGTTGAAATTTTTTGTGTCAAGATTAAACATTATACTATTTTAGACTGCTCAGTTAATGGGGAGTATCACTATATACTTAATGTACCATTTTTCCTCACGTTTTGACCATGCATTTTAGCGATACGTGAAACTTGGTAGTCAAAATAGGTCATTTGACCAAATGAATGACTTTTTTTGCAATTGAACAAGTTATCGGGCGTGCTTTTTGTGTTTTCTGAACAGTATTTAGGTTCTTGAAGCTATTTGTATCAATTAAAGGGGTGAACTCAACAATTTTTCATTTTTCACGATTTCATCAAATTTCTGTGAATGTTGTTTTATGTCAAAACACACAAAAAATCATAACCTTCATGTTGAGGTGGGAAATTTTTTCCCATCTCTCCATGAAAATTTTCCGTGATCCAGAACCTCGAAGTAAACCAGAATCACAACCACAAATAGGCCGGCAACTGTGTTTCACGTTGTTTTACGTCAGTTCCGGAGATTTTGGGCTTTGCTTTTAGCCCGAAAAATGGAGTAGAAAACAGTATTTTATTAATATCTGCTAAAGTGCAGGACCAAATTAAACGGGAGTAGTCGCATTTTGTTGGCACTAAGCCCTTCTTGCTTGCAGTGTTTAGTTGGTTTCTCAAATCGTCCTAATCAAAAACTTATTAATGTTTAAATTTGAAAAAAAGTCGAATTTTCGGGCTATGTTGAGTAACCCAAATTTCGGTACAACAAAGCACAAGCTTTACCCAACAAATTTTATTTTTTAATAGTCCTCAGTTAAAGGGCAGTATCCCCATAAATATTTTGCATAGTAGTTTATGGAATTGAGATAGTCAAATTTGGCGACCTCGCTTTTTTTGGTCAATTAGCAATTTTGTTACGAGCTGAATGTTTCCGGATTAATATTTTCTTTCAATTTATTTTGATCTTTTACTTCAATCACAGCCTTCAGGGAAAAGAACGACAGTTAAATAAGAATAGTTGCAACAAATATCCAATCAAAATCTGCATTTGCGGAGGAAACAACTTGCTTTATCACATTGAGAAAGGAACTTAATTTTGTACTTTTTCGAAATTCCTATTCAATTTTTGACCAAAACGAGTAATTTTTGGCATAATTAATTGCTGTTAGGACATTCTTCTCTGGAATGGCTAGTCACAGTCCTGAAGATATTCTTCAGAACAGTTATTCAATGTTGAAAGCGGAAAAACAAAATTTTTTCTCAAATTTTATGGCTTAGTGGTGTTTTGCGCAATTGAACAAGTTTTTGGGCGTGCGTTTTGTATTTTCTAGACACTATTTAGGTTGTTGAAGATAATTGTATCAAACAATGGGATTATTTCAACAATTTTTCTTTTTTCACGATTTCATCAAATTTCTGTGGATGTTGTTTTATGTCAAAACACACAAAACATCATAACCTTCATGGTGAGGAGGGAAATTTTTTTCCACCTCACGATGAAGATTTGCCGTGAGCTAGAACGCGGAAGTGGACCAGAATTACACCCACAAATACGCCGGGAACGCTCTTTCACGTTGTTTTACGTCGGTTCCGGAGAACTTGGGCTTCGATTTTAGCCCAAAAAATGGGGCACAGAACAGTATTTTGTTAATATCTGCTAAAGTACTTGATCAAATTAAACGGGAGTTGTCGCATTTTGTTGGCACTGAAACCGTCTGGCTTGCAGTGTTTGGTTGGTTTCTCAAATCGTCCTAATCAAAAAGTTATTAATGTTTAAACATGAAAAAAGTCGAATTTTCGAGCTATCTTGAGTGACCCAAATTTCGGTACAACAAAGCCCGCAATTCACACAACAAATGTTAGTGTTTTAGAATCCTCAGTTAGTGGGGAGTATCCCCATATTTATTTTAAATGGTATTTTATGTCGTTCAGACGTTGAACTTTGGCTCTGAACACCTGTCACCTCGCTTTTTTGGGCCTTTGGCAGGGTACCTACTTTTTGCTATAACTTCTTCTAGAGTGCACCGATTGCCTCACTTTTTAATATGATGCGTATCTCAAGCAGTGCTACAAACTTTGTTAAGGTGGTTTATTTTTGTTCCGCCGTTTTAGAGAAATTGGCCAGTAGACTTGCCCTTGGTTTTAGCCCCACAAGCGGTTGACACCCTCCGGTTGACACCATTGACACCTTGAAGCTTTGAACTGTATTACAAAAATTAGTGTTTTGAGCAGCCCGTTTAATGTAGGTTCCGAATATTTATACTTTACATAGCGTTTTCTCAAGTTTAGATGTTCAATTTTAGCTCTGAAGGTGATGTATCTCTCCGCTAAGGTCATTTGGTACGGTACCTGTTTTTTGCTATAACTCCTCGAAGAGTGCACCGATTGGGCTCTTTTTTTAATATGATGCGTATCTCAAGCAGTGCTTCAAACTGTACCGAGGGCGTTTTTTTTGTTCAGCCGTTTTTGAGAAATCGGCCAGGAAAGTTGACCTCACTTTGACCTACTGAGGAGAAAAACACTACCATGAATAAAACATTAAACTTGTTATAAACTTGTGTTGAATTCCATGATGACATTTAGTGCGTTAGTGTGGAGTGTTCCAATATATATTTTGCAATTGGTTATAATGAGTGGTTATTGGTTATAGTACAGACACACGACAACAATACAGAAGCAGGAACCGAAATGGGTCATTTTGTTCATTTGGTACTGTACCTTAATTTTAAAACATCTCCTCGTAGAGTGAACCAATTTTTGATCTCTTTGTTGATTTGAACTCAGCTTGAGCCGTACTTGATTCCCTGTAAATAGCGTTTTGTTTCTTTCAGCCGTTTTCGAGAAATTGGCCAGGACATACCGCAATTTTGACATTTTGGTGTCCGGTGTGTTTCGTGTTTCGACTTGGTAAAATGTGATAATCATATAATATAGTTACAAATATTGGTAACCAGTTACAGAGCACGTGTCGCAACATGGTAAATCATTTTGTAAAGTAATATGTTGTATTTGTATAATACTATTATTCTAAGGTGAGGGCCTCGGGCCCCCATGGGGTGCACACCCCCCTGCCCCGTTGAGACGCCGGTTAGTCGGTTTCCCCCGCTGGGTTTTTGCGCACCTCATGTTGGGGATGTAGTTGGTAAGGACAAGTTTTCCGGGCGTCTGTTTGGTCTGGTCGATACCCATTCTTCGGTCTGTTTTGGTGACTATAGCCACTTTTTTTGTGTCTGAAACTTTCACGCGGTACCATCATTGCAGCCAACATTGGTCAGACTATGGTCAACCTGAAAAACTTGTTATTGAGTATCCACAGTGTATTTAGAGTGTAGGAGATAGTGAATTTCTGCTATAGCTTGCGTAGAAAAAAAGTTAGTTTTTCATTCGGAACTTAGCGTATTTCGCGAAAAACGAATTTTAAAAATAGGTCTTTTTCATCGAGTCAAGGAGTTGTTCAAAGTGAACCAAATTGATATACCAGACTACCAGTACTATTTAAGTTGTAATGCAAAAAGAATGGTCCGCCTAACGTTCCTAGAAAACAGTTAGTATTTCAATCGGAAATATTGACTTATTCGGTTATTCTATTTTCAAAAATATAGAAATTTTATTAGGTCAAGGAGTTTTTCAAATCGAACCAAACTGGGTATCGAGTATCCCATGGGTAAATAGATTGTAAAACAAAAAGAATTTTTGGTATAGCTTGCCTAGGAAAAAGTTAGTTTTTCATACAAAATTTGCTATAATTTCAAATAAATAATTTTAAAAATAGGTCTTTTTCATCGGGTCAAGGAGTAGTTCAAAGTGAACCAAACTGATATCACAGACTAACAATATTATGTAGGTTGTAGTGCAGAAAAAATGGTTTGCCTAACTGCCCTACAAAAAAGTAGATATTTCACACGGAAATTTTGACTTTTTCGCTGACTTTATTTTAAAAATTAGTTAAATTTTATCGGGTCAAGGAGTAGTCCAAATCGAACCAAACTCGGTATCGAGTATACCATGGGTAACTAGTTTGTAAAACGAAAAGAATTTTTGGTATAGCTTGCCTAGGAAAAAAGTTAGTTTTTCATACGGAAATTTGCTATTATTTCAAATAAATAATTTTAAAAATAGGTCTTTTTCATCGGGTCAAGGAGTTGTTCAAAGTGAACCAAATTGATATCCCAGACTAACAGTATTATGTAGGCTGTAGTGCAGAAAGAATGGTTTGCCTAATTGCCCTACAAAAAAGTAGATATTTCACACGGAAATTTCGACTTTTTCGCTGACTTTATTTTTAAAAAAGTTAAATTTTATCGGGTCAAGGAGTTGTCCAAATCGAAACCAGCTCGGTATCGAGTAACCCATGGGTGACTAGATTGTAAAACGAAAAGATTTTTGGTAAAGCTTGCCTAGGAAAAAAGTTAGTTTTTCATACGGAAATTTGCTATTATTTCAAATAAATAATTTTAAAAATAGGTCTTTTTCATCGGGTCAAGGAGTTGTTCAAAGTGAACCAAATTGATATCCCAGACTACCAGTATTATGTAGGTTGTAGTGCAGAAAGAATGGTTTGCCTAACTGCCCTACAAAAAAGTAGATATTTCACACGGAGATTTCGACTTTTTCGCTGACTCTATTTTTAAAAAAAAATAATTTTTATCGGGTCAAAGAGTTGTCCAAATCGAACCAAAATTGGTATCGATTATCCCATGGGTAACTAGATTTTAAATCAAAAAGAATTTTTGTTATAGCTTGCCTACGAAAAAAGTTAGTTTTTCATACGGAAATTTGCTATTATTTCAAATAAATAATTTTAAAAATAGGTCTTTTTCATCGGGTCAAGGAGTTGTTCAAAGTGATCCAAATTGATATACAAGACTACCAGTATTATGTAGGTTGTAGTGCAGAAAGAATGGTTTGCCTAATTGCCCTACAAAAAAGTAGATATTTCACACGGAAATTTCGACTTTTTCGCTGACTTTATTTTTAAAAAAAGTTAAATTTTATTGGGTCAAGGAGTTGTCCAAATCGAACCCAGCTCGGTATCGAGTAACCCATGGGTGACTAGATTGTAAAACGAAAAGATTTTTGGTAAAGCTTGCCTAGGAAAAAAGTTAGTTTTTCATACGGAAATTTGCTATTATTTCAAATAAATAATTTTAAAAATAGGTCTTTTTCATCGGGTCAAGGAGATGTTCAAAGTGAACCAAATTGATATCCCAGACTACCAGTATTATGTAGGTTGTAGTGCAGAAAGAATGGTTTGCCTAACTGCCCTACAAAAAAAGTTGATATTTCACACGGAGATTTCGACTTTTTCGCTGACTTTATTTTTAAAAAAAATTAATTTTTATCGGGTCAAAGAGTTGTCCAAATCGAACCAAAATTGGTATCGATTATCCCATGGGTAACTAGATTTTAAATCAAAAAGAGTTTTTGTTATAGCTTGCCTACGAAAAAAGTTAGTTTTTCATACGGAAATTCGCAATTATTTCAAATAAATAATTTTAAAAATAGGTCTTTTTTATCGGGTCAAGGAGTTGTTCAAAGTGATCCAAATTGATATACAAGACTACCAGTATTATGTAGGTTGTAGTGCAGAAAGAATGGTTTGCCTAACTGCCCTACAAAAAAAGTAGATATTTCACACGGAAATTTCGAGTTTTTCGCTGACTTTATTTTAAAAAATAGTTAATTTTTATCGGGTCAAGGGGTTGTCCAAATCGAACCCATCTCGGTATCGAGTATCCCATGGGTAACTAGATTGTAAAACGAAAAGACTTTTTGGTATAGCTTGCCTAGGAAAAAAGTTTGTTTTTCATACGGAAATTTGCTATTATTTCAAATAAATAATTTTAAAAATAGGTCTTTTTCATCGAGTCAAGGAGTTGTTCAAAGTGAACCAAATTGATATACCAGACTACCAGGCTCATTTAAGATGTAATGCAAAAATAATGGTCCGCCTAACATACCTAGAAAAAAACTTTGTATTTCAATCGGAAAAATCGACTTATTCGCATATTCTATTTTCAAAAAATAGTGAATTTTTATCGGGTCAAACAGTTGTTCAAAGTGAACCAAATTGATATCCCAGACTACCAGTACTATTCAGGTTGTAATGCAGAAAGAATGGTTGGCCTAATCTTCCTCAAAAAAGTTGGTCAGATTCTTGGAAGTGTCGACTTTTTCGTTCGCTTTCCAAAAGTCTTAAATAGACCTCTTGTTTGCCTAAAATCTCTCTACTTTGACTTCTATTTGACCATGTGACCTTCAGACCTTTTGATTACCACGAGTAGATGTGTTTAGATTGATAAAAAGTAGCAGATTTAGTATTGTTGGGTCCAGTAAAGCAAAAGATCTCTCTAAGTTTCAAAAAAAAACTCCTCTCGGAAGTGTTCAAAACCTCGAAGTTTTAAAGATTTTATATGTTTTGTGTTTTTCGTTGTTTTTCCTTGTCCCTTAGTTTGTAGTAACTATGTAAACTGTGATATATAAAAAATTCCATTGGAATAAAAAAATTGCAAAAAGAATTTTATTGATATTCTTTTTTATGTTGATATTTGATGACGCATACAAAGTAAGCCAAAATAATGTACCTGAATAGCACTTATATGTAAGATGCTTTACAGGAGCGTGCTCAGATGGACAAATAAAACAAAAAGCCCTCGATGAAGAAAGAAAAACGAAAAAACTCATTCAGGAATCCAATTTCTTTAGGTTTCTCAGGATTCAAACCCACTGAGAACGGTTCTTTTGGCCCAGCAAAAGAAGAATTGAAAGCTACCTACCCTCTGATTCAAAATGTTTCCTTTCTTGGGCTGAGAAAAGACTCAAAAAAGCTACACGGTTGGGTCAATTTTTTGAATCCCAAGGATTGCTCAACGACTTTTTCTCTGATGCAGAAAAACACAATACAGGGGACCAAACCCGAAAAAATGGGAGAAATGCGTGATGCAGAGTTTGCGGCAAGTTTTACAAACCCACCCTTTAAGCCTCTCCCGAGGAAGCAACCAGAGTTGAAGGATTTTTCAAAAAATGTGCAAGATTTTGATTATAAATGTTTTTAACATTTTCTGAAATAAAATTGTTCGTATCCAACTGGTTTTTTACTGTTTATCTCTTTCTATGATTACCCTCTGTTCAGTAAATTTTAGGTTTGTAATAAATAAGTAGTTTTCCGCCTAACGTTTATAGGAAAAAAGCTCGTATTTCAATCGGAAATATGGACTTATTCGCTTTTTCTATTTTCAAAACTATAAAAATTTTATCGGATCAAGAAGTTGTTCAAAGTGAACCAAATCAAAATCCCAGACTACCAGTACTATTCAGGTTGCAATGCAAAAAGAATGGTCCGCCTAACGTTCCTAGAAAAAAAAGTTTGTATTTCAATCGGAAATATCGACTTATTCGCTTATTCTATTTTCAAAACTGTAGAAATTTTATCGGATCAAGGAGTTGTTCAAAGCGAACCAAATCAATATCCCAGACTACCAGTATTATGTAGGCTGTAGTGCAGAAAGAATGGTTTGCCTAATTGCCCTACAAAAAAGTAGATATTTCACACGGAAATTTCGACTTTTTCGTTGACTTTATTTTAAAAAATAGTTAAATTTCATCGGGTCAAAGAGCTGTTCAAAGTGAACCAAATTGATATCCCAGACTACCAGTAATAATTAGGTTGTAATGTAAAAAGATTGGTTTGCCTAAATTTCCTAGAAAAAATTTCGTTTTTCAATCGGAAATCTCGACTTATTCGCTTATTCTGTTTTCAAAAAATAGTGAATTTTTATCGGGTCAAAGAGTTGTTCAAAGTGAACCAAATTGATATCCCAGACTACCAGTGCTATTTAGGTTGTAATGCAAAAAGAATGGTTCGCCTAACGTTCCTAGAAAAAAAGTACGTATTTCAATCGGAAATACCGACTTATTCGCTTATTCCGTATTCTATTTTCAAAAAATAGTGAAATTTTATGGGGTCAAGGATTTATTCAAATCGAACCAAACTGGTTATGGAGTATACCATGGGTACCTAGAGTCTAAAGCAAAAAGAATTATTGGTATAGCTTGCCTGGCAAAAAAGTTAGTTTTTCATACGGAAATATCGACTTATTCGCTTATTATTCCGTATTCTATTTTCAAAAAATATTGAAATTTTATGGGGTCAAGGAGTTGTTCAAAGTGAACCAAATTGCTATCCCAGACTACCAGTACTAGATAGGTTGTAATGCAAAAAGAATAGTCCGCCTAACTTTCCTAGAAAAAAAGTTCGTATCTCAATCGGAAATATCGACTTATTCGCTTATTCTATTTTCAAAACTATAGAAATTTTATCGGGTCAAGTGGAGTCAAATATGACTTCCAGAAAAGACTATTTGAAAGACTTTATTATTTAAATAAATAAAGACTGAGAATACTCTTCCCTGATTTGATAAAAAAGGAATAATATCTTTTACTTTCTTTCCTTTAGATGTTTACCCATTTACCTCTCTTCTCAGAAGAGAAAGTTATTTAGTCAGTACCAGTTAACCACCTGATATAATAATAAAGTATATTTCTCTCTCTCTACTCCGCTCTTGTTTTGTATTGAGATATACGTTAGACTTTAGCATTGGGGCCCGTGCACTGTCTACTGAAGCTCAGATAGAAGAGTAACAGACTAGAGATATAGAACTTTAGTTAGTCAGGTAAGCCTTAAGATTACATCCTATTCTTGAGACAACCATAAGACAGTTCCAGAAGTATCATAATAAAGGTAAGCTCAGAACACGTCTCATCTGGTGCGACCAGTGCTGAACTAAATTGGGTAAACAAACAAAAAATGTTGAACAAATAACAACAGTATTGTTGGTAAACATAACGCATATAAAGAAAAGAACATTAAAATGGCTTACAACTACGATGAACAAACAAGTACTAACAATTTCTTAATACCATTTACAATTGCTAGCGATTGCCCACAAGAAAATCGTGAAATTATATACAGAATAATAACAAACTTGAAGAATAACCTCTTCAAAGAAACAAAACATATACAACAGATTAATATACATAGAAACCATCTAGTACATTATCTACCAGTAATACTGCTGGATAGAGATCAATATAACAAACATTACACATTTACACTAACAGATGAAAAAGGAAATAAAAAGATATTTTTTAATTTCCAAAATGAAACAACACTGTCGGATATGCTTAAAATATTCTCAAAAAGACATGAGGAATTACAAGATAAAACAAAACTGACAGCAATAACATCTACAACTTACGAAACACTAAGGAACACAGCCGGATACCTAAAAGAACATCGTCAACAAATACAGTCAGTGAACGATAGATAACGACTAGACATAAAAATTATAACAATTGGCTAACAAAAATAATTGAATTAAAACCAGATTTGAAAAGAACAACATTAGATATAATAAAAATAGTATCTGAATTTACATTCCTAATTTGGTTAGATAACTTCGAACACATTAATGTGAAACGAACTCAATTCGGAGAAACATTTCCCGAGGAAATCAGTCATTTAAGTGACGAACTCCAAAACATTTGGAATAGCGAACACTATTCAGAACAATTTGAAAGCACATTAAAAGTATGCTCAGATAGCATAAATTTCATTGAAAGATTAAAAAGTCATGTAAACATCACGGATCAAGGTCAGACAGGATCTTCTTCATTTAATTTATCAAGAAGTCTAACATCGACATCGACACCGAAAGATATTCAAACAAATAATAGCTTACAATCAAAACAAAAATCAACAATAAAACCTGATAAACTATTAACATCGAATTGATTTGAAGATCAACGAAATATAGTAGATGACATAGATATCTCAGACTCAGAAGGAAGAGAGATAAGATTTGAAAATCATCTACCACCATCAGTGAACCAAAATGTTCGACGGAAATATCCAACGAGAGATAATCATAATAGAAACAATATATATATATATATATATATATATATAAGTTCTTTAAACGATAGCCAGGAACAACACGAACAATATTGGGGACAACAAGCATACAATTATACAGAATTAAAGATGAAATAACAGCTACAGGAACAAATCACACAAATAAACTAATAGATAATCTAGAAATGAAATATCAACAAATGAATAGGAGAATGGAAAAAAGACAAGAAGAAGCACTAGAAGTGGTATTCGACAGACTTGGTAAAACTTTGGATAACATTAATAGACAAACAAATCTTAGAACAGAAAATGAACAATTATTCAATAACAGAAATATAGACGATATTGCGAACGAAAATATACAAAATAACAACAGACAACACAATCGACAACAAGAAAATCGTAATAGAAGAACCAATTCAATTACAACAGAAGAAAGAGAAACAACCGTAGTAGAACCTCCTCTACCTTTTTATAAACAATTGACAACAATGAGCATAAACCAAGAACCTCAAATAGAACAAAGCATCAGCAGTGGTTCAGTACCCACAACAATAAGACCATTCGATGGTACGGACCCAGCATATACTGTTGAAGAATACTTAAACAGTATAGTTGCAGCTATGATATTTAGCAGTGGGATAGAACCAGTAAACAAACCTGGACATCATCAATGGAAAGTAAAAATAGCAGCTTTAATATTACATACCCTACAAGGACCTGCACAAAAATTGTATTCAACACTTCCGAGTGAAACAAAATTAGATTGGGAAACATTTTGTAAAGAATTTTCAGATATGTTTGACTCTGAAAAGTCAAAACAACAAGCAAAAATAATATTACAACAATTACAAAAACACACAAACGAATCACTAAGATCATTAGCACTGAGAATAGAAACTCTCGTAAAAACTGCATATTCACTGTATACAGAAGATTATAGAAATAGCGTAATGAACCAAACATTAATTAGATGTTTAGACAACGAACTATAAAAACAGCAGCATTAAAAAAGCATGCGAATCATAAACAAACGCCAAGAGAACCAGAAATGCCATTCAAAGCATTGGTAGAAAAAATATACCAGATGGACATAACAAGAACTATAACTAACAACCACAAACGATTATATGAAGTTAATCAGAGTACAAGTAATATCAATGAAGATCTAAAACAGATGAATATAGCCTGTAACAATATCAACGAACCTAATCAAAACGACCTAGAACAATTTGAAAGAACAATATGTAACGTCCTTAACGGAATTAATAATACATATGACAAAAAGAATTTTAAGGGAAGACCAAAATTTGCATTGTTTTGTAGTTATTGCAGCTCACACGGACATACGAAAGGTAGATGCTTTAAAAGACCACGTCGAGAAAGCATAGCACGACCAAAAGAAAAATCATTCTATGGTCATATGAGAAATAATCAAAATTTACCAAACAGAAAAATTGATTCAAACAACATTAACGGAAGACAACTACCACCAACGTCACCAATATATAACAATTCACGAAGCCGAACACCATACAGATTGCAATCAAGGAACAATTATAACAACAACGCAAATCCTAGAGATAATAGGAATTACCAAGGATACCGAAAATCAAACAACTACAATAACAGAAGTACAAGTTATAACAGAAACAGTTACAGTAGAAACAGAGGTAACAGCTACAATAGAAATAA
Organism: Convolutriloba macropyga; assembly: GCF_964194025.1. Lineage (NCBI taxonomy): Eukaryota > Metazoa > Xenacoelomorpha > Acoela > Convolutidae > Convolutriloba > Convolutriloba macropyga. The sequence continues at coordinate 36,249,794 of NC_134475.1, forward strand.
CAATTATAACAGATACAATAAAAGTAGATCAAGTTCGAGATATACAGACAGAAACAACTCAAGACAACAATCACCATATAACAGAAATAATAACTATAATAACAATTACAGACAAAGATATAACAGTAGAGATTCAAACAGAAACGACAAATATAGACAACGTTCTAGTAGCAACAATAGACATTACTCAAACAATAATAATAGAGACGACAGGAGAAATTCGTCACAAAAAGAACAAAATCAAAGGAATTACTCTAAAGAACGACGAAATGAAGGAAATAAATATGATAATAATAACAACAAAAACAGAATAAATAACATTGAATCAGAAAAACAAAACGATGACCCACCAGGAATTGATGAATACGAGTACACATCAGAGTCATCAGACGAAGATCAAGAAATACTAGATAAATTCTACAACGCAAACGAAGATACATGCAATACACTAATAAACACACTAGAAAGTAACCCAACATGGATATTACCAATGTACCAGTGTAATAAATTTGAACAAGATTTCACGAAACAAAATTTTAGAAATCGATTTTCTGTTGGATTCAGGAGCAACATTAAGTTTACTCAATGAAGATACTTGGAATGAGATAAAATACAATAACCCAGAAATACACGTAGAAAAAGCAAACAAAACATTAACAGAAGCGAACAACACCACAATAGAAACATTCGGAACAGTCACATTAACTCTAACACCAGATAGAATCTCTAATAACAGAAACAAACCTCAAAACAATTTTCACATCCACTTTTATATAACACAATGCAACCATAACATCCTAGGCACCCCTTTCTTCAAAGAATATATTGAAACGATAAATGTAAACACTAACAGATTAACATTGAACACCAACACAATTTTAGACAACGATATTATATTCTATATGAATAGTACAAAAGGTTACCCGTATTACTCTCGATTATACCCAATATTTAACAGAGAAACAATTTATATCGAACAGAACCAAAATGAAAGCATGACATTTCCAATACCGATATTCAATTAGATGAAAAAATCAAATGAAAAAACAATACAGAAATCACATTTCTACTTTGAACCGATAAACAAATATCACAATATATCTTTTACAGATATAAAAGACCTCACAGCAGATGAAGAGTACTTCATAGACATTTTACTAGTTAACAAAAATAGACACAGAATAACCATAAATACAGGGTTAATTGGTTTCATGAATAGAAACATTACATTTAAAAGACAAGATAACGAGATATATCAAACAAAATCAAAAGATTTATTCACAGCATTGTATCATCTAACATACGAAAATGAAAACGATATTAATGAAATACTCAACATACAAGAAAACGAAACAATTGAACAAGTAGCAACATTTGAAAGAAAACCAAACTTTAAATGCAAATTCAATATTAACAAATATTCAGAACAAGAAAAAGAATTTATACAAATGTTTGATTTTCAACATTCATACTTAACACAAGAAGAGATTGAAAAGGTAGTAACAATCATACTACACTATAAACAAGTAGATGCAACAACAAAATTTGACGTCGGAAAAACAAAAGTAAAATTGAACATGAAAAAAGATGCAATTTTCAAAAAACAAAGTATAAGCAAAGTACTGATACACCTTCGAGAACGAATACAAAAACTATTAGATGTATTAAAAAAAATACGACATAATTGCACCCGTTAACAAAGAACAATTATCAACAGGAAACACATTCACAAATCCAGTAATATACTACGAAAAGGAGAATCTCTAAAAATTGTACTGGATGCAAGGTACCTGGACAGTATGATAGATTAATCCAAATGTAACTGGCCAATCAAACCAGTTGATGTAGCTCTAACAAGGATTAATGGAACAATATTCACGACAGCAGATCTAAATAGCGCATACAACCAAATACCATTAGACGAGGAATCAATGCGATATACACATTTTACAATCGGAAATGAACAATATTGTTTCAAACGATTATTCTACGGTATATCAATCGGACCAGCAGCATTTGCATCAATATTAACACATTTTCTATATCCTTTAATTAGAAAAGGAACAGTCATTACATACGTAGATGACATTTTTATTCAAACAAATTCATATGAACAAATGTTGGAAACATTGATAGAATATCACAAAATACTACATAAAGAAAACCTTAAAGCAGCACCCGACAAAACATATTTTATGTTAAAGAAAGTAAAATTCTTAGGACATATAATTGAAGATAAAAAAGTGAAACCACTTACATCAAGGATCGATGGATTCCAAAAACTGGAACCACCAACGAGTATGAAAGCTTTACAGCGATACCTTGGAACAATAAATTTCCTAGCGAAAAACATCTATGGTATGCAACCAATACTACAACCATTGTATAATCTCTTACACAAGGAGAACGACTTTAAATGGACAAAGGAACATCAAACAATTTTTGAACAAATGAAAAGAACAATAACACATAAACTCGAATTAACAATGCCAGACACGAAAAAACCATTTTATATCATAACAGATGCATCCAACACAGGCATTGGAGCAGCATTGTTACAAGAGCACCCATCTGAAAAGAAAATGAGATTAGTATCAGCAAACTCTAGACTTTTCACACCAATTGAAATGCGATTATCTACACTAATTAGAGAATGCTCAACGATTATATTCGCCCTAACAGAATATGAATTCCTACTAATGGACTCAAATCATCGAATTATTCTATTTACAGATCACAAACCGATAATTTATCTATTTACACAAAAGAATAAACCGAATCACAGAGTGTACAGATTTCAACTTATACTTATGAAATTTCCAAATCTACACATTATTTGGACAGCAGGGAAAAACCTAGCCCTACCCGATCTTCTTAGTAGAAAAATAGATGAAGAGCATTTTACTAAAACACGGGACATTACAGTAGAAATACCGGAAAACATAAAACTCTTCTTTGCGAAAACACCTTTTGCAAATAACCTAGAATGCAAATATAGCATATGTAATAACACAGATGAAGACAATAAAGAAAAAACACACTACCCAGTTTTAGCTAACATACATAACAACTATTTCGAAATCAACATTGATAAAAACGAATATCATCCAATCTCATACGAGAAGTATAACAAAGAAACAAAAACAAATTTAATACCGAAATACAAACCAAAAACAAAAAATTGGCAATCACCGATTGTAGAAAAAGACGACTTGATTATCGAGAACAACCAAAAAGGACCATACACGGTTCACCATGATGATTACTATCTTAGACTCATAAACAATGTTAAAAAAGAACATAATTACGACAACGCAAAAATAACAGACATTTTCTATTATGAGAAAACGAAAATCACAGAAGATCTCATAAGAGAAACACAAATCATAGATCCAGTACTTCATAAAGTAAAAATGTGGAAGAAACATAAAAACAAACCACATTCAGTAACAGTGGACATACGCGGAAACAAAGGACTCTTTGCATATTATAGAAAGTTTAAATCAATAGTAATTGACGAAAAAACTGGAATAATTAAAATCATCATTAGAATTCACAAAAGTACAATCCAACGAATATGTTTACCATTAACATTACTACTATTTGTTTTCTACGAAAATCATTGCACAGACACAGTTGGTCATACAGGACTTGAAAAAACAAAAAGAAACATAATGGAGAAATATTATTTTCCAAACTTAACAACCTGGATAAAAATCCTAATAGCAGATTGCATACAATGTCAAACAAACAAAGTATTTGCAAACACAAAAACAAAAAGTAATAAAGAACAACTAGCACCGACAAAATCATATTTTAATGAAATGATTATGATAGATACAAAAGGACCAATCCACCCATCATCAGAAGGAAATAATTTTATCTTTGTAATAGTAGACGCATTTTCACACTATGTAACAATAATATGTGCTCCCAAAAATAATGCACATTACGCATTCACAGCATTATTTGAACATTGGTTTATGAAATTCGGATTACCAGAAGAAATTCGTTCCGATAACGGATCGGAATACATTAACACATAATTAACACATCTATGTAACTACTTTGAAATCAAGTTTAAACCAAGTACAACATACGCACCTTGGACAAACGGATTAGTAGAAGGAACAAACAGAATAATCGGACAATTTATCAGAACATTATTAGACGAGAAATACCAAAATTGGTCAAGAAAAGCAAAGTTCTTTCCATATGCATATAATACTCAATACCAAACACGATTAGGTATGTCACCATATGAAGTTGTTTTCAACCAAAAGCCAAGAAAACCAACAAAAATAAAACTTGGAACAACAACAGACGAAATGGGAAATTGCAACCCAACGGAAACAAGTGCATGCAACACACAACCAGCACATACTCATTTGGAAAAACAATTCAGCCACCCAAAAATAGCAAAGTTGCAAAAAGGAACATTTGCTAAATGGTTCCTTGACAAAGAAAAACATTATAATGATACATATCGTACAATAACAAAAATACTTCAAAACCGAAAAAAGTTAACAGATGAAATGAAATTACGATTCAGAACAGCAAAACCTCTTGAGAAAAATACTTTTGTATTAATAACAAATCAACAACAGATTGACGGCGTATCTAAAAAGTTACTACCACTAAAGACAGGACCTTATCTTATTATCGATAAACCTACAGAAACAACATACATATTAAAAGATAACAACAAAGAATACATTACAATACACAGAAATCACATAGTACCGTATTACCCGAAAGAAAGACATATTAAACTAGAGTTACAAAACTACTTATTAACGAACGAAATTCCATTATTAAAACAACCTACTACACAAACATTAGACAAGAAACACATAACACAAGATGAGATTCAACAAACTCATAACTACAATCTTCGTAAGAAGAAAATAATATTAACACAATAAATAAGAACAGTAATAAATAATATATATAATAATAACAATAATCAAATCAATAATAATAATACTAATACTAATAACTTGTATAAATAAAACGCTATTCCTTGTATTTGTAACATTCGACATTGACAAATTAACACATATAATTCTTACAACAATCCACTATGGTTTGTGGTTTCAACTTTAATACTTTCTCTAACCTACGTATAATAATCCGCACATACTACAAACTTCTAACGGTATAAAATATTCATTTCACTTGACCGATTTTACCACAAATCATTTCAGGATAATCCATACATACAGCTATCAGTAGTAAAGCTACAAATCAGATTTCATAACCATTTAATGTTCTAATATTACTTATCCTAACCACTTTTAACACAAATCTTCATAACATCTCCGAAATAAAACCTATGAATAATTCTAAAATCTATCAAATTATAACCATTACAATATCCCTATATACATTCCTATGTATGTTTCTATGTACATTCAGTATTTCTACGGGCACACATACCCAACCCGAACCTGGTGCGCAAAACCAAATATATTAAAAGATATGATAAATACATCTAAATTAAATCAGGAAAATATTATAAACAATAAACACGATTAAACATAAAAATAATAATAATAATACTAAAAGGTGCTATTATTCACCTAACCACTAACCGATTCTACGTACTATGAAACATTGGATCATACCCCGAGATATACCAACCTATTTTCAAATCAGTTATGAAATAACAATTCCGATATTAACATTCCATAAATACCTTTAGGAATAACTACCACCAAATAGTTTAACACCTTTTAGTGGAGAATTTATATAAACAACAGAATATAAAAACAAAAAGGGGATCTCACTGTTTTAGAGAACTAGAAGTTTACGTACGCGTTGTAATTATATTTGAAGAGTACGTCTTATATCCTCCTAGCAAAACGTCCATCAGTTGGCAAACGCCCATCCCAGACATTTGTAGTAATTGACAACAGCAACCATCGTCATCGATAAAAACAAATAACAAAAATTCAAATAACAAATAAAACATATCCATACAGGATATACTAATACAAATGGGTATTGATAATAGCCCGCGAAACCTCCCACTATAGAATAACACACGGTACTTTCCCATATAAACAAAAATCAAAACACAAAACCCAAAAAGACAAAAGTAAAATTTTTTTATGTTCCAAAAGCTTAGAACTGGAATAGACGTTTAGAGATAATTGATATTTACAGTAAACAAGAAATAAACAACAAAGATATAAATAACAAGTAATCAAGGAACAAGTAATTTAACCCTTTATAAAAGGATCGAGGATCTATCCACCTCGCGGAATGGAATAGATATTTTGAAGATGCCGACATTCAAGAACATTAATAAAAATAAAAAGGAACATTAACTATAATACTAAATAACAAACAACAACGATGACTCAGAAGTTAACGAAAAAGGGTAAAAAGCAACAACAAATAATTAATAACAGAATAAATGGTAATACTAGTAATAAAACGGAAGCTAAAAATAATGAGTACAAACAAATAAAAGAAAAAATCCAAAAACATAGAATAAAGTATCGATTGGACGAATATGTTCATCAGAACAAAGGAATAACTCCCTTTCCAAGTGTAATAAGTAAGACAGAGTAACTTCCTCTATAAGAAACAATCTCCGTAATAACACACGTAATACAGCACATCCAGTAATCTCCAACAACCAATTTTAAAACACACAAATACACATTTACTTTCATAAATATATATATCCATATATATATATATATATATATATATATATATATATACATATATATATATATATATATATATATATATATATATATATATATAAAGATTCGTATATGGACACTATATCCATTCGCATTAGCCTGATTCATTTAACATTCGATAACATCCGGACATCCGGCCATTAGACATTCGGCCAACAGACATTGATATACATATTCGACAAATAGACCTTCGACACTATGAACAGTTAATAGTTTGTGCACTTCTGTTGCACAAATCCCAACAACATACGTCATACTTTTGCACGTCATTAACAAAATGCGGACGTCATATATCTCATTAGTGAAAATACGGACATTATTTAACAAATGTCATAGACATCATTAGTGAAGAAACGGACGTTATACATCTCATTAGTAACACAAACTATAACTCAAACCCAACAAGGACCCAATTAGCAGGAAGAGATGAACAAAATGGCACCATCCTCTATGAAGATGAAAGGATGATAGAACAAGTTAACAAAGACTTATTGTCTCATTGTATAAGCAAACTAAGCCTTCTAGTAGACTAACTGTCTCTTTGCAGACGCAATTTAGTAACAAAAACTTAAATGTCAAACCAAATAACATTTTCCAGCACCATAAAGAAAATGGTGATTACCAAGACTGATCTTACCAAGATCATTAGTAGTTGAAAGAACATTTCAATTACGTCAACACTTTTTAAACAAATCATTTTGTACCAAACTAACAATTAACATTTCAAAGTTGCAAAATTGCAGAAGACTGCAACAACGTATCCAATTACCAATAATACCATTTTAGTAATTAGAATTGTTTTGCACCAAATTACTTGGTACAAGCTGACGTCACTAACCATATCAATGATTCAAAAACCTACTTCAAAACAAAAGACAAAGCAAAATTGGCACCAACATCGGACTAATTAACACAACATACCATGATGGAAGCACGTCAACTACCATCAGATATAGTAAATTACATACCAATAAATCAATTACAAAGAAAAACAACATCTTGAGAACAAAAGTTCCGGAAAATGTCAGAAGAAACTTCAATTCAAGAAATAGGGAACCTAACAATATATTTAGACCTGGTAATTATTAAAATTGACAACATAAAAATCCAAAAAATGAAATACGAACGATATGTAAATGTCAGAAACATTGTAGAGAACAAGAAACAGGAAAGTAAAAATCACAACTCTGATTTTGCCTCATACAATTCACAACTGCCAGCCAGCTTGAAAAATTTGAAAAATTTTAAAAATTTCAGCTCAGCTGAAAATCAAAAATTGAAAACTCAAACATCCCAAAATTTGGTTCCTCAATCTAAATTTTTCTATCTCAACATCTTTCAAAATCTCAACATATCTTTTTCCTTGTATCTATATTGATAATAAACTCCAATATAACATTGAAAGAGAACATAAACTGTTTTTCATAAATTTCATTTTTGATATACAATTTTATCAACGACACTCGATTGCAAAACAATCCAACAGCACCAGGTAAACTGAATTACTTTAACTTTATTTCAGAAAGGTTAATTCACCATTATACCCATCACGGTGATGAAAAACCACCAATGTTAGCAGTATCAGAGTTTATGCACTCATTGAACAGAAACCAACTTTGTATAAAAATACAAGTACAAAGAGACAATTTTGCTCAACTTAATTTTCCTTTCGATAGTCATATACATTTTGATAACGACAGTGTCAAAACAACTGATTGTAAAATTTCAACTAAAGATTGTTTATTCATAATTGAAGGAAAAACGGAAACCGGACAAGAAGTAAAACTATTTTGGGCAGAAAAACATTTTGAATTGTTAAAAGACATAACGCTCTGTAACGAAACTATTACAGAATTTAAAACACTGAAACAACAAATACACACGGATAATTGTGTTGATATTAACAAACTAAACACAGTTTTCTTAGTAGTTTGTAAAAAAGACGCTATTGAACTTATAGACGATAAACAAAAAACCTAACATATAACATGATACCAATTATTGTTATTGTAGTATACCAGTGAACTTAAGTTTAATACAAATGGTGCGGCACCGTTAAGTGTCAGTTACACAAGCAAATAACTGTCATTTTTCAGTACAGCATTAAAAAATATTTTACAAATAACAACACTCTAATCAGTTTCAACAATTGATTTCTCTGAAACACTAGTAGCAATTTATTCAATATTAAATAAAATAATATTTTTCCTTACTATATTCTTAGTACCTTGCATAGTAGTAATATCTACGTATCTAGCGATTGTAACAATAAACGAAGTAATCAGAAATCGTAGAGTCGTATATGCAAGCCCACCGGTACAATAATTCAATGCATGAAATCCATCCTGATATTTACCATATATGTAAAACAAACATAGTAGAACTAGAAATATTTAAATTCATTAAAATTGCAATAATTATATATTTCTTTGTACGAATGCGCTTAGGCTTAAGAGAATACTTTGTTAACCCATAACAATTGATCCAAACCCCAACATAGAAGAATCTATATATTACACACTACACTCACAAAAATTCTATCTACAAATTGGATTCCCTGAAGAATCACCATTTTACGGAAACGTTGTAATCTACCAGTTAAACTTGAGATTCCAACATAACGAAATTTGGATATCAAACATAGGAGCACAAACACATCAACCAGAACAAGAATTAATACCAGTACTAATAATAGCACCACCATATATTCAAATCCCACCACACGGACCTGGTTCCGGAGCTTAAAATTAAAAACCAGCAAAAATTGTGTCATCAAATAATAACAGTTATCGTAACAATACTCAAGAACAACCACACCATAACGAAGTAACTGATCTAACAAATATACCAACATCACCAGAAGTAGACGATACAGACCCTGGAAACGAAAACCCGTATACAGTACGGCGTGATAGAACAGAAACTAGACATCTACTACGCGGACGACGTAGAGCTTCACTATCATTTCCAACACAAGACTCATCACTAGTCTCGTACGGCTCCACTGACATAGAATCTAACATAATAAGACCTATAGAAGCCGGACAGTCAGAACCACCAAGTCGAACCGGAACACCAACCGGAACACCAACCCGGACACCAACACTTCATAATTTCAATATTAGTTCACCAAGCGATAACTCAAGTGTTAATACTATCCCAACACCTACATCATCTGAATTAAGAGCAAATCCTTTCTTATCGCCCACATTTCAACAAAGACAAGACTTCAATTTTGTGCAAGAACATTTTCGTGTACAACCAATACATTCACCACATAGCTCACTTTGGTCAGCAACTTCACCACAACAATCGATAAGTACAAACACTACACCACATAGATCACCTCAATCGTCATCATCTAACACATCAATAAGTGTACCACGAATAGAACTAACAAATTCCCTACAATCACCACAAAATACAGCACTTTCACCAGCATCATTTATACCAGAATTAAGATTAGCATCAATCCACCCAGGTAGAACTCGAGCAACACCAGTACTCAATCCGAATCCACCTACTTTAAGTAGAACTAATGAACATACATATCTTTTTGCATTAGATCATAAAACCTGGAATCCACCTCCACCATTATACGCACCGACTAATCTTGGAGATACCCTTACCAATTGGTCAAGAAATAGACTTACAAATACTTTAAATCTAACACATCGCCAAAGAAACACAGCACTTGAAGTTTTAGCAACACCATCTCTAGAACTAAGTTTAATACAACGATCAAATACGATACAATATTCAATCATCCATTTCATGCAACAACACCCTCCATAGTAACAACAACGACACCAGCACCGTTCATTTGCATTGACTTTGTCTACAAGTTTGATAGATATACTAAACAAACTTTAGGCTTTGCGACATTTTACAATCCTCATACAGGCTTATCGTACACATGCCGTTTCAATTAAAATCCATAATACTAATATTGTTACTAAAAATACTATTTATTTATATGAAAATAGAAGCACAAATACAATCACAATACAAGTTACAAAACAAACTCAAAGAACATATTAAGAATGGCATCAATGAACGAATGGAGAAACACATTAAGAACTTCCAAACTAAAAACAAAATGAAAATGAATACATCAAATACAACAGAACGAGAAAACTTCAACAAACTTATGGATTATGTATTTGACAATCAAACAAAATTAAAAGCAGACTCAAAACTACTCAGAGATAATTATAACATCCCAGAATTAGAAGAATTTAAAAACAGTTCAGACTATGAAGAAATGTGGAACATAGCTTTTGACAAATGGACAAGAAACTGGAATTTCTATAGAGAACATTTAACAGATAGTATTCTAGAAAAATTCCAATTAAACAATAAAAGACAAAAACGTCAGACAAAGGAAGACTATGTAGATTTAACAGGACAAAATTTAAATGGCTCAGCAATCGGACCTCAAGACACTTTTATTGAACATTACGATTGCGACGCAGAAGAAAAAACAAACGTAAAATACTACGAACTGAACAAAATTAGCACATGTAAATTCAAACCACTAGATTTAGACATGACTAAAACAGAAGTTCAACTATTATCAAAAGCACAAGCAGTAGAGATCAAAGCATACGCAGTTGCAGGAACAATCAAGGAACGAGTAGAATGGTGTTCACAACACACCCACTATATTAGAGCAAACAGACCTAGCTATTATGTATCAGACGCACAAAGAACAAAAATATTAGACCCAGACGAAGTTCGTAACGAACTCACCAGACTTAATCTACTAAAAAATACAGAGTATAAACCAACACGATACAACATATCATTTAATTACATAGCTAATCCACCATTACAAAAGAGAATTGAAGACCTACAAGGTAGAATACAATTTCACTTAGATACTCCTATGGTACCACCATATGGAAGAACAGTATATGATTACACAAATCCAACGTGGATACCTTCTGCAATAAAAAACGCACAATCAAACTGTTTAACCGGAGTAAGAAAACAAAATAGAATAGACATACTAGATTGGACAATAGAAATAAGAGAAGTATCACTAATACTAAATCTTGACACGGAAGAAATATCATACATGGGAACAAAACTACCATGTGATCTCCACAAAGAGAGTGTCAGCCGACACCTTTCACAAAAGCAACAATAGTTTGGGAACCTCAAACACACTGTCAATTATTTGAACTAATTAGATTTGATGCATACATGGTAAAATACCAAGACAGATACTGGATAGAAACAAATGCAGAATGGACAACAGTACAAAAACCAGATATACAAGAAAAAATAAAATTAAACAAAACAGCCTCAATAGCAACACGATTTGAGGTATATCCAATAGTTGAACACTAATGCGGATCACTACAACCTCTACATAGAACAGAATACGATGATATTTACATAATATATGAATATGGCTTTGATATGCATACAGGACAAAAAGTAACAAGAAAGAAAGATAAATTCGACGATGAAAAATTCATAAAAATAACACCGAAACAAATTTTATCAACACACACCCGCTACGAAGATGAAGATAACCAACAATTTTATTACGGTTTTGTAAACGAAAACACACATCTAAATATGAAAATGGATTTATATATGAGTAACATATATTCCCGAATCAGTCTACAAGCAATCGAATTTTATTCACAAATTTGCGAACAAACTCGGAATCTACGACAATTAACATTAACACAAGTACAAAAGAACACACCAATTCTAGGGTACATCCTTACAGGAGACAGATCGATATTTGTCAAACAAGAAGGAGTTAACTTTATGAAAATGTACAAATGTGCAAAGAAATCATCACCACTTTATGTACCACAAACAAGCGAATGCTACGATAAAATACCAATTCTATACAAAAACAGAGTACAATACGTACATCAATTAACACGCCAAACATACCTTTGGCCAAAAAGGGTACCATGTTCACATAGTAACTTTGATCAACACATATCTATAGATACTGAAGGAGCAGCTAGGCAGCTAGATACAGATTAACACCGTATCCAGTTAAAGTCGAAACAATACTAAACACTAAATCAACTGAGGAAATAGTATTAGACAACATGTTTAGTAAGGCAAGTCTAATAGAAAGCGGAATCTATAGTAAGGAACAACTAGTGCAAGAACGAAAAAGAGATCTACTACATGAATACATGAGAGATCGTGAAAAACCATTACAGGACGCACAGTCAGCTAATGCACTAAACCTCTTAGAACTCGAACAATTAGGATTATTACAAACATACAAAAACTATGAACAATCACTAAAATGGCTACGAGATTTGAACATCAATGGATATAACTTCCAAATAGATCAACCAAGTGTTAACTGGAAAGAAATTTTTGACGGCGCATGGCTAAAAGAACAAATTCTAACAATCTTTGGTTGGCCATGGTACATCTTATAGAAAATGGCTATTATTTATGCTATGATTAGCATGATACTGTTCATAACAAATCTTGTTATCAAATTCTATAACGCTTTTGCTATTCATAAAGCAATTGGAAAACAAGCAAGCATAACAAAAATACTACTAACCGGAGTCTTTGGAATATTTTCACAAACACTTACACAGTTAGTAGCACAAATAAAAGAAGAAAATATAAATAACGACAGTGACGATAACAATTCACATTATGGGAACTTAATTAACAGAACAAGAAAAAATAAACCTAACTTTCGTAGACATTCAACAGAAGTAACAACATCAACTCATAATAACAATGAAGTACCAACAGAAATTTATGTTGATACAAACTATAAACATTATAACACTACAATTCGTAGAACGGAAAACGGATTACAATTACGAACTTTGGAATCATCGACAGAGACACAGAAACCACCATTACCAGAAAGAAAATATAAACCAGAACCATTTAAAATAGAACCGTTAGAAACAATAAAAGAGAATAAACTACAAACAATACCACCACAACTTATCACACCACCTCCGGCATACCAATGCATAGGAAACAGTTTATCAGCACCTATCACTAGTGCACCAAAGGTTGAACAACATAATATTTTATTTAATAACCACCCATATGAAACACCAATACCAATTAATCAACCAAAACCGTATGAAATCCCGAAACCTTCATCAACATCTAAAGAACAAAGACATCTAATACCTACATCAAAACTCCTCGATATACAAAACCCTCCACCAATTGATTTTGACCAACTAAAATTAACGGCTAACAAAATGCACAACCGCAGTCACAGCCTAGGCATACTCCAAAATGATCAGCCACACACAAATGAAGTCACATATTTTGACACTCATTCGGCTGATACATACGAAATTTAAGATCATATCTAAATTAGGGAACATCTAACAATAATACACCCCCACTACTACTAACTAATCGAACATTGTGTATTGATAACAAAACACAAGAGACCTACAGTCAAAATGACTAAACATTTTAACATATAACACTGTAACCACTAACGAGTGAGTATATAACAAATAAAACTACAAACAGTTTTTATAAACAGTATTTATAACATTCGTAACCATATGTTATTCCAAGGGTAATCATCCATGAGTTTTAGCAAAATGGCGACAAATATGGATTACGATTCACCATACAAAGCTGATTCACCCTTCAGTTACGAAGTTGAAGAGGGAGAACTTAGCTCAGGATCTGGACGGTCGAGTCCTGGCACGATCAGAGACAACGCCTCGGACTGTGGAACTCAAACAGATGACCAAATGGGGAACACTGATGAAACAGTAACAACTATGCGAGTACACTTGGACAACACTCCAGAGAACACTCAAACTCCACAGCAGATTGCACGTAAAATCAAAAAGAAACATAACAAATTAAAACAAAATGAGGACAGACGGAATTTGCAATCATTTAACAATAACAGAACTACAACTACTACTGAACAAGGAACAAGCACAAATTTACATAGCTATGAACATAACAGACAGGTTAACAATCAAAACCGTTCAACTACGAAATCGTATACATCACCCCCACTTCCAAACTACCCACCACCAGTGCGACCGCCACCACCATCTGATTATATTACAGAAAACCCGAGAACACAAACTCATGTTCAACAACGATTATTTACAAAAACAGCTAATAACAGACCGAACAATCTAAGATTCCCATACGCAGTAACACCGAGACCAAATAATAGTAAATCATTTTTCCATCAATCAACAAATGAGCAAACACCAACAGCAACAGTTATGGAAACAATTTGGTTTCAGGACAAAGATCTTAGAACACTCAATAGCCCGCACAGCAGCAATTACAATCCATTATTATCATATAGAAATTGGGCTAACATGCCGTTCGATTCGCGCGAGTATAATTTTTTCATGTCAACTCTTCACAATCTTAAAGACCGTGTGTCAGAGTATTTCCCGCCTCTGCCTCCAGAAAAAACAAATACAGTTAAGCGTAGTACAAAAAACATGGGGAGAGACAAACTCCACCAGACTATGTATCCCAAACTCAAACAATTCTACAGCCTAACTGAAAGATTTTTGTATGACTATGATTACGAATTCCAAATACCAATAACATGTAATTTCGATCTGCTCGTAGCAAAAGCCTCTCAAGATCTATCTGCATATAGTATCTACGAACATCAGATATTTCAACTCAGTTTCAATTTTCTTCATCCTACACCAAAAGATGTACAGAATAATAATTATAGAGTACATGAAACTAAGCTAATCCACAACCTTATATATTATACATTTCTACGTGATAAAAGCGACCATACATCAAGAAGTTATATACATATAAACGATCAGCTCACATCACCTTATTTTTTATACTATGGATACCGCTTGAAATGGGAGTATACATTAGGCACACTTAGAAACTTTGACCCAATCAAAAACTATTACATCTTCCAACCAAAAGATGCACCTGAGCGGCCTCTCATGGTACCGCTCGAAGCTTTAGAACCTTGCGAGGAATACCATTTCTATCACCTCGAAGGAAGCGTAACAAACCGCGCTTTTACACACAAAATTAATTTCAATAACGAACGGAAAATAACAGAACTCGAACAAGAATTATTCAATACAGTCAAAGCATCCATTACGAACATCCCATTAAAAGATATCACGAACTTACTGGCATATTTCCTCTCGAAAGATGACAACTTTGTAAAAGAATACCACCACTATAAAGAACGGACAAATCATCCGAAACAGACGGAGAAATTATAACACTGCTAACATAGTAACAAGTAACAACTTTTGATATTTTCAATACATTTCGACAGTAACAATAACAACTAACCATGAAATTGATCTGTGCTTATATGATTATCTATGTTCATTCCAGATACTTAGTTTTATCTTTACAATTAAATTAGAAATCCACCCCTTCAAAATAAATGTATTTGTATCAGTCCAATACTTTGTATCCACATACTTTGTAAACATTTTTTCGTATCTGTATCTTGATACACATACCCCCAACTAACAGTCTATAGTTGTGTCTTTCCTATTTACATAACTCTCAATCAAACATAATTGTATCGATTATCCAATATTTTCTGTCCAATAAAATCTAAAAACAAAAATAATTTTTTTACTCTTTATATAATTTCTAACCTAATTTCTAGATTGTACATGTATATATGCAAAGATTTTTCCATAGTTAGTTATATGCAATTTTGTAAATAAGTAAATTCCAAAAAGATAACTAACACTTGTAATTCGACACAGAACGGACGGAAATTAGAACAAATAATACACACTATACAGTGTGAACAAAGTGTAAATGGACAAACAATGAGTCATACAACAGACATGCTAACTTTACGTATAACGTGTAATAATACCTTTCAGACAATAAGTCATTGACATGACATTTTAACAGATATAAACCTTAGATTCTTGGACAATCGAATTGAATACACAACGTTCAAACTGAAATACAGGTTTAAAATCAAAGTAACACAACAAAGTGTTATATACTTTTCCAAACAACCATCACAGTGTAACGTATTCCAACATAGATTAAACAAAAAAATTTCATCTTCGAAAATTTCACATGTAAATACATGTAAATAAACCGATAACTAAATACATGTAAAACATACAACCACTCAATAAAAGAATTCAGCATACGTAATTATGTATACACTACGTTAATCATTAAGTATTTGTAACAACTAACAAGTTCACCTTTATGTAAAAACAACTACCATAGTAGTACTCCAAATACCGAAAGTCTTTGGATTATTTGGAATGTTGAATATAAGAGCGCAGACAGTGACATTAACCCAATTTATGCAGTTGATGAAATAACTGTTCATGAGGATAAGGCAATTGACATTTTTGTGCATACCCATTATAAAAACCAATAAGCGAGATCTTCACACCTTTTACAAAATACATAGCTAAAAGAAAAAATGTAGAAGTATGGCAATATAATTCGTAAGAATTAATTGCATCAGAATAACTTCTGATTTCGCGGAGAAATTGGATTCCTAATACATGTTCATCTTCAATAATAAAATTTGTATTAATCCAACATGGCTAAAACATTCACATGTCACTGAACTTTTCTCGATCATGTCAACAACTTGAAACAACTTGTAACATGATATATTTAACACTTAACATATAAATTACAATTTTCTTTCCAACCGGAAGGGATACTAAGTATAACAGAATATTAAAACCTAACACAGGTTACAATAGAGAAAAACTTTTCTGAACATCTAACAGCTAACAACAACAAACTAAACCAATTCAGGTAAGTCAGGTAAGTCACTGGACATCAGGATCGCCTCCAAGCATCAACACCGGGCCTACCCGAAAGGATCTTTACCCACTGGACGTGGTGATGGAATAGATACTTTGTGGTTGTTGATGTTCACTCCTTGCTCTTTGGGCAACCTGTGTCTAGGAATCGACTTACAGAAGAACCGATCTCAAGCAACACATTCAAAAAAGAAAGAAAATCCTTCAGAGAGAACACAGGGAAATTGACTTATTAGATTGTACAAGAGACTTTCAAAAAACTCAAAACCCCGGAAAGATGGAGTCAAATATGACTTCCAGCAAAGACTATTTGAAAGACTTTATTATTTAAATAAATAAAGACTGAGAATACTCTTCCCTGATTGGATAAAAAGGGAATAATATCTTTTCCTTTCTCTCCTTTAGATGTTTACCCATTTACCCCTCTTCTCAGAAGAGAAAGTTATTTAGTCAGTACCAGTTAACCACCTGATATAATAATAAAGTATATTTCTCTCTCTACTCCGCTCTTGTTTTGTATTGAGATATACGTTAGACTTTAGCATTGGGGCCCGTGCACTGTCTACTGAAGCTCAGATAGAAGAGTAACAGACTAGAGATTTAGAACTTTAGTTAGTCAGGTAAGCCTCAAGATTACATCCTATTCTTGAGACAACCATAAGACAGTTCCAGAAGTATCCTAATAAAGGTAAGCTCAGAACACGTCTTAGAAGTAGTTGTTCAAATCGAACCAAACTGGATATCGAGTATCCCATGGGTAACTAGATTGTATAACAAAAAGAAATTTTTGGTATACTTTGCCTAGGAAAAAATTTAGTTCATCATACGGAAATTTGCTTTTATTTCAAATAAATAATTTTAAAAATAGGTCTTCTTCATTGGGTCAAGGAGTTGTTCAAAGTGAACCAAATTGATATCCCAGACTACCAGTAATATGTAGGTTGTAATGCAAAAATAATGGTCTGCCTAACGTTCCTAGAAAAAAAGTTAGTATTTCAATCGGAAATGTCGACTTATTCGCATATTCTATTTTCAAAAAATAGTGAATTTTTATCGGGTCAAAGAGTTGTTCAAAGTGAACCATATTGATATCCCAGACTACCAGTACTATTCAGGTTGTAATGCAGAAAGAATGGTTGGCCTAATCTTCCTCGAAAAAAATTAGGGGGATTCTTGGAAGTTTCGACTTTTTCGCTTTCCAAAAGTCTTAAATGGACAACTTTTTGCTTAAAATCTCTCTACTTTGACTTTTATTTGACCATACGACCTTCACGACCTATTGGTTATCACAATTAGATGTGTTTAGATTGATAAAAAGTAGCCGATTTAGTATTGTTGGGTCCAGTAAATCAAACCATCTCTCTAAGTTCCAAAAAAGTTTTCTCTCAAAAGTCTTGAAAATCTCGGTCCTAAAGATTTCACTAATGAAGTTTTATTGGAACATGGAGTGGTTTAAAGTTAAACAAAATGATATCCCAGATTTCCAGTAGTTTTTAAATTGTAATTACAAAAGCAAGGTCCGCCTAACGTTCCTAGAAAAAAAGTTGGTCTGACATGCGAAATTATCGACTTGTTCGCTTGTTATTTTTTTCAAAAATACTGAAGTTCTATCGGAGTGTAGACTTGTTCAAATATCGGATCATAGAGTTGAACCGATATGATGAATTGACATTCCAGGCTGACAGTATTGTGTAGCTTGTAATACAAAAAGAATGATCTTCCTAACGTTACTAAAAAAGTTTATTTTTAACTAGAAAGAATTGGACAAATTTTTCTGTTACTGAGCACTTTTTTATTATTCAGTTTTCCTTTTTTGTGAAGATAGTAATCGCGGTGTTTCGTAAGCTGACTTGCGCGGCTGAAAAACTGCATTTGCTATCCTATCAGGAAAAGAAAGGCTGAAAATAAAAAAAAAATGTATTTTTTTAAAGAAATTGTCCTTTCCAAAATTTTTTAGCTCACTTTAAAATTTTTCTCGATTTGCTAATCTGTTCTATGTTGATTTTTGACAATTTCTTGACGTGTCTCACAATTATGATTTTCATGGAATTGAATACTTTGCATAGAAATGTGATTTGATTATTTTATTTATGTTAGCAACTTAAGACTTTGGCCTACTTTTTGCTTCTTTAATAGAGCCTTTTTGCTTAAAATCTCTCCGATTAGACCAGATGATCTTCACAGCCTATTGTGTAGATCATGAGTAGATGGATGATCCTTTTTTGTGAGCTGACTTACGCGGCTGAAAAACTGCATCTGCTATCTTATCAGAAAAAAAGCTAAAAATAAAAAAGTTATATTTTTGAAAGGAATTGTTAATTTTAAATTTTTGAGCCACTTATTAATTTTTCTTGACATGTTAGATTGGTTTATGTTGTTTAGTGTTTGGTCAATAAAAGTGGTGTCCTATCAATCTCCTTTAGCCTATGAAAACAATCACAGTTTTGTTTCCAGAGTGCTATGGAAAAAGAAAATCAAGAGGATTGTAGGCGTGAATGAGGCCGCAGAAGTCGAGAAAGTGTCGTGAAGAGAATGAAAAAATATCAAGACAAGCAAATTGGTTTTTTAAAGAAGCGGCAAAACTTTTGTGAAGAGGAGCTGAAGGAAGCAAAAGAGACTATTTCAAGGCTCAATGCGCATATCTCTCGTTTCAAAGGCAGATCTGGCTTGCAATCATGAGTAAGTATATTACCTGTAATTGTTCTGGCCGTTCCCTTTGTCAGAATTATTTTGAACATCTGATATCTAGAAAAACTTTCCGTTTTAACATTGGTAAAGTTTTCTTTCGTTTGAAAATAATCTGAGTTTATCTCTTTAACAAAGTTAGAATAATTATAAAAATTGTTTTTTAAAGTGTACTAAACAAGGACACACCTCAAAGGTTTTGCGTTAAAATGCAATCCGAGAAAAATGAAAACCACGATGGTCGGGTTCAGAGGAGAAATGCTATTAAGCGACTTGCAGCTGTGTCACAATTTAGTGTCAGCAATTTTAAAGTCGACACGAACGCTGCCTGGGTTCTCGATCTTTTGGAAAAGTGTACGCTGGGTCTTTTGGTTTCAAACAAAAAATGCAAGGAGCAGAAGAAGATTTGATTCTCGAAGACGGAATTCTTAGAAAAATTTTTGATGAGCCGGTGGACTCTAACCAAATGTTCTGCCCCTTCCCCAAAAATGATTGGATAAAGCGAATAACTGAAATATCGAAAGCACTTATGTTCCTCCATTCTAGAGAAATTCTGCATCTTGACATTCACGCAAGCAATGTTCTGGCCTCACCCGATACTACAAAGCTTATTGACTTCGGTAAAGCAACGTTAGAAGATTTTCCTGTTACTTACAACCTTGATGCTGTGGAACGAGAATTGTATAATAAAAGATATCAGCAAGTTGAGTTTGAGCTGAGAAATGAAAAGCTCTGTAAAACTAAAAGGTGTTCCGATGTTTACAGTTTGGATGCTCTCATTCTATATATTGTTTAAAAATGCCCTATTTCAGTGGACATAAAATGCAGTCTTGAAGTAATAGGTAAAAATTGATGCGCACCTCGTGCAAATAGAAATTCTTTGGACCTCATTATTATTGAGTTAAATGAACTGTCGCCAGAAGATTTTTCCTTAAGATGAACTGCAATAAAAAAATCCCGTTGTTGAGAAAATCTGATCTTTAAATTTTGGTTACATCATGTAAACTTTACAGAACGCAATTTTATGGTTTGGAAGATACAATTTGAGAGAAAATATAGTTTTCGTTGGTTGCCTTGTATTTGGAGGCTTTCGTTGGTTACCTTGTATTTGAAGACTGACAAAAGACTCACATTATCTGAGATAGCGTTGGTTAAACGGCTTCTTGTTTAGCATTGCCACTTTACCTGTTCACCATTTAGCAATTTTTCAATCGAATTGGTAATGCTCAATTATCCTAGCTTCTAAATCGTATTTTTTAATAATCACAATTCTTTTGTTTTCAGAAATGCATGAGCCAAGACGAACAGAGCGTTCCAATAAGGGTTTTAACTTTCAGCTACACTCCGTTTTGTATGAAAACGAGAAACTTGAGAAGAGGGGAAAATATGGCCTTTCTATTACAAAGGGGACACGATTTCTTTCCCAATAGAATTCAACAGCTGTAGGTGGCCGGAGGGAACAACTCTAGCGCAGAAATTAGAGCTTCTTATTGGTGACAAGATGGACATTCGTTACAAGAATGTACCCATAAGAGCTTCTCTGAGTGGCATAGTGTTAAAAGCTGACGTGGTTAGTGCAGAAGCTGCAATTGCAAAAAAGTTGCAGATGCTGATAGATCTTTGACAGATGTGAGCTACCATGGGTTAGTTAAAATTCGTAGTAACTGTTTTTTTTTTGCTTATTGTTATTAAAAAAATCTGCACAATCCATTAGAGATTTGTAGAAAGCTTTAGAAAATTCTTTATGTCGTGTCAAAGCAAAGATAGCTTTTTTGTTCAGTGATGCGGATCAAAGTGAGGTTGCGTTCTTGGAGTGTTACGAAGCTCCAGTCCTCCCTAAAACGAAAGAGAAGAAGAACCGCTCTTCTGATTCAAGGAAATCAGCTCCTCCAAACAAAAAGCTGCGTTTTGATTATTCTGTTGATGATAAAGATATCAGGGCACAAGATCCTGTTGTTACATTAGATGCAACTTCAACTCCGTTAGGGGAAGTTTTTTTTATCATCTAAGCAAGATAACCAAAAATATTTTTTGCAGAAAATTCGCAAATAATTCTTTAAATCGTTAGAATCAATTTCATTGTGTTAACGGTTCAGTTTTTTATCTGCTTTCCAATGTTTTTTAGAATACGAAACCAATAGTGGAAGGAGCTATGAAAGACCTTGTTGATGCCTTCCAGACAAAATTCAAAGAGGCTGTGAAGGTGCAGGAGGATCACACACAAAAAATGGCAAAGGAAAATTAGCTGTTGCGCGCCAAGTTAACAACCTTAATTAAGAAAGCGCGCCTTTCTATTGCTTCGTCGGAATCGAACCCAATACCAAGCCTAGTCGAGGGAGATAGCATTTGGGTTGGAGATCTGGACCTCATGACTCTAGTTCCAGATAGCGGACCTTCTTCTTTTGGGCGAGCTGTAGCAGCAGCTGCTTTTGGAGAAGGCAGCGTTTTCCTACAAAAATTTTGAAGCATGATGCCGAAAATATACCGCCTACAGTCAATGATTTGAACAACTAAGTCTACTTGTGGCTTGTGGAGTCTAAAAGAGGGCAAGGCAATTCGCTCTTAAGCGTTGCCAGACTTTTTTGTACTCAGATTATTTCTATACTTTGATAATCTTGGCCGTCATCAGAGCTGCTGATATTATTTCTTGGCAGTCATCAATTGTGCTGCTGTGAACACATTGAGGAGTTCTCAGTTTGCGAAAAAAATGAAAAACTAGTGCTCTCTAGCTTATTATACTCAAACAAATTGTTTTTTGCTTCTTTTCACATAGTCGCTTTTTATGCTACCGATGTATTCAATTCTCCTTAAACCGCCCTACAGCTGCATTTATTGCTTTTAATTATAAAATTTCTCCTCTCAACTTTCATTATGTTCGTTTTTCGTTGCTTAGTTCAGCTTCAACTCCAGTAGACTTAAAAGTTTTCATACCTAATCAGGATTCCCAAACATTTTTGTACCCGGATTCTTACTACTTTATTTTGATAACCTTGGCCTTCATCAAATGTGCTGATATTGTTAATTCGCAGTCATAAATTGTGCTGATGTAAACATATTGAACGTTTCTCAATTTGAAAAACAAAATGAGAAAACTAGTGCTATACGTTTTTATACACAAACAAGATCTGTTCTGATTCTCTCACTATATTGGCTTTTCGTACTGCAAGTTCAGGTCTCTTGAAACTCTGTTAGGCCTGCATTTTTTGCTGTTTATTAATATTTCTCAACTTTCACCATGTTTGCTCTCTATCGTTTTATAAATTAAACGTTTCCTAAAAATTGATCTTCGTTGCTTCTTTTGACTTAAGTGTTGGGAAATATTCGACAGTGAAGAGGAACATTCAATCTTAAGGTTTCCTTGTCAATTTTTTTTGGAAAAGTTGACTAAACACACCTCGTTTTTTAATTCTGGAACCTAATTACTAGTTAACAAAAATTTTTTCCATTGCGAAACGTTATCTAGAATTTGTCCTGTCAAACGTTTCACCTTTTCAGACCAATGTCCGAGTCCGACAGGAGCGAAATATTCTCTTCAGAAGACGAAGGTGAAAAAGTGTTCTTCGCAAAAATGTCAGATTCAAAGAGGGTCAAAAAAGCTCGTTTCGAATCCGAGGACGAAGAAAATGAAGCAAACAAGTTATCAAAAAACTCAACTTTGAAAAAGAAGAGAGCTTACGTTAAATCTGAAAACGAGGAAGAGTTAATTGAGGCGAGTTTAATCGAAAAAGATACTGACGCCAGCAATGTAGTAACTCCAAGCGGCGTAAACGTTGCAAGCTCTGCAGTGCCTTCTGGTGTTGGATCTTTGATACACCCAGTAGTCGATTTGCTTAACTTTTCAGTTGACACAGTATTGGAAGAGCATAAAAACAACCTTAAGCAGCTTCGCATTAAAGAAAAAGCATCGAATCGCGAGTTTATAGATTCTCTCCACCACTACATGTTCGGTGAAGGTGCAGCAGCCAGTAACGATCGATCCGCGTCTCCAGTAATAGTGAATGGTTTCAATTTAATGGAGCTGCAAGCGGGACCAGAGCCATCGAAATTCGGACGCAAATTAGGGAAAAAGACGTTCGGAGAAAACTCTGACTGCCTGCTTACTACTCACATGATAGGACATCAACGGTCATTCTCCAAAATGCGGGAAAAAGTTGACAAGCACCTGGAGGAAGCTTTCGAAAGTTAGGCTTAGGAAATTTTTCATTATATTCATAAAGCAAAATTAAGTAAATTTGTGTTTCTGCTAAATCTGAATGTCTAGATTGAAAAAGGTTGAAAAAAATTACAACAAATTTTACTGGAGCGTTCTGCAGAAAGACCTAAGTGTTCATTTAAAATGACTTTTATTCTATCTAAAATTTTGTGTGATATATAATCCCGGCTTTGATTTATTGTTTTTGTTTCAAAGAGGTTGTCAAAGCGAAGTATCCAAGACAATCGGAAATTGCCTTTTGTGAAGCCAGAAATGCCGCAAACCAAATGGGCTTAGAACATAGAACAAAATGAGATCGTCACTCTCACTGGCAAGATCTCAACCCTTTTCTCTCCAACTCAGCTGCGATTTAATTAATAGGCAATTTTTGATTTGTAATTTTCTGCTGTCAAAGGTGATTTTTTGTGTTTTTAATGTAAACGATAGTTTCTCTAATCAAAAAATAACTCTGCCGTCTTCTGTTTGATGTTCATTTGTACACATTCATTATGTGAGTTTTAAGTTGAGCTGTTATATTGAACTCGTTTTATAAAAAGCTGTTTTGTACAACTAAAACAATTTTTTTTGCATATGAATCGACAGGTATAAAGGAGTTCACCATTGAATTTTTTCAGATGAAATGAAATACAAGAATAAAAGCTTAATTTTGGCTCAGTGTGATGCTCATGTTACATCTTTTTTGGTTCAGCGAGGCGATTTACCTGTGCAATCTATGGTTGATAAAATAAGTGAGTCCGAATATTCAGAAAAACTTACCAATAATGCACTTTACAAAAAATTTGATTCTTTGCTGCGACAAAGTTACCTTGAGGCGAAAGAAAACAAGTTCGAGTTTCGGCCGGACAGTTTTGGTGGCTATGGTTTGCATTATGTTGGTGAAAATGTACTTAAAACTTTTCAGTCAAACACTTGAATTTCACATCTTTGGGCAGCTTTAGAAAAGATTGATACGGAAGATGAAGACAAAATTAAGCCAATCTTAGTTTTTAAGCCGACTGCTTTTTGCAATCTGTCGTGAATAATGGTCGGCTCTGTCAGGTTCGTGAATCATTCTTGCTTTCCCAATAGCGAGTACGCAGTAAAGGATTGGAAAAAACGTAAATGCTTAAAGCTGAAAATAATCCCGGATATCGATCCGTAGAGTGAATTAACGGTTTTTTACGGCGAGTCATTATTTGGAGAGCAGAATAGTGATTGCTTGCGCCCTCATGTTGACAAACACAATAACACTACTAGTACTCTTCCTGCAGTTCAGCTTTATCTAAAACCCCAGCAAAAAACAGTTGAAGCCAATTTAAGGTCTCGATTTATCAGAAAAAAGAGAAGAAATTTTGTTGGCTTTGATTGCAAGCAAATGAGAGCTAGAACAGAATTAAGGGCGTTCGATTCCGACAGTTCGGATGCAGAGACCTCTTCAGACTTTTCCGTAGAGACCACACAATCTGTTGAACTTTTGTCCGAAGCTGATAACAGGCAATTAGCAGCGTACAATCAGATTTCTTCACCGCAAGTTGTTCACCCACCCCTGCCTTTCATTGACGATGTGTCGACCATAAACGCTGATATGGACGACGCAAGTGTTTCGTCTGCCGACGGTTCTTTTTCAGACGAACTCCAGCCTGCTTCAGATGCCAACTTCAGACTTTGCGTCAATGCTATTACAGCAAAGCACGGCACATCTGATGCGGAAGCGAGGGACTGGGTCAAATTGGTAAAAATTGTGAGTTTTCGCGATGATCTTCCCAGCTTCAAGACCATAAAAAACAATTTCATATAAATATACTTACCCTTTCGGCGGTCTTGAAAAAGAATGGCGATGGCGAATTTATCAAGTTGAATTTTGTTGAAGAACTACAAACTTTATTGAAAGATAACATTAATCTTTTTTATTCGTACGATTCGAACAGCGAGAAGCACATTGATTTGCAGCTACCTTCAGTTTTTAACTTTGCCACAAAAACTATCGATGTGTTCCTCATTATGAACTCAGATGGTGTGCGGCTCGTGAAGTCGTCGAGTAAATCGTTGTGGCCTGTATGGTTTGCGATAGCTCTTTTCCCACCCGTGAAAAAGTCTCTCTTCAAAATTTTTAAGTTCTAGCTGCATTGTGGTTTGGTAACAACAAGCCTTCATGGGACGAGATTTTTCACTTAAGTTTTTCTGTAATACAGAAATATAAAAACGAAAAATATATCTGACATTTTTTTCAGGTCATAAAGAACGATCTGCAAACTGATTTTTCCGTAAAGTTTCAAAGCCATGTGTTCATTGTGAGATATCGGGTTGTACTTCTGGTGTCAGATATGCCAGCAACCGCATCTATGCTGAATATGCATCATCATCTCGCCACCTATGGTTGCACGCTATGCCTGGTAGAGACCAAAAGACAAGACCGAATCCGATAATATCCATTCAATCTATTCAAAATGAGAACTGCTGAGATACACAATGAGTGCCTTCGAACACTTGAACGCCAGAGATTGAAGTCATTCAAAGGTCTCAAGGGAAAAGTCAACTATTTGATTTGATACCGTGTCTGCATTTAGCTGCACCAGTGGACGCAATGCATCAAGTTTATTTGGGTGTCACTAAAGTGATGATGCAAGTTATTGTTGACAAAACCAGGAAGACAGATATTGCAATCATAAACTCCCTCATAGGAGGCCTGAAGATAAGAACAAGTGAAAATATTGAAAATTGTCTTCGGCGCGGATAAATTATCTCAATTTTGTTTTTAGTTGACCTCCGATTTCAAGCGTAGTGTTCGAACGCTCAAAGATCTGAAATTTTTTTAAAGCCAATGAATACAGAGCGTGGTTGTTTACATCGGACCAATTTTTTTCAGTTTTTCTGTCAAAGAAGACATCTACAATCGATTTCTACTACTTAGTTAATCAATTCGACTACTAATGGTGTCTACAGAACATACTGACAAAGCTGGGAGATTAATTTTTGATTTCCTGGAAAAAACGAAGGCACAGTATTCGGACGTTGTTTTTTCAGCGAATACTCATTCCCTGATGCATTTGGCGTGGCAAGTGAAGGAATTCGGTCCTTTGCTGTGCGCCTCTTCAATGATGTTTGAATCTGCGAACTACCTTCTGCAGTCCAAGTTCACTGGTTCGGTCAATCATTTACCTTTGGTAATTGAGCGCTACCATCGGAATAAACAATCTTTGCGAGAGAGTGTTCGACATGACAAACTTTCGGATTACTGCAACTCTCTCAGCAAAACATCGAAATTTTTTCGTAAACGTGCAATTAGCAATGGAGTTCCCGACGACTTGTGCAACGCAGGGAACCTGTTCTACAGCAATTACCAGTCCTCTGCGTTCCATCTAGATTCTCTTGACCATTCCTCCTCGTTTAACAGCTTCATTTCCTTCAAACACAAAAACAAACTGCGTTTTGGTCAGATTCGTTTGTTTTTCAACAAAAATGGAGCTGAAATGCTAGCTGTTTACCAATTCAGAGTTGTTCAAACGACAAAATGCCCAACGCCTGTTTCTTGTGAACTATATTCAATTGTCAAAGTTGAGAAAACAAGAAAAGTGTACACGCTGTTTGTAGAAGTGATCCACAAGAAACTTCTTCACATCTACGTCAATGATATGCATTTTCTCGTCCCGTTGCTTTCTCGTCTTGAGCATGATTAACCTTTCAAAGATTCCATATTGTTGTTGATAATTAAAATTTTATTCGAAGTTTTCTTTATTTCCAAGTTATTAAAATTTGCGGCTTTGATCAGTATATATGATACCTATAAATGATTTTGAGTAACAAAGTCCGTTTATAGAGGTGACTTTTAATAGAATCCTTATTACCAGTGAAGTTCTTTCTTCTCAAGCTGTTTTTTTGGTGTTATCTTGAGGAACCTTTTCCATACTTTAGATTAGGTTCAGTTTTTTTTTCAAAAACTCAGGATATCAGGATCACAACGATATTGTAAGACGATTCTCCCTATTTTGTTCAGTCTTTTTGATAACATATGCAAGAAAAAATTATGATTAACTTAATTTTTTACCTTGAAAATAACGTTATTATGGCACGAAGAAAGAGAATTCTACGAAATCAGTTTTTTTCAATGAAAAATCATGATCAGGATACAAACTGATTATGATTCTTAGCTGCTTCAATTCATGGTTTTTGACGTGGCTGGTTTCTGCTGTTAGCTTTATACTGTTTTCATACAAAAGTCTTGCCAGTTACATTTTTTTAGTACACTTCTCCTGCAATTTTCGTTTCCTACTAACCAAGTAACCACCATAAATGATTTTCTTGAAAACCATACACCGACCATTACTGGCTTTCTTGAATACCATGAACCTTCCATAAATGGTTTTCTTAGATACCATACACATTCCATTTATGGCCGTCTTGGATACCATAGAGTTACCATTAATGGTGATCTTGGATACCATAGAGTTCTCATTAATGGCTATCTTGGATACAATAGAGTTTCCATTAATGGTTATATTAGATACCATACACCCGACCATTTATGGTATCTTGGATACCATGGTAAGATCATACACGAAAATTTGGCCCTCCGTGGATGGAGCCACAAATGGTCTTAAGTATGGTATCTAAGATGGGGCAACCCGGGAACAACGTAAAAATGGCTATACTTACTTATACCTAAACTGAATCATTTCAATGGGTCTATAGTTTCTATCAAAATAGGATTATTTCGGGTTCGATAAACTAGGGAGATCCCTTAAAAAATAGGAAAATTTTGTAGATTGGTCAACTCATATTCTCCTGATAGTTATAAGAGTAACTGTAACTGCTTTGTTTAGATACCAGAAAAATTTTCTTACAGATGATTGTAGTCAGTGTTTACCAGTGAAGTTCTTTGTTCTCAAGCTGTTTTTCTGGTGTTATCTCGAGGAACCTTTTCCATATTTTAGATTAAGTTCAGTTTTTTTTCAAAAACTCAGGATATCAGGATCACAACGATATTGTAAGACGATTATGCCTATTTTGTTCAGTCTTTTTGATAACATATGCAAGAAAAAATTATGATTACCTTAATTTTTTACCTTGAAAATAACGTTATTATGGCACGAAGAAGGAGAATTCTACGAAATCAGTTTTTTTCAATGAAAAGTCATGATTAGGATACAAACTGATTAAAGATTCTTAGCTGCTTCAATTCATGGTTTTTGACGTGGCTGGTTTCTGCTGTTAGCCTTATACTGTTTTCATACAAAAGTCTTGCCAGTTACTTTTTTTTGTACCCTTCTCCTGCAATTTTCGTTTCCTATTAACCAAGTAACCACCATAAATGGTTTTC
This sequence comes from Convolutriloba macropyga, assembly GCF_964194025.1. Lineage (NCBI taxonomy): Eukaryota > Metazoa > Xenacoelomorpha > Acoela > Convolutidae > Convolutriloba > Convolutriloba macropyga. Next base: position 36,279,488 of record NC_134475.1, read on the forward strand.
TTGAAAACCATAAACCGACCATTAATGGCTTTGTTGAATACCATGAACCTTCCATAAATGGTTTTCTTAGATACCATACACATTACAATTATGGCCGTCTTGGATACTATAGAGTTATCATTAATGGCGATCTTGGATACCATAGAGTTCTCATTAATGGCTATCTTGGATACCATAGAGCTTCCATTAATGGCTATATTAGATACCATACACCCGACCATTTATGGTATCTTGGATACCATGGTAAGATCATACACGAAAATTTGGTCCTCCGTGGATGGAACCATAAATGCTCTTAAGTATGGTATCTAAGATGGGGCAACCCGGGAACAACGTAAAAATGGCTATACTTACTTATACCTAAACTGAATCATTTCAATGGGTCTATAGTTTCTATCAAAATAGAATTATTTCGGGGTCGATAAACTAGGGAGATCCCTTAAAAAATTGGAAAAATTTGTAGATTGGTCAACTCATATTCTCCTGATAGTTATAAGAGTAACTGTAACTGCTTTGTTTAGATACCAGAAAAATTTTCGTACAGATGATTGTAGTCAGTGTTTGCCTCCCGTTGAAATTGATGGGTCCATAAAGACCTCAAGCAACGGTAGTATTGAAAACAGTGCCTGTAATTGATAGCAAAGTTTTTCTTCTTTACCTATGTCATTGACATCCTGGGTCCAGGTATCACCGCCATTCAGCGCAAAATTATGTAAATTAAGCGGCGAAAGCGAAAATTTTTGTAAGGTAAGCGGTGAATGCGATGAAATTACAAATATCGGGCGGTGAATGCGGTGAAAATCCATTATCGCCTGGTAGCGTTGAAATTACATAAATTCACCGCTTCGAACAAAATGTCCAGATTATGTAATATAAACGCTGAATGCGGTGAAATTACATAAATTCACCGCTCAACTTAGTGGTGAACTTACATAAATTCACCGCATGAAAAATTGTTAAAATTGTGTGAGATCTGCAAAATATGCGGTGAAATTAATGGAGAGTAAGGGAGGAATTGTTAGATTTAGCCTCCCACTAAAACTACCCCTTAATCTTACTTCTTTTTTACACTTTTTTCTAAGCGGCGAATTTATGTAATTTCACCACCAGAGAATGCGGTGAGAACTTACAAAAAATCACCACATTTCACCGTTAAAAAATGTAATTTCACCGCTAGAAACCTGAAATGTTACAAAAATTTACTGCACATTTTTTAAAGAAAGTAGAGTAGTAGAGTGAATTTTACTTATTTTGAAAACAAAAATACTAGAAGTTAATGAGATGGAGTAGTGGAAGAAGAAGTGGATGACATGCTGGAGGTGAGATGTTCGAATCCTTGATAGGACGGTGAAATTACATATTTTAGCGGTGAATTGTGACGAATTTTTGTACGATCACCGCTTATCTTACATATTTTTCCATTTTGTTCTCGACCCGGGATAGAACAAACTTAAAAACTTTCCAAGAATCAAGAGGTTCCATCTGCACTGCTTTTCCATACTCGGACCGAGGATTTTTGCCAAAATCATGTAAGATAAGCGGTAACTAGCGTTGACAAGTAGGCAAACTCCCCGCAATTTTCTTACAAAATTTTGCTTTGAATGTGTTGAATTTAGGTCTCTAAATTCAACGCATTCAACGCAAAAATATGTAAGAAAATTACGCGAAATTTTCCGCTTGCCAAAGCTAGTTACCGCTTATCTTACATATTTTTGCGTTGAAGTTAGCGTAGATCTTACATAATTAGGCTGTACGCTAAACTCAACGCAAAACTATATGTAAGATCTACGATGAATTCGACGCCAAATTATGCAAGATTCGCGGTGAATGTATTGAATTTGTTTAACATATTTCCTCAATCCTACATCTTTCATAAATTCAACGCATTCAACATAAATCTTACATAAATATGTGTATTTACCGTTGACACCGGGTTACTTCCCAGCGTTAATGGCAAGAAGTCTTTCGAATTTGTTTCGAATCGTTCCAGATAACTCTGCAGAATTCTCCAGAATTACTCCGTTCATAAAATCGCTGACACTGATTTGCATTAAGAAAGTTACCTTTTGGTTCATTTTATCGGAGTGGGTTAATATGGCGTTTATACACCATGGTGATGGAAAACTATTCTCTTCTAGAGAGAAAAAGATTTATATGGCAGAACCAAGGTGAGCTCCCTTTACAGGCTTAACGTATGAAGAGCTGGGCTAATTACTTCTGCGCGCGAAGTAGACTTAACTATTTTTCTGAGACCAACCGATTCTGTAAAACAGTAAATATGAGTTTCGGAACAAAAAAAATTCCGAATGAACACGTAAGTGTGAAAATTGAACAAATCTATGATGCTGAAGAAGGGATATCATCTTTCCAGTTTTAGGGGATTTTCTCTGTTCACCTTAGGAACAACATTTGTATTATCGCTGTACTGTGTAATCAACCTTTGATTACTTTTTTTGCTGTTTTTGAATTAAGATGTATTTCGTTTCAGTCTTCTCAATTTCGTTCTAACAAGGCAAGTTGAGAATTCAATCTTTTTATAATTAATCTTCAAATTAGAATAATCGTTTGCGACGCGATTTCCAACTAACGTTGTACTGAAACAGAATTCATATAACTAGAATAGTCAAACGGGGCACAAACTGCCGCTTAGGTTTTGAATATCACAAATGCAGTGCAATATAATCAACTAGACAATCACATTTCAAAACATGGCGCAGTCAGCAAAGCACGCCCGAAAGATACAACTACACATCGACGCTTTTGGGAGAACTCTAATCTTATCATGGACAAAAAAGGACTACACAATGGAAGCTTGCACTTCTGGCAAAAGATGTTATAGCCACGGAAACTCTACTGAATGACCCACCCGCCGGAATTGACTACCCAACAGAAATAACCAACAAAAAAGCCGTTGAAGTTCACATCCAAGCAACAGAATGCCATCGGGAAGTAAGAAGTCAACAACTAATAGTGAACTGGAAAAATTGATTTAAGAAAGCTAAGTTGATCGGAATTCTCTGTGGCGAAAAACATTGTACAATTTGCGACCAGAAAGCAACATCACTCTTATATCTCTGTACAGAAAAATGAAAGACGCCGCATATTTAACAGTAGGCACCCACATTTCCTGATCGAAAAATAATACAGAAAAAGAAAAGCTGGTGGAATGCAATGGAAGATTCCTTCACTCAAATACGCAATTTCACCTATGGTAGATTTTTTTCATCCCTTCCAAACAAAAAAGGCAAATTCGTTAAAATTTTCTATGAACGAGTATCAGAATGGCCTGAAAAAAGATGAACAATCTCAAATGTTGGATTTCGATACGTAAAAAGATCTTCTCAAAGAGACGGTAAAACCCGCTTAAACTCTAGAAGTGGCTACTGACATGACATTGGGTTGGGTGTGCAAAATCAACAGACGATAAATCAAAATTGGAGTAATAATAAATACTTAGATCTCTAATATATTACAACTGAAATCGCAACACAAACTTCTACAAGCAATGTCAAAATTAAAATCGGAAAGCGAATGCCTCATAGCAAAATCGTAACATTACTAGCTGCCGCATTTGTGGACAACGCTGGAACAAAAAATATAGTCGAAATTGCCTCGCAAATGGCAAAAACTGTAAAAAAGTGACATTTTAAATCACTTTGCAAAGATATGCAGAAAACCAAAACGGACAAAAACCCAATTATTATCTTCACAACAAACAAACGTCAATCGCAACGAACCTGCTCCTGAAAAAAAGGACAACGAAGAATTGGTCAACTATATCAGCAGTTATAGAGAACTATAAAGCCAGTTGGACAGTTCCACGTATGACAGTGATTCAGACGATAACTACATTGCAGCAATTTCTTGTGATAGGGTAAAAGAATTAAAACCTCTCCAGGCCAGAATCCAGTTTGGCCAAATCTAATCGACTTCACTCATCTATTCTGGTATTTTATGCAGCGTCCTTACCAATTACCAAAAGCCTTGCAAATAACATACTAAAAAACACCACCACTGCCTGATGGATCAACAATACAGATGAAAACCTTAAAATAGTCTTAAAATTTCCTACGAATCCATCAAAGTCATCGGAAAATTGAAAACAGATGTCACATACAATGATTGGAAATATGAAAATGCAGTCTTAACAGGGTAAATGGTGATCATAATTAATCAAACAATCAAAAGCGTCGCCATTTTCAGAGCTTGATTTCGACGTGTTCCAATTAACCTAGAGTTACCAAAGAAATCAACAGCATGAAAAAAGAAGGTCAAAATGAAAAAGTACCAAACCCTTCTGATGAAAATTTTATTTCTCCAATCGTATTAACAGTGAAGATATTAAGTCAATAAAATTGGCATTACATTCTAAAGTCTTACGGAAGTCCATTCATAAAAACAAACACCAAACAACAAACATAAAAGTGCTAAAACCTTCATTATCACAACACTTAGCAGAAATGCAAAACAATCAGCCAGAATACTTTTCAACCATGGACTTAAAATACGCATATTGTCAGTTACATTTACCAAAAGGTGCAGCAAGTTTTTAATATCATATGCTAAGAATCAACTGGAACCTATAGATTGAAAACCTGATTAAACAGTTTCAATGATATTCCAGCAGATTTTCAAAAAGCAATGTACTGTACACTTATAGGTCCCCAAAACAATATTTTGTAGTTCTTGGATGACATTATAATAGTTAGTGGAAGATCAGAATCCGAATCTTAACTATGCGACCAAGTGCCTGAAAAAAATAAACGATGATAACTTGCGTATCAACTTACAACAAGGTAATTCTGCTAATCCTGAGATTAAATGGCTGCGATATAAAATCAATCTAACAAGAATTTCGCCACTCGAAACCAAAACAGCAGATATTTCCGGCAATTCCTCCATAAAATACCCTCAACCGATTAATTTCATTTCTTGGATCAGTTCACTATATTGGGAAAATCATACCAAATCTGGCAAAACTTTTTTACGCCTTAAGATCATTGCTGAAAAAGTATAATAAATTTGTTTTGACCGAAAAGCCCTTCGATGCGATTAAATCAAAAATTGTACAAATTACCAAAAAAATCATTATAATCCTCAGTTAGACTTCGGAGTAAAATGTGATGCTTCAAGATCTGGACTCGGAGCGTTAATGGAACAGAACACAATAGATGAATAGAAACCAATTGCATATGCCTCTCTTTTCCAAACTGATACAGAAGAACTTTACGTGTTAACGAAATAGAACTATTGGCAATAAAGTGGTCAATCAACTAATTTTTATTTTAATTATACGATAAATATTTTACAGTAGTTATAGATCATAGCGCGCTATAAACTATCCTTAAAAAGCAGAGATCCAACGAATCTTACAATGGACATTCACGGTTGGTTGATTGACTTCTTACCTATAATGCTACCACTGAACACCTTACAGGAGCAAATATATATTTCACGAAATCAATTCGCATAGGCAAAAAATCCACATACGACGAAAAATTCGAAGTTGCAACTTTATTGCTAATTAGACAATATTTCAAAAACATATCATTAAAACTAAATCCTTAAATTCCAGAGTTTAATACAATGTTACAGTGCAATTTACACAATCGAAATCTAAATACTGATAACGCACCACGAAGTACAACCCTCAATATACGTGAAAAAGCATTCATTAATAAGTCAAAAGCATCTCATATTCTAATTACAAAACGTTCACTGTCAATTGCATTGCCTTTAACCCCTTTAAATATTCACCTAAAAGAAAATTCACACACGTCATTCACGCTGCAATTGCCATTACCACTTTCAATAACTAAATTTGTACTACGAGTTATGCCTAAAAATAAACCAAATTCCACTTTCATGATGAGTGCAAATTCCTTGCAAAAGACAGACGATAAATTTTGTGAGCAATCTGAACAAATAAGCATAACAGACACTATATTTGACAACAAGTCAAGAGATTACAACTAAATACATCAATTAAGCGCAAAACTGAAAAATACCAACCGTAAAAACTGAGCTACCAAATCTCCCTCGAATTCTACCCAAAGCTCTCTAAGTAACGTTCACTCAAAATCGAATTTCTCCACAAAATCGAAAGTGCGCCGAGTAAGTTCAACAAAGACCTCAACACGCACTCGAGCTCGAGTTACATTTAAACTGAATTCAATTTAGACAACTCGCCAACAAACACAACCCCTGGAACAAACAATTCCTCTACAGACACAACACCCTCCTCCACGAACATCCTAAATGCAGCCGAAGATCAACAACTGACTGACAACTTGAACAAAATCTTCAGCAGGATACTCCTAGCCATCCTCACCGTTAAAGATGTTATCCTTCAAGAAGTGCAAGTGTTTTGTCCGCAACGATGAAACCAGAATCATAGAAATCAGCCCATACATCCGCTCATTGTGGAGAGATATGAGCGTGAAGAACGGATGCCTACGCATCGGCGAGCATATTGTCATACCAAAAGCAATAACAAAAAGTGTGCTGGAAAATTGACATTCGACACTTCCAGGCAGCTTCGCGATGCTCTCACTAGCTCAGCATTGTTGGTTGCCAAATATCCACCGGGGTATACCAGCAATTGCTAGCGAGTGCAAAGCGTTCACAGATACAGTTAAGTTTTTGGAGCCAGTGATTCCGCACAGCAAACGGTCACCATTAATGAACGAAACCAAGAAACTCAAATAGATTTTGGCTGCCCTCTTTTAAACAAACAAGAAATAGAACAAAAATTTCTAATTGCAAATGACTGATATTCTAAATATCCTAGCGTTAAATTACTAAATAATGCATCCGGACCAAAGGCATAAAATGAAACTGCATTTGTTATATAAACAATCACGATGTTCCACGATCCATTAGACTAGGCTAACTTTTGACAGGAAATTTTTCTGAAGATTTTCACAAAGAAAAAATCATTGAGGCTATTTGAGAACCGGTAAATGAACATAGAGCAATGGGAGTTGTCGAGCGTGTCATTCAAACAGTAAAAAACAACTATCTTGTATTAAAGCTCATCTAAATAAGCAATTTATTCTGCAACATTCAATACATGCAATTATTCAAAAACAACGAAAAACTAAACAAAAAGCTACAATATTAACCCCATCACAGGGAAGTTTTAGTATAAATTGTATTAGAGTAACCTCTAATATAGTAGTAACAAAACCAGATAGTAAGCATCGTAGCTACAGTAAAATGATTCAATATTATTTAGATGAAGATACGATACCAGGACAATCGTACCAACTTACTGAAGAATATGGCGCAGAGACAGGCATGTGCAGCAGTTTTGTGGTCGAAAAAGCCATTTGCGCCACAAATGCAAAATACCGAGAACGTCAAGTCAAATGCAAAACCGTAAGATCCAATAGGTCTGAACACAGCATACAAGTCAAACTTCCAAGGAGAGTTAACGCAAATCGTGGAGAAAAAAAGCGGCTTTGATGGAATCTATGAAGTGCTAGCTCCTGGAATCACAGTTTGAAAAGTAAACCCAACAACAAGCGTGAGTAATGAGCGTAATAGGGCCTAAGTGCGCGTCACCAATTCCGACATAGGCGAATTTGAAACAAAAGATCAACCATCAAAAACACTGGCCAATACTCGGATTGACGTCCTCCTAAAATCAATAAAAAACACTGGAGCACAAAATAGCCAGCCACAGGAAAGACCTGCATAGAGAAAATTTATTTTGGAGGCAAAAAATTAAATGCTCTCGCAAGCAAACAGATGACGTTACTATCGCTTCTTCTCGCACTTGCATCTCAAATTCTAGTAAGGTTGCCTGAGCACTGAAAACAAGGACCCCGGAAAGAATACTAAATTCGATGATGCATTTAAAACTCGACCAGACCTCGCTCAAATACTTCAATTCAGTCCACAACAACTAATCGCATTGCCACCTACTCAGCCCACAGCCTTATCGTCATCCGTGCTGCAATTAGCACCAATACTGATGAAAAGTAAACGTTCGGCCTTAACGCGATACTTCAAACTCCAAATCATCATCAGATAGAACACGAAGCAAACGTCAGAGCAAGAAAAGTTGCAGTCAATAATCCCAGAATCAAGAAACTCAAAGAATCATTGAAAATATACATAGCATGAAAAGATATAATAACCCAATTCCGGACACGAGGCCATCTCTTATCGAAACCTGCTTCCCACGCAACCCGAATGAGCGATGGACATGCGATCCGCACCCAATCTCGCAAGTGAAAAGGAGATGACCGTAAATGAAGCCGAATAGTGCGATGATAATCATTCAGATTAACACTCTTACAAAAAAACGCCAACAAGGTTGCATGTGTAATTACTTGAAAAATATATTGATTCGTATGTATCCGGTGAGTAACTCGCAGTTTTCGTTTATTATTGTTTTTCTGTTGTACATTATTACTTTCCCACAAAAAGGATAATACGGATATGATATCTGAACAATATCTCATATCGTATTCTAGTTCCAATTTAATTTCAATTCTTGGGGTTCATGTTCTGATCTTGATTTTAATTACTTCATATGTATAGCTATATAGCTAGGACACTGTCTCTTCACCCTAAAAGCGTTTTTGGTTTTTCTTTTGTACTGCAAGATCAGCCTCTGACTACTTTATTGCTACTTTTGAACTAATTTGCATTTCATTTCGTTCTTCTATTTTGTTCTCTGAATTCAGTTGATAATTCAAATAAACGCTCTACAATTTATTATCTAGAATACTAAATAGTCATTGGCGACGCGATTTCCAACTAACGTTGTACTGATATAGAATTCAAGTTATTAGAAAAGGCAAATGCGGCGCAAGCTTCCACTTAGGTATTGAATATCACAATTGCAGTGCATTCGACTCAACTAGGTAGTCACACTGCATAATAAACAACATCAGTTTTTGGTGAAAGTTATGAAATATAGAGTATCAGTAACGACCTCTTTTTAAACTTACTGTTTCAATGTTCTAGGCACAAACAGGGACAGATGTTTGCGCTCATGGGAGTTGGCATCGTTATTGCCATATTCGGAATCGGCCTACTGGTTATGTGGTGCAAATGTAAGTGCACTTGGCGCTTTTCAACAATACAACCCAGGTCTAGACCTCGACTCATGAAAAGACAATGCTCGACCAAAATGTGCTATGAAAAGATTATACTGGACTCATTTGAGGTATGAAAAGACTTTAGGTGGACTTTGAGACATTCTGGACTTTAGCTCTACTCAGATTTTTTGCAAAGACTTTAGCTGGACACAAAATTTTAAAAAAGACTTTGGCTCGACCGAAAGTTTGTGCTGGATTTAAGCTCGACACAATGTTCGCAAACAAAGTCGAGATAAAGTCTTTTCATGGGTCCATAATTAGTCTTTTCATAAGTCTGAATTTTTGCCATTAACGATTTATGTGCAACATTGCATATAACGTAGTCAGCATATATGATCCGGCAACTTTTACGATTCAAAAGAACCACAAATACCTCAAAAACCTGCATTATTTTAAAAAAGATAGCTCATAATTTTGGAAAGGAAAACAAACTGAATAACGCCGAAATTTTTTCATGGCTAATGGGACTAGGACCAATACTTTTAAGCTAGCTGGTTTCATTGAATCAAGTAATGTGGTAATAAACTCAATCAGCAATAACTCTTTATCTTAAGATTTGACAAAGTTCTTAAGGCTTTTGGCAGATTTGCAACTGATTCTTAAGTTGGACTGCTCTGGAGCAAAACTATTTAGTCTTGCTCCGTTTCTGCTTCTGTATGTACAGAAGCAGGAAAAAACTTTTAAAAAATTTGAATTTTGAAAGAAAGCAGACTTATGAAAAGATTAATGGTGGACCCATGAAAAGACCATAACTCGACTTTGCTGGTTATTAAAAGACTAATGGTGGACCCATGAAAAGACCTTAGCTGGACTTTCTTGGTTATGAAAAGACTCTAGCTAGACCCATGAAAAGATATTAGCTCGACTTTAACTAGGAACCTCGACCGTGTAATTATAGTCAATATTGGCATCTAAACTTTTAAAGTCAACTAAACTTTTAAAGTCTTTTCATAAGTCGAGGTCTAGGCCTGGGAAGGCTTATATTGTATGCTGTTTTCGAACTATTCTTTCTGAAATTTATGTTAAAACGTTTTAGTAAAAGATAATAATTTAGTTTCAATATTTATCTCATTTTATGTACCAAACGTCTAAACAGCCATGGTGAACGTACATACTGATCTGCGTAATGTCTTGGAGTCTATAGATTCCAAGACCTTACGCAGATCAGTATGTACGTTCACCATGGCTGTTTAGACGTTTGGTACATAAAATAAGATAAATATTGAAACTAAAGTATTATCTTTTACTAAAACGTTTTAATATAAATTTCAGAAAGAATAGTTTATATTATTGCTTATAGTTACATAATTCACGAAAGATGTTGCAATATATACCGTTCCCTATGGCGTCAACATTTGAGAAGTAACAGTCCACATTGTGAGATGACAGTTTCTCAAAATACCTAGCTCTGTCAGCTTTTTCAAGATCTCTGCCTCCCCGGGTCGGAAAAAATGCAAAAATATATAAGATAAACGGTGAAAAGTTAGTTTTTTCACCGCAAATTTCGTACATAATTTTGCGAAATGCGGTGAATGCGGTGAAATTATGCAAATTCACCGCTAGACTAAGCGGTGATCTTACAAAAATTCACCACAATTCACCGCTAAAATATGTAATTTCACCGCCCTTACAAGGGTCCGAACCTCTCACCTCCTGCATGTCATCCACTTCTTCTTCCACTGCGCCATCTCTCACAAAATTCTATTATATTTTGTTTGAATATATATCGAATTCACTCTACTTTCTGCAAAACATGCGCGGTGAATTTTTGTAAGATTTGCAATTTTTAGCGGTGAAATTACATATTTTAGCGGTGAAATTTGGTGAATTTTTGTAATTTCACCGCTTACTGTAGTGGTGAAATTACATAAATTCACCGCTTAGAAAAAGTGTCAAAAAGATTTAAGATTAAGGGGTAGTTTTAGTGAGAAGGCAAATCTAACAATTCCTCTCACACTCACTATTAATTTCATCGCATAATTTGCTGACCTCAAACATCTTTAACAATTTTTTCTAAGCGGTGAATTTCTGTAAGTTCACCACTAAGTTGAGCGGTGAGTTTATTTTATTTCACCGCATTCACCGCTTATCTTACAAAATTTGGACACTTTTTTTCGAAGCTGTGAATTTATGTAATTTCAAAGCTAAATTCAGCGGTTAAATTATGTAATTTCAGCGCTACCAGGCGATAAAGTTTTTTCACCGCATTCACCGCCTGATTTATGTAATTTCACCGCATTCACCGCTTATCTTACAAAAATTTCCGCATTAACCGCTTATCTTACAAAATTTTGCGTTGAATGGCGGTGACACCTCGACCCGGGTCGTGAAGATTTCAAAATAATTTTAAAAAAATTTAACCGTTTTCGCACAAAACTGCGCTGTTTGTTCGCCTTGTAAAAATTTCATTAAAAAGGGAAAATAACGTAGTAACGATTTTCAAAAACTGCCGCTGAAAATGTCTAGTTATGGTTTTATGGTTCAATAGCTTTAAATGACATTTTTGACAAAATTTTGCATTATTCTTTTTATTATTATAATTTTTATTATTATTATTATTATTATTATTATTATTATTATTATTATTATTATTATTATTATTATTATTATTATTATTATTATTGTTATTATTAATTTTATTAATATTATTATTGTTGGCCTTATAAAAATTTCATTAAAAAGGGAATTTAACGTAGTAACGATTTTCAAAAACTGCCGCTGAAAATTTCTAGTTATGGTTTTATGGTTCAATAGCTTTAAATGACCTTTTTGACAAAATTTTGCATTATTATTTTTATTATTATCATTTTTATTATTATTACTATTATTATTATTATTATTATTATTATTATTATTATTATTATTATTATTATTAGTATTATTATTATTATTATTATTATTATTATTATTATTATTATTATTATTATTATTATTATTATTATTATTATTATTATTATTATTATTATTATTGATTCTAGCCTCTGTTTTCAAATGAACTGAAAAGAATATCCATTATGTTGGCTTGAGGCAAAGAATCATAGAGGCGCAACCAAGAGATCCAGCTGAAACACCAAAAGCGGCGCAGCTGTGCCGTAATGATGGTTTTTACCAAGAGAAATTTCGATAGTCTTTTTTTAATATCGAGCATAAACTTGAGACTCTCCATGAAGCACCTCAAAAATCCTCTCCGGTCTTTTTTCTATCGAATTTAATTCTGTGAAGAACAAGATTGGCCCAATTTTGAGCTCACTTCAAATGGATATAAAGGAATTAGTCTGTTGAAAGAAATACAGGAATTTCGAAGTTGAACAGAAGCCTAATTGTTGTAAACAGTTGTACAATTGTAAAAATTACTGTAAAATAGCTAACAAGCGAACATAAGTAGCACATCAGAAGAGCGAGTTAGAGCTGTAAGAGCGAGAAACCTAATTCTCTTTTTCTTAATTTCAAAATTCTCATTTTTTCAACTATCAAAATTTCCTCTTTGAAATTTCTTTTCATCTGATCCTAATTTTAAAAAAATCAATTGAATTGCCTTCTCTTGCTTTAAAACTTCTTTTTTTACTGTTAAAGCCTGCATTGTATATTTGAAGACAAAATCTTACCAATTTTTAAGCATTTTGAAAAATTGGCCGAAACTAGTCTCTATTGAGAACTTTTGAAAAATCAGGGCCTCATTGAGGCTGTTTCTTAAAATGAGCCAATTTGGCAGACTTCTGTCTGAGGCCAGAACAACAGCAGATGAATCAACACTAGAAGAAAGCCATTTTATTGAAGTGTGGAATAAAAAAGAATTCAGAAAACAAGTGCCAACGCCAATCAATATAGTAAGACCGATGGTTGTTTCGACTGATTCATGGCCATCACAAATAAATTTGGCAAGAGCAATCAGGTTGAGTTTTACAGACTTCAAGATAAAGCAAACAAGAGAGCTGAAGATAATACCCATTTTTTTATTGAACCAGAGGACATTGCCTCATGAATGCTGTCTTCGAACTTAACACAAGCCTTTCCGAAATCCTCTGCAAATGCTAGAAAAACATTTCCTAAGCCTAAAACCAAACCAAGTTTCGTTATTGTGAAAATTCACCACAGCATTACTGTAGATGACGTCAAAGATAATCACTTAAACTACAACGCAGGGAATTTCACTAAATCTTCGCAAATAAATAGTCTTGCAACTGGCCAACCACCAAAATTAAAACTAGTGATTACAGACACAATACATTATTTCATTGCGGCGCAAAAACATGGCCAAAATAGGTTGGTAGCTACAGCGATCTGAAACAAGCCAAGAACAACAACATGTAGTGCAATGCACTAAATGCAAAATTTTGTTCACTCAGCGAAAGAATGCAGTAATCCAACCCGATGTCTTTGATAATCGCAAGAACAGAGTGTTAGAGAATGCGTAATTCAAATAGAAAATACGAATGGTTCAATCTGTTGTAGTAATCAAGCGGCAGTCTATCAGCAAAAATTAGCTGAGGCTTCAAAGAAAATAAATGAGAACAAAATTTCTCCTGTTGCCAGTAAGTTAAAATTTGAATTAAATCTTGAGCTGCCGCCATCAATTGAAATATAGACATTCTAGTTGCCGAGGTTTTGAGCAAAATACGATTTGTTATCTATACCAAGTATTACAGCGATATCAGAAATATTGTGTTCCACAGCACCTCACGCTTCTTCAATGAAACAATTGATAGTCAAAAGATACACAAGAGGATTAAAAGTGAAAATTCTGCTCCTGTTAAATCAATTACGCCAAACAGTTTAGCAGGCAATCTAAATTTTACTGAGAATCGATAAAACTCAAAATTTTGCAATGGATTTGTTGTGGACTAACAAAGAAAATAAACGGTCCGATATTGTTTTCAGCAGATTATAGTTTCCATTATTGAAATCAAGAAGTGGAACAAAAAAGTCCTTCTCGGTAATTATTTCATTTTGTTGCAACAGAAACTGCCACCAGCATTCTTAGGCTCTGTTATTTTAAAAAAGAAAAACATAGTTATAAAGCAAACAGATCCAGTTGAAGAAGAGAACGACTCCAATGGGAAGACTCTAGAAATTTAGAAGCTATGCATCAAATTACACTTTTCAAAGCTTTCTGGATAAAATCTAACATCTGTTCACAATTCACCTTCAAAATTTACAGTCTTTGGAAAAAATATTCGCGGAAAAGTTGACAAGTTGACAGTTTTTATATGATGTGATTTTAATTTTCCCCACGAAGAACTAAACTTATCCTATGGTTCTGAAAACGATGAAAAACACATCAACTTAATTGATAAAGGCCATTTTAAGACCCCTAACAACGGTGACTACACCTATCAATGATTTGACGAAAAAGGCAGAATTATGCTCGAGTGCAATTTTGCGACCCTATAGTTTTAACACCGTTTACGATTTTCAAGTGTCAGAGGATGTTCGCAGTGACCACCGATCCACAATTACAACCATGAGTTCCAAAATAAGCGGAACATTTGAACTGAAGTCGGAAATGAACTTGAGAAAATTTACAGGGAACGCGAGAAAAACATATAGATCACCGAACCATTGGACTTCTCACTATCCGGGAAAGGATGATTTAAATAAGCAGCTGTCTGGTTGAGTTGATACAAAAATCTGCGGTGAATTCCTATATCAACAAGAATAAGTGTTCTTACAGTAGTAAGACTGAGAAATTTATAAAATTGGAAAGAAGTAAGCAAAGAGAGATCAAAGGTGCAGTTGACCATGAATTTAATTATCTAAGAGCAGATATAAGTCATATACAAAACAAATCATACGATCAATTAGTTAATCGGAAGAGAAAAGGAGCTAAAATTTTGTAACATGCAGGCAAAAGGGTAGCAAAATTTTCTGGAAAGCATTAAAAATAACCTACGAACGAGAAAGTGCCTAAGCAAAAAATTCAAAAACTCAAGCCTAACCTAAAAAGCATACGGCCTTAACAGATCAAGAGAACAGCGATATGTTCAAACAATTGTTAAAACACACCATGCAAAACCACAAAACCGATTAATCGCTTGAAAATGAAAACATGGCTATTTTAAACAAAAATAACGACATTGATCAGCTTTAAATTTTGATAACAACAATTGAATATGATGAAATCATAAAACAATCCAGAATGTGGTATTCAGGCCCAGATAATATTTGCTTCAAGCTCCTGGACATTTGCCGCAAAATGCTAGAGCTTTAGATTGTCTCAAAAGCTCAATTAACAGCTCTTACGTTCCAGTAAAATGCAAAGAGTCTCAGATAACAATGATACCGAAAGAAGACAAAGAACTATTAAAAGCTGAAAACTACCTTCCCATTAGTTCTAAACGTTGCCTACCAAAATCTGTGGAACTGATGACAAAAACATTGTTCTAGTATACCGCGAATCTAGAAATGCATTTGTTGAGACTCAGAACGCCTACAGAAAATCTCGATGCACCACAGACAATCTAATTAAACTCACACAGCGGTGCTTTCCAGTGCTCTAAAAAGATTGGTTCAGTGTGCTTGGATGTTGAAAAAGAATTTGATATGTTTTGGATTTAGTCACAAATTACAATCAACAGAGCTTAAGATGTCAGTCATCAGGTGGATGAAATCCTTCATGTCATAACAAACATGTGCGCAAAAAATTATTTGTCATTGATATTTTCTGCCCGACAGCCGGATTCACTCAAGGGAGCGTAACTGCTCCCATTTTTTCCTCATATAAGTAAGCCGGTTACCAAAATTGAACGCACAAATATCACAATTTGCTGTTGACTTTGCCTTGTAATACAGATCGCGGTCCATAAATAATATCCAAACTCATCTGCAATGATACTTCAATGGTCTCAGAATGGTGTGATTAGTTGATAAACAAATTGAACCTAAATAAAACTCAGCACATGATCTTTAAAAACCAACAAAGAAAGAGTCAAAGATCAAACTGAACATAAAAGGATTACCCATTGGAAAAAAACATTCGCTAAATTTCCTGGATATACCTTTGTCAGCTCTTCTAAAGTGGAACGATCAATGCAACAAATTGATAACTAAAGCAAACATGGAGTTTTTTCAACTGTGGAAACTCAGTAATTTGAACATCAAGGAAGAGAGTCTACTTCTTGTAAACTAAAAACTCGAATCAATCCCCTGCTTTTGTAATCCAATGCCTGTTGGATTGACCTAGCGCAAACAGCCATTAACAAAACACATAATGTTCGGAACAGAACTTAAAAAATCTGCATGCGACAAACAAGATGGTACAGTGGCCAATCTCTCGTGACGAGGCAAACATGTAATTTATATGAGCAAATCAGATTAAACTAGGCAAAGGAACTCTTTGTCGCAAAACTCTTAGAAATGTACTTTTGACCAGCTCGTTTATTTATAAAATTTATCTGGCTCAACATGCGGCTAAGATGACCGCTCAAATTTTTTAATAAAGATATAAAAAGAATATCGAAAACAATTTTATTCTCGGATTCAAAGGTCATGGCAATTTATAAGAAGGCGAAAGATGACAAAACCGGAAAAATGTCAAGTACAAATAGATTCGATTTAGAAATACGCCTAAAACAACATATGAAAGAGATGATCAGCAAAAAACAGCGCATTTTACTAACCAGTGATACGGTTTTGAGGAGCAATGAAGCAGAAGTACTATAACTCCGGTTCGACTCGATTTCTGTTATCATATCTTTATGCATACTTCTCTCAATCGAGGCGTTACTTGACTACACCGTTACTTGACTCAAAACTGCTTGAGTTCACTCAGAAGGAGGCGGAGCTGCGGCTAATTGTGTGAACTCGAAATTAAGAACAAACAAGTCTAGTCGACCGCAATTCGATGACGAATACAACCAACTTCCTTTTGTTTTCACAGATTTCCTTTTTCCCTTTTGCTGATCAGGCCTGCTACATGTATATGGCTAGCTGCAAGCCTTGAAAATTGGGCGCCAAAAAACTCATTTTTAATCATCCTCATTTTGTTGCCTTCTTCAATTCAGCCAGTTGCTCGCTTAGTTTTTTTGGGGGATGAACAGATTCCTGAACGCAAGAAAACAAGATCAAATCATTTCTTGTATCAGATTATTTACTCGTAATCAATGTCAACATTTGCGCCTTCATTTTTTTTCATTCAATTTCAATTTTGTGTTTATCTTTTCTATTTGATAATTAAAGGTCTAAATTAAAGGAAAAGAAAACTTCCATCTTTTTGTTTCCTGCTGCGCGTTGTTTGGTTCAGTGTGTTTATGGTTCAGGTCAGCATAGCACTTTTAGCCCTTCTGGTATCAATTTTATCACCTCCTATTAACGTTGATTGAAAGTTAAAAAACATTCTGGTATATTTTACATTAAAGGATAAACAACAACACAATCGTGAGGACCGTCATGGATTTTCAACATTTAGTTTCTATTATAACTGCAAATTGGTTCAAAACCAGCTCTTACCAAGTTACATTTTTTCCCGTTTCCTTAAACTCTTTTACCTCTCGGCTGTTTCATCATAATATCTTTTGAGTTTGAATCTATTTGAAACAGTGCAGTGATTGAACCTTCAGACATATAATCAATAAACCTGCGAAGCGCTCATCAGCCACTTTGCCTTTGTTACCTTATTGATACAACTCTTACATTAGGGCTCGTGACCTCTTTTCACACGAAATACTCCACCGATATAAAGAAAATAAAAACTAGAATTCCATTAAGTTACTTCAATAAAATTAATACCGTGCTATGCGCTGTTTGGCTTCAGTGGTTTCATGGTTCAGCGTAGCACTGTTACCTAAACGTATCTTTTTTGGTATTTATTATCGTATTTCTTTTGAAATCAGATACAGCGTTCACTTTACTTTTTTAACTATTTTCTTCCTCTTCTATTAAGCTTTCTTCTTCTGGGTCTGATGATCTTTAGCGTGTTATGATCATTTTTACCAGATTATTACCTTTTAGCTTTTATTACATCGAATTGAACTTCTTATGCTTATGAAATTAAAGATGAACTTTTGTAGATCGTTTCGTAGAACTTAGCGTGGTACTCTAACACGCTATCAAGAATTCGTGCGTCGGTTTGGACGCCACCCTAATTATTGTTCTTTGTTATTCGCGACGTTTGGAAAACAGATGAAAGAAATGTTAATTAAATTTATTTACTTTACAGAAGACAACTCAGCGCATTTTCTTATTTCCGCGCAAAACTCACGTATCCCGACAAGTGTTTTTGAGCACCATTCATGTACATCAACCTTTTAACATTCTTACTTACATCTTACTTACCTAAAGAAATTGGAAACTGCCAATCACAACATTTCCATTGGGCTAGCCAAGTTATCCAATCGAGTCAGTGTAAGTTGTGTACGCCAAGTTAAGCCAGTAGAAGTTCTTCGTTGTACTTCGATTGGCTTAGTGCACTCGAGTTGATGAATGCGTTTTGATACAGTAAGATTGAATTACGATTTTGAAAAGAGCTTTTTTATACGTAACTTTCAAAAGTCAAACTCTTTCCTAATATGTATTAAATTCTTCCACTGAATGGTTGTACTTAGATTGTAGAAATATATAATGATTGGACAATTGCTGGATAAAAACACTTACATAGTGCATGCAAAAAAATTACAGTTTTTATGTTATTGCTTTACCTTTTCATGGTAATACTATACAAAAGGTGCTTATATTTGTCTCATTCTTTCAATGTGTTTGTGCTCAATATGTTGTTCTTCATGAAAACATTCTATTTGCTGAAACTGGAGGTCCTTAATTAGAAAGCCATCGAGTCTGATATGATCAACATTGAGTAAAATGAATTAAAATTTTCTCGCTAAATTAACGACAAAAAGACTTTCAGACGCAAGCTGCCTTCATAGTAGCGCTACATGATAGTTCTCCAAGTAGCGCTACCTGATAGTTAGAAACGTTAGTCAATTGTGAATAGAAACAGTGTGTATGTTAAGGTAACCTATATGTTCTTTTGAGTCCTTATAAAACTGTAAGATCGTAAAAGAAATTGGACTACCCTTTAAAGATGTAAATCACTCCCTTTTTTTGTAAAAGTGAAGCACGTAAACTATCTAGTGCTCGTAAAGAAGCGAGATAGAAAACCCAATAAGGTCAAGGCAATATTTTCTGAGCCAAATCAAAGCACAATAAGTGCAATAATGTCAGATCTGCATTTTAGTCAAAACTGGATTCTATGTTTTTATGAAGTGAAAAAGTTGAAATCAGAAAAAATCTTATAGTCTTTGAAATCGATTAACACAAAATATAAGTTCTCGTTGAAGGATTTCTAAAAAAGCGGTTCAAACAGATTGACATTTTTTTACAGTTTTCAATCAATTCCAAAAGAATTTTCGCTGTTCCATCTATATGTAGACATGCTTGTGTTTTCATATTTTGGTTTCCTGCAGTAGAGAAAAATGTGAGTGATGTGCACATTGCACGGGATTACAATCCTTACTGCATTCATGTCAAATAGACGTGAATAAAAATGATTTTTTAAGCATTTTTTCCCGGAAAAATTCCCTGAAAAAAACACCGATGCCAGAGTGCTGAAATACTTTTGGATCAAGCAGATATTCAAAACGAATGACCTTCATCCGAAGTTTCATTTATTCACCTCACCAAATTTTCACCAAAAATTATACAAATTCGATCACTCTCATCAGCAAACTTACAAAACAGTACAAGTTTTTGAAAAGGGCACCTTAAGAAGTATTAAACGATTTCCAAAAACGGCCGCTTAAAATATCCATTTACTGTTTGTTTGTTCAATGAAATTAGGTGACATTTTAAAAAATTTTTGTATTATTAACATTATTGATACAAGCTTCTGTTGCCAAGAGAGCCGGAGGGAATATTCATTAAGACGCCTTGTGCTAAAGAGTCATTCGGCAGAACCAAGAGACCTCATTGTTAAAAGTTTTATTTGGAAGATCGAAAGAGGGATACAAGCTTCTGTTGCCAAGAGAGCCGGAGGGAATATTCATTAAGACGCCTTGTGCTAAAGAGTCATTCGGCAGAACCAAGAGACCTCATTGTTAAAAGTTTTATTTGGAAGATCGAAAGAGGCTCAGCTGTGCGCCGTAATATTTGTTTTCACCGAGAGAAATTTGATGGTATTTCTAATTATCTGAATTGAAAACTTGAAAATCTGCTTGAGGCGTCTCAAAATTCTACAATTGGGTTATTTTTCTCAAATTTAAATCTGTGAGGAATTAGCGAATTAGCTTAGCATAATTTTCTAAAATTAAATGGATATAAAGGAAATAATAATAAGTTTTAGAAAAAATACTCAGTGGACTTTTTAACTTTTAAGAGCTCAATAAAGAAAATAAAAAACAATTTTTTGACAGGTATTGGTAAACTGAACGATTTTAAATGGAAATGAAATCTGAAACACCTTTTCTATTGTCTTATCTAAGAAATTACGACTAAGGAATTCATATCACCATATCTCGCTTATAATGCATCATTTTCAGTTTTCAGACTTAGTTATGTCTTGTAATTTTGTCTTATCTCTTTCCTGTTCTTGATGATTTTTATCTTTAATCAAATTAACGTTGAACCGCTAAGGATTCGTTTCAAATTATCTCAAGCTTGCTTTAGTTACAATTTAGTGTTCTTATTTCCGTAGTTATCACAGTTTCTAATTCGATGGGTAACAAATAAAAAACTGAGTTGACATAAAAAAAGGTTTCATCTGCTGGATAAAAACATTTATAGTGCAAGCAAAAAACTAAAATTTTTATGTTATTGCATTATATTTTCCTGGTAATACTATACAGAAGGTGCCCAGTTTGTCTCATGCTTTCAGTATGTTTGTGATCACAAAGTTGATCTTCATGAAAACATCCTATGTGCTGAAACATAGGGTTCTTATTTACAAAGCAATCTAATCTGGTATCAAATAATAAGAGCCAATTAAATTAAAACTTTCTCATTTAATTAATTACATAACGACTTTCAGACGCAAACATCTTTCATAATACCCAAGTTAAGGTTACGACCCAAATTGAGCTATAATATGACCCACACGAACGCACACCCGTGTGGTCCCAGACCAAAAATACAGGGTCTGGACAGCAGTTAGATCGCAAATAGCCTGTTCATGGTCAGATTTAGGTCTAATCAGAGGTCACTTTGATCTGTAAGGTCTGTTCAAAGTTCAGCTCTGTCTGGAAGATCTGATCAGAGGTGGATTCGAGCGCACTTGAGTCTGATCAGAGGCAGTATCGAGCGCACTTGAGTCTTATCGGAGGCCATGTAGTGCGCATTGAGTCTGAGCGTTTTTTTGCTTTTTTTGAATGAGCAGGTGGTTGTGGCTCTGCAACGAACAAAAAATAGACTCATTTGCAGTCCCTTGCCTCCAATCAGAATGATCAGGACAAAAGAGTCCAACCACTAACCAGTGGTCGGTCCCCTTATAAAAAAATTAGCAACTGCAAATTAGGACGTTTCTTATAAACAACTGTCAAACTTCATCTATCGTGCCAGCGAAAATAAGCAATGGCATGGAAAGTTTTCAATTTAAAAATTTCTTTATTTTTTTTATTTCACAAAAACACTTTCAATTTTGAATTGACTTCCTTGAATTTTCTGCTGGAGACATCGGTTTTAAAGAAATGCATATAATTTAACCATAAATAAAGCGTCGGGCGTGTTTGATTATAGTCTCTGATCAGAGGTCAGTTCGGTCTGGAAAGTCTGATAAGATGTCAGTTGGTTCTGAAAGATCTGATCATAGTCTGTGTACATGATATGTTTACATGCTATAGCGCTACATGATAGTTCTCCAAAAATTCCAAGCGTACAAATGTTTGTCATTTGTGGAGATAAACAGTCTGTTCGTCGTAGGGTAGGGTATAAACAAGTTTTATATGCATTTAAATCATTATAAATTTGCTAAGTTTGTAAAGGAAATTGGACTGGTAAAAGTTTTCAATGTTTTAAAGACTCACTTTTTGTACGGTGAAGCGCGTAAACTATCTAGTGCTCAACCCAAAAATGTTAGGGCAAAATTTTCTCAGCGAAATCAAAGCACAGTAAGTACAAAATAAAACACAGATGTCAGATCTGCGATTTGTTCGAAATGGGCTTCTTGTTTTTTATGAAGAGCAAAGGGTGAAATCAGAAAAGTTCTTACAGTATGTGAAATCAATTAACACAACACGCAATTTCCTCAGAAAATATCCCCGAATAAAAACACCGATAACAATGTTCTGAAATATTTTTATGGATCAAGCAGATATTCAAAATGGATGGCAATCCTCCAAATCAAAGTAGCATTCAAAACAGATGTTCACAAAACAACACTTTCTCTTCGGTGCGGAATACCAGCCAGTTGGGTTCAGAATTGGGTTATATAAAATTTTAGAATTAATGGGACACAAAATATCTGATATGATATAATGGATAGGGGCGACTCAGCATTTTTTGGAAACCTTTTTCGCCTTTTGAGCTAATAATTCGTTCCGTAAACAAAACTTTTGAACTTTTTTTAAACGTCATCCACACTTAATTAACAGCTTCTTTGTCTTTATCAAATGACCTTAAGTCAATACAAGTCTGGAGTTTATTTCCTTGAACTATAAATAAAAACTGTTCTTGCTGGCTTTCTCATCTTTTTATACGATGAGGCAAATTTAACCCCTTCTAAGAATTTTTATAAAAAGAAAAGCTACAGAAATCAATTTGCTTACTTAAGTCTGTTTTTGATTTTTTTAAAATGAAGAACTGGAATGTTGTGGTTCCAAATTCGATAAGATCTCAAACTTCTTAGAGCAAAAATACTCAAAAATACTCACAGTTACTTAAACGAGGATGAACGGTTTTCAATTTAAGACAAGGAATTTCTTAAGCTATTAGCGTTATTTGGTTTATCAAATCGGGTTAACAATCACATTTTGTTCGCGGGGACTAGAGTTGGAATTTGAAAACCAATTTCCATCAAAAATAAAATCAAAGTCAATATATTCTCTATTAATAGTAATTTTTCCCGTTTAATTGGAGTTGAATCGCAAGAACATCTGAAAACTTCCATTAAAGTATCTTTCTGTATAACTTAAAACTTTGGACAAGTTTGCTTTGATGAATCGAAATCCAATTTCTCGGGAATGTTTTCGGTAATAAACAACATTCTGTTTTCGGAGACAAAAATTTAAATTACCTTAATGAAAAAAATATTTTTTTACGGAGGTTGCTACAAATAATGTGCTGGAAATTTCAAACAAGACAGGGTTTTTGTTTTTTTTCATAATCCCCTTATGGTATTGTTAACAGGATATAGGGAGCTAGACGTTATATCATCTCTACGCTTTGATCTTTGGGCTACAATGAGAACGTTCCCAAACCTCATCTAACTTGGACAAGTGGGAATAATGGAACATTTTTTTTATTATTGCTCAATGATACAAATTTCAGATAATTAAAAGAGCAAAACTTCTGTCTCAGTCATTTATCACAATATTTCTTTTCTTTCGTGAAAATTGATAACAAAAAAACAATTAATTTAAAGAGTGATCAGAAAAACTTCCATAAAAGACTGTGACAATTTTATCAAAAAGGATGCAGAGGCCACTTTTCAGATGATTTTATATTTGTCCGAAAAAAATTTGAACGGATTAGCTCCCATCAAAAATGGATACCAAACTACAATTCCAATAAAAAGAAGTGGTTAGTGGAGGATTTATGATTTCAATCTTAGTAAACAAAGTATGCGGACTTTTTTTGTTTCGAAAAAAAGTAGCTGTTTCAGCTTATAAAGTCAAAAAATAATCAACAAACACAACAAATGTTTGAAAAATCTTCCGGACACAAACCCAAATGGGAAAATTGTATTAGATAAATTTTAATTTGACGTAAAAAAAGAAGCAATATTTACCGAAATCTAGGAAATCTAAAGAAAAATGAGTTTTTAAAAGAAGAAAAAGTTACCAAAACAAAAAATAAATGTTTTCTTGATTAGGGCTTTACAAAATTTCAAAAGAAGAGCTCGAGTTAACAATTTTGCCTATCAAAAGATGAGCTTTTTTATATACATAACGGAAAATGAATTATATGATAACAATAACAAGCTACCGCGAATCAAATTATTAAAAAGCATATGATTTCCCAGATGTCATTAAAAAGAATATAGAACCCAATTTGAAAAAAAGGATGCATTTGATTTTCACGTAATTCAATAAAAAGCAAATAGGTGGAAAATTAAAGGGCAAACAACAAGAACCGTTTCAGATTTTTGCAAAAACCATTGTCAGGTGGAGCTGTCATTTCATTAGGATTCTTTTTTAATCATCTCTTCGATATAAGGAAAACGATCATCGCTACCTCTCTAAAATGCAAAATATGGATTTGGCTTGAAATCTCGATACAAAATAGAATAACTTCCACCAAACAGAAATCACAGCGTTCAAAGCGGTATCATATGTTTAGATTACGTGATGATTACCCATAAGTGGATTAGGTAACAGCGCTCAGTCTCCTAATTTTCAGAATGTACCTAAATGATTTCTCCTAAAAAGACAAAAAGCAGCGGTCTTTTACATTTGACAGATTCATATTTAGTTCCAAAACATATAGGACCTTCTATTTAAAATGAAACGAAAAACCGCTTGTTATATGATAAAGTCAGTTGTTGTTATCTTCGCCCATTGGTTGGAAATAATTCGAAGCATGATTTTAGAACTCTTCAAATATTAATGAAAATGACGACCGCTATTGAATCAATTTAATTACTAAGACGTCTGGTAACGTCATACGACAGACTCGTACTTCTGAAATAACGTTGTCCTATCACAATTCATTTTCAAATCATATATTTTTTCAATCTCTGTCAGCTTCATTACTTAAGAGAACTGATGGAAAATAAAATTGAGTTTTCAAATTTGCCAAATAAGTTAATTAACCGAACAAAGGATCGTAGGAGATAATATGTTACCTGCTAAATTTTTCATTGAGATAATTTTCCTCAAAAAAACTTATTTCAATTTCTCGGGAAAAAGATGAGATGATAGAAGATTCCAAAAATGTCCAATTTCTTTCTCAAAAATGTGTTAATCTAAATAGACTGACAGATCAGTAATCAGAAATTTCAAAGGAAAGTGAACAACCTACCTATAGAATTCCGAAAAAATACCAATAAAATAAATTGAGAAAGAAATTAAATAGCAATTGACAAGTTGCTCCCACTGATTTTTAAAAGAAATAAAAGATACCAACACGAAAAATAATTGTTTTCTTGATTAGGGCTTTACAAAATTTCAAATAAAGAGCTCGAGGTACCAATTTTGCCTATCAAAAGATGAGTTTCTTTTGTATATATAACGGAAAATGAATCATATGATAACAATAACAAATTACCGCGTATCAAATTATTGAAATACATATGTTTTCCCAGATGTCATTAAAAAGCATATAGAACCCAGTTCGAAAAAAAGAGATGCATTTGATTTTCACGTAATTCAATAAGAAGCAAATTGCTGGAAAATTAAAGGGTAAACAACAAGAAGCGTTTCAGATTTTTGCAAAAACCATTGTCAGGTGGAGCTGTCATTTCATTAGTATTCTTTTTTTAATCATTTCTTCGATCTAAGGAAAACGCTCATCGGTATCTCTCTAAAAATACAAATTATGGATTTGGCGTGAAATCCCGATACAATATAGAATAATTTCCACCAAACAGAAATCACAGCGTTCAAAGCGGTATCGTATGTTAGAATACGTGATGATTACCCACAAGTGGATTGGGTAACAGAGCTCAGTCTCCTAATTTTCATAATGTACCTAAATGATTTCTCCTAGAAAAACGAAAAACAACGGTCTTGTACATTTGACAGATTTATATTTAGCTCCAAAACAGATAGGACCTTCTAACTAAAATGAAACGAAAAACCGCTTGTTATATGATAAAGTCAGTTGTCGTTATCTTCGCCCATTGGTTGGAAATAAGTCGAAGCATGGTTTTAGAACTCTCCAAATATTAACGAAAATGACGACCGCTATTGAATCAATTTAATTACTAAGACGTCTGGTAACGTCATACGACAGCCTCGTACTTCTGAAATCACCTTGTCCTATCACAATTCATTTTCAAATCATATATTTTTTCAATCTCTGTCAGCTTCATCACTTCAGAGAACTGATGGAAAACAAAATTGGGTTATCAAATTTTGCCACATAAGTTAACCGAGCAAAGGATCGTAAGAGATGTTACCTGCTAAATTTTTCATTGGGACAATTTTCCTCAAAAAACTTCTTTCAATTTCTCGGGAAAAGATGAGATGATAGAAGATTCCAAAACTGTCCAATTGCTTTGTCAAAAAATTGTTTATCTAAATGGACTGACCGATCCGTAATCAGAAATTTCAAAGGAAAGTGAACAACCTACCAATAGAATTCCGAAAAGAAAAACCAATAAAATAAATTCAGGAAGAAATTAAATAGCAATTGACAAGTTGTTCCCACTGATAGACAAGTGCATGGTTTAAGAACGCTTTTCTGGCACAAATTTTGGACCGGAATCTTCGTATGTGTACGAATGGACTCTTAAAAGGATAACGTTCAACCATTGTATTTGTTCAACCAAAGTACTTGTTTTGGTTATAAAAGATGAAATTATATACTTCATGAATTAAGGAGAAATTTCGCTCCATGTTCAAGTCAAAACTTGATTGAATTATCAAATCTCATCCTTAACGAATTTTGAAAAGCTGAAACGCTCGTCAAAAAATTGAGTGTACTCAAATGTTTTAGTATTTAACCCCGACTGCATTTGTGGATCTTCAGTGTTTTTTGTTGCGTGGTGAACGCCCGAAAATCTGTTCATAGGCAATTTTGAACTCACGGAAGGCTTAAAAGAGGAAATTTTGAAAGCATGAAGGTTGTGGTCATGAACGTGCAAACATTTTCCCTACATTATTGACCAGTAGTGGGTCCAAAATTGCCTAGTCCAGACTATGGTGCTTTCAAATTTACCGATATCCAGATTTTTGTGCGTTCATTTGTTTCAAGTCTGTAAAATTTGTATGCACGACCCCCCCTGGTGCGTCAGTTCTGGTCTGGACATATTGAATTCCAGTCTGAGAACTGAGCCCTGGATGAGACCTGCTTCAGTAAATTGAACACTAAATAGAGTCGTAGACCACATGAGGCGTGCTACTATCAAATCTAGGAATTCTTTTGAACAGAAAACCTATACTCAATTGAGAATGAAGCCTTGTGGTCTTTGGAAACTAGGAAGATGATTGCCATTCCAGAGTATTATACAGATGCTGAAACCGTACTAAGTTGCTTTGAGGAAGCGTTGTTTTACAAGTTACTCACAGGATGAAAGAAAGTATAGCTAATTACAGAACCAAATCATGATCTGTTTTCACCCCTGCTTTTGGTTGAATTCTTATTAAAACCCAGGCCCAGGAATTTCGCCAAAAATTTTTCATGATAAGCGGTAACTAAATTTGATAAACATTCACCAAATTGTCATGCAAAATTTAACCGTGAATGCGTTGAAATCACAGACGTAAATTAAACGTATTCAGCGCAAAAGCATGAAAAAAAATTGTACTGAATTTTACAAATTTCAAACGCCAGTTACCGCTTCTATCCCGGGCCGAGGTTTCACACCTAATCCACCCCTAATTAGCGGGGATTAGGGTGTAATGCGTATTCCACTCCTATTTATAGGGGAAAAGAGGGTAAGAGTGTAATTTTAAAAAATTACACTGTATTTACACTCTTTTCTCCACTCTTTTTACACTTTTTGCAAAGAGTGTAATTTAGGGTGAACTGATAAAAAATTACACTCTTACACGATTACTAATATAACCAAATTGAAACATCTGATCCTAGTGTCAGTTGGCGCAATAGTTAATGCAGACAATTATAGTAACATGTTCGACAGGGGGAAGATGGGGGGATCAATTCTCGTTACCTTCTTCCACCTTTATTTTTTATAATTACACTCTTTCACCCTTAATTATGCGGAGAAATAGGGGGGTAATTTTTTTATTTATACACTCTTTACACTCTCTTCCCCGTTATTTTTGGGGAAAATCTTCGGCCCGGAATCTTACCTAATTTTGCGTTTCTTAGAGTAGATCTTGCATAACTTTGCGTTTAATTTAATGTTGATTTTACATGTTTTTACGTTTCTAACTTAACTACTGGGTCTTACTTAATTCATCGTTTCTAAGCGTAAATTTTACAACATTTTGCATTTCTAAGCATAGCTCCTACTTGTTTTTGCGCTTAGTTGAAAGTTGCTCTCAAACAATATTGCGTTTGCAAATGTGGAGCTTACATAATTCTGACGTTTCCAAGCGTAAATCTTACATAATTTGGCGTTTCCAGTCCTAGGTTCTACACGCATTTCTTCATGATTTTACATATATTTGGCCTTTCAACGTGAGCGCTCTTTTTTCAGTTTTTTATTTTACCTCGTAGACTTGGCTGAATCTTCTTTCGAGTTTCTCTAAGAAATCTGTTTTCGGACATTGAACATTAACAGTAGTTAGCTACTAATACAAAGCAATTAGCAAATACTGCTAATTGTTAATACAAAATAGGCTCTCTTTTTCTCGTGTGAATCACGCAAAACATCGTGTATTTTTACCCGATTTCGCATGTGAAAACGGAAACAAGATTTTAAGATCATTCACATGAGAAATAATTGAAATTCACACGATTTTCTCGGGCTAAACCATACAATTTTTCATGTGAATCAAACAATAAATCATGTAAAACACGCACAATTTTTTGCATGCTTCCGTCAGAATTTTATGTGAAAAATAACCCAAAAATTTGTGTTTTAAAACCCGAAAATACAAAGCAATTAGCAAATACTGCTAATTGTTAATACAAAATAGGCTCTCTTTTTCTCGTGTGAATCACGCAAAACATCGTGTATTTTTACCCAATTTCGCATGTGAAAACGGAAACAAGATTTTAAGATCATTCACATGAGAAATAATTGAAATTCACACGATTTTCTCGGGCTAAACCATACGATTTTTCATGAGAATCAAACAATAAATCATGTAAAACACTTACAATTTTTTGCATGCTTCCGTCAGAATTTTATGTGAAAAATAACCCGAAAATTTGTGTTTTAAAACATAAATTTTCTGTTAATTTCACACGAAAAATTGCGTGCAATTTATACGATTTATCGTGAGACTCACGCAAAAAATCGTTTGGTTGAGCCCTAGAAAATCTTGTGAACTTCTACTATTGCTCTTGTGAATAGGCCTAAAATCGTGTGTCCGTTTTCACATGAGAAATCGGGTAAAAATACACGATTTGTCAAAGATTTTACATGATTTCTCTAGTAAACACTCTTTCCATTTTTTAACTAAATAAAACCTTTAGTCGCTATCAATTTTGACTAAGCAAACGCCAAACGCCCCGTTTCAATTCTGAAAACAAGAATTACGCAGTCAATTGATTTCGCTCTGAGTTTTTTTAAGACTCTTCAACAAAGCTTGTCCAGAATTAGGCAACTAGCAAAGATGCATTAAATTTATTAAAAGCAATATTGGAAGAATCTAAGTTCGAATTTGAGTTTGGACAAAGCAGTTTGAGCCTATCTCTCTTGAGTGCGCTACATATACTCTGAACACATTATTGGCTTAATTTTTAAACCCTTTTTATTCAGTCCTTTTTTGGGTGTTTTTGTTGTTCACGGCAAAAATTTTGATTTTAAAAAACTGGTGTGTAGTTCTTTGAACTTACCAGAATCTCTCACACCATAGACAAAGGACAGAAAACAAATCATGCCTAATCTAGATTCTTTTTTCTGGGTTTCAAAACTTAAACCAGATTAGGCATTCAGAAAATTTTGTACTTTCTTGTTCATTTGATCAATCTGCAATACAACAACTAAAAATCTATATCTAAAATATCTATATCTAAAATATCTAAAAAAAATCATTTAGAAATTGATGATTTTCTTCATACGCTCATACGCTAATTTTTCATCACGTTGGGAAAATTTTCTCATTTCACATCGCAAGAGACGATTATTTCACACGAAAATGTCTGCGACTTTTCATTACGAGAGAAAAACACGTGTAATTTCACACGAGAAGTTTTAGAGTGGGGAAAGGTCACTTTCTTTACATAACGGTCTCTGCTACCTATCCAAAATAGACACTTTATACACTATACGCCTCAAACTCTCCCCGCATTTATATCCCACAAGTCACCTCGCCACATCCTAACCCGACGTTGATGGCGGTGCAAACCACCGCCGAATCAGTCTAGAGAACTTATGTTTTTAAAGATGGCCAGAGTTTTGTTCATTTCGAAATTTACTCTGGCTAGTTTTGATTTCTCAGTAAAATTTACTGCATGAAAAATTATATGTTCAGCTGAACTCCCAACGACAACAAGGTTTGCTTAATATGCAATTCAAACTTCCGCGTGGTTACTTGTAACATTTATTGGTGTAGCAGAACGTAACAACTAAGCTAAATGGGCTTTGTGGTAATTGCCTACAAACTAGCTTATGTATAAATAGTGTGTATAAAATTGATTGCGATTTTTTGGAGTATGAGTAATTTTCAGACTGTACAAGATAACTTCAGCCTGGACGAATTGTTTGACAGCAATATACTCACAATGGAAAAAAAACTGCACATAAATAAACATAAATTATTCTGGAGATGCACTGTTTCAGAATTGAATTTTCGTTTTTAATATCGAAAAGTACTGGTTCAGCGCTGAAATGCTCTGAGACTCAAGTAAAGTTATCCTCCCGTCATCGATTCACTCTAAATAAAATTGAACGTTACTAAAGATCTATCTAGGCTAAGAAACCCAAAATTATGTAGGAACTAAGCTTAGAAAACGAATGATTAAGTACGATCACTGCTTAGAAACTGAATTTTATGTACAATCAACGCTAAATTAAACTCAGAGTTATGTAGGATGCACTCTCACAAACCTCAATAGTTTCTTTTCAACGCCTACTGCGCAGATCTTTAATAAATTCAACGCATTCACTGCCAATCCTACCAAATTTTTTTCTTATTTTTGGAAACTCGGGAAATTGCTAAAAAAAAGTGGGAAACCGAAAGATTTTTTTTCACTCTCTCTGAGAAAGTTATGGGAGAGTTCTTCGTTTGAATAAAATCGTTTTTGAAACTCCTGAACTCTCTTTTCTTTCACTAAAGATACATAATCGTGGTTATCATTCAGTTTGTCAGAGCCAGTAACATTCGCAAAAAATAATTTGAGTTTTCGTGGTTTTCGTCAGTTTTCTATGTTTCAGAACTCGAAGATGGAGTTGTCATTCAACAGTTTTGGACAAGATTCCTGATATAGTAAGCCATGTGCCTCTGAAAAATCTTTTGTTCTACAATAAACTGACAAAACCCTCATCAACATTTTCAACGGAATCCCTTCTTACTTAATCTAACTACAACCCACTATGACACTGATTTTTATAATTTTTATTCAATCTCCATTCAATCAATGGCCGTCCTAGTTATGAATGAATTCGAAAATCAACTTCTTGATATTTGTTTCCCGAGTTGGTCAGAGCACCTAACACTAAATAATAATTTTCTTAATTAGGACTTCATAAGTGTTTCTAATTGTTATTATATGTTGTTGCAAAATCCTCTCTGCAGTTTTGAATGCGTATGTCAGACAAAGGCCTAAGAGATTCATGTCAACAATTAAAGCTTTTTGGAATAAATTTGCGTTTTTCAAAACCGATTTTGTTTTTATAGGTCCTTATAGAACTTCAAGATTTTATGAAAGTCTTAAAACTCCGTTATGTCAGTTGTAAGCAACTATATATACATATATATATATATATATATATATATATATATATATTTATATATAAATATATATATATATATATATATATATATATATATATATATATATTTATATATATATATACAACATCTCTTGTAAGCTTAGATCACAAGTACATCCTTAGATAACAAGAATCTGCGCAAATAATGTGAAACTTTCAATTTAAGCGACAGACGTGCGTATTTTTTTACTCTTTTAACCAAAGAATACAAAACTATGTCTAAAACATTAGGTCATAAGGCCAGCAACACTTTATACCCGGATCACTCTAGCAGTGCAATTCATTGCTGATTCAGGGAAAAAACCATTCTGGATTTTGTCCGGCCCATTGCTCTGTACATGTCCCACTTTTAAATTTGCAGTCTGGTTTTTGAAGGTTAATGAGTCAATAAACTGACTTTTCTGAGCATGAAAGTTTTCAGCCCCTGTTATCTGTCTGGGCATGACTAAGTTTTTTCTTCCGTTTGCCTGTGTAGCATTAATTGCCGGCTGACATTTATCTGCGCACAAAGGCACGTATCAATTTACCCGCGCTTTTATTTGCCGTCTCAAGAAGCAATTAAATTTTCACTACTGCATTTGTTTGCACTTAATAGAAACGAAACAAACGAGATCAAAATTGAATCATGCTCATATTCATGCTCAATGACACACATGAAATGGAAAATAAATGCATCAAAATCGACTTCACTATCTGTTTTTGAAGTTCTATAAATGTTTTCGAAGTTCTATAAATGCTTTCGAAGTTCTAAGTTTTTCGAAATGTATCTGCTTCAAGTAAAGAAATGCACTTCAGAATATTCCCACTAATCACGGAGGTCGGTGCAGGTCGGTGGAGAAGGTCGCTGACTGAGGTCGGTGGCGGCGGTCGGTGGCGGCGGTCGATGGGTGTAGATCGTCGGAGGTCGGTGGCGGATGAACTTCAGAATATTCCCACTATCGCTAGAAACAGAAACAATATATTCAATTTTCACTCTTTTGTTAAAACATGACAATACCATTTGACTTTACATATCGGTGCAGACCAAGTAAATGATAGAAAGATTTGCTCGACACAAATGTATTGTTCTAAATGAAAAGGCAGTATTTATTCAGAATGTTGATGCATTTTTCCTATAACTACTTACATTCTGTGTTAAGCTATGAATTTGATCATCAGCCTCTAAAGTTCACTACAACCAGGTTTTTCTCAAAAAATTAAAATATTGACGAATTTGATTGATCCATCATAGCCCTAACTTAGTGAGTCTCATAACTTGCAAAGCCGCTGACATAATGAGGGGTTGGCCACAATCTGTGGCAACTTCTCGACTCCGTATCCGCAATTAATAACACTAGTTCTCTATCTTAATTTTCAATCAACGACTCATGCAGTTCAACGATAACTTCCATCCTTACAATAATCAAATTCAATCAACAGTGGCAATGGGAAAACAAGTTTCAATCAGATCTGAAATACACAACATATGAAGACCATTGAGTCTACTATTCAAACACTGGAAAAAGTTAAACATAAATAGACTGATTAACACTGGGATTAACACCCCACGGGCTAAAGCCCGAAGCTTGAACTACTTAAATATATACATTGATGCATTCACATCTTTCAAGCGGAAACGGTGGAGGTCGTCGTAGTTCGGTGGAGGTCGGTGGTGGAATTCGGTGGCTGAGGTCGGTGGAGGCCGGTGCAGGTCGATGTGCGAGT
Organism: Convolutriloba macropyga; assembly: GCF_964194025.1. Lineage (NCBI taxonomy): Eukaryota > Metazoa > Xenacoelomorpha > Acoela > Convolutidae > Convolutriloba > Convolutriloba macropyga. The sequence goes on from NC_134475.1 coordinate 36,313,118, forward strand.
TAGTTGTGGTGTAGTTTGGTGTAGTGGTGTAGTTTTGGTGTAGTTTGGTGTAGTGGTGTAGTTGTGGTGTAGTTAGTATAGAAATAGCTATAGAATAGAGGTTATCGCCATTTTAAAATATTCACGCATGACATCGAGTTATCCGAAATTTTCAAAATTTGTTATGTACAGTCTGTCATTTTTTTGTATGTACAGTCTGATGTGAAACATTCTGTGCAGTTTTGTCCAATAATTTAAATTAGGCTGCGAAGAAGAAGGACAGACTGGGATGTTTCTTAATCGACTCTGGGCAGACTGGCAGAAGTATTTACAGTTCTAATTGTCTGGTTCAGTAATGGTTACTATTAAAAGTCAATGGTACATCACTGAAACTCACTGTGACCAAGGTACGGGTAGCGCCCTTATTCCAGAATCATTGGTTTTGATGTGATTGATTTTTATCAGAAAATTCCAGTTGCTCATGCCATTTAAATGCAACTTTATAATTACTCACTTTGTTTTAATGAGGCTATACAGTTTTTTCATTGTATTGTACATTTACATAGGGGAAGTTGCATACTAAGTTTAATTTCATTTGAAAAACTTCTTGACAACGATTGTATTCCAATATTTTTTAAAACATTGTTCGCTTATATGCATTCATTAGCAGACGGACACCCAACTTTCTCAAGAAAAGCTACAGTATAGAGTCTAGGTGTCTTAGGCACCCCAATCACAGGAGAATTCTGACAATAAGTTTGTTTCCTTACGTTTGAATAACTCCAAGAACCGTTTAGAAGTCATATTTTTTTTAGAAAACATTACTTGTTTTCGTGTTCAACTACAAACAGGTGGAAATCCAATCCTTTATCCTAGAAAAGCAACTCTCCAAAATCTTGGTATTTTATTCTACCCTTACAGAAGAGAACCTAAATACCAATTTGGCTTCTTTTGATGTCTTTGACCAGACTGCAATCATCAATTTTTTTTAAAAAAAAAGTATATTAGCTTTGATGCGATTTAGAACTTCTACACGGGGAAACATAGGGAAACCTTGATGTTTTCTGTGGTTTGATTCGAACAACTCATTGGTCCGATTAAATTTCACTAATATGGCTGAAAACTTTATCAGCAAAAAAAGAGATTTTGATTTGTTTGATCAGATAGGGAAATTGAAAACCGAACATACCAGTTATTTCTTGCGTTTGAAACATTACGAATATACGGACGCAGACATACCGAATCTGAGAGATCAAACATTTCTAAGATTTCTTATCTTTGAAACCGAACATACCGATAAACTCTAACGTGGAGAAACGAGCGTACCAAACATTACTTAATCGTTTTTTTTTCGGTCTTCTGGACTAAAGCAACAGTTGCTAAGTTAAGTTTGACACTTAAATCATCTAAATTAGATACAACAGGATACTGCACTTCGATATTTGTTTTTCAAGCTTTTACACAGCCTGCAGCACTTTCCCTTTCCAAACTACTACCGTTTATAGCAATATTGTTTTCCTTGATTTTTTAAAACATACGTGATTTTTAAACTCGTTAATGAAACAAAATAAGCTAAAATATCTATTATTACTTCCCAAAAACTCAATTTGCCAAGAGAAATGTAATAAAAACAGATCGGAATCTATAATCTTGTATGGGTTTCAAAGGGAAAGATCAAAAGCTAAATTATGTTATTTCAAAAAAAAATTGACCCCTAAATTTGCCATATTGAGAGATTTACCCAGGTTGAGGCGCAGACCCAAATTGCTTTATGATCAGACCCAATCGAGCGCACACCCGTGTGTTCCCAGACAGAAATTAAAGGGCCTGGACAGAAGTTCGGGCGCACAACAGTCTGGGCCATGGTCTGGAGTTGGTCTGGTCAGAGGTCAATTTAGTCTGAAAAATCTGATCATAGGCGTATTCGAGCGCACTTGAGTCTAATCATAAATTGTTCGAGCTTAATCGGGTCTGATCAGAATTGTTTATGAACGCAATTGGGTCTGATCAGGGACCATTTCGAGCGCCTCATTTTTTTACTGAGAAATGTTAGTAGTATGGTAATCCGCCATATGACTGTAGGGGGGGGGGGGGGGGGGGGGGTCCGACCCCCCCCCCTACAAGACTTTTTACCACCGAAAAACTGATTTTCTCTTTGTGAAACCAAGTTTTTTGGTTAAGTTTCCTCAGCCTGTGAGAAGTTCTTATGTTAAGCCGGCTGGCTCAACTTAACCAAAAAACTTGGTTTCACAAAGAGAAAATCAGTTTTTCGGTGGTAAAAAGTCTTGTAGGGGGTGGGGTTCGGACCCCCGCCCCGACAGTCAAATGGCAGATTTCCGCTTTTGCTATGTTCGCTGTATATAGAATTAGGAGTTACCTAAGTTTTGATTTCTCACTAAATCTTTTTGGTGAAAACATAAAAATCTGATATAAGACACCAGAAGCCTAAAAATTTTCAAAAATTTCAAAATTTTTTTCGAAAAATTTTCAAAGTTTTTCAAAGTCCTAAAATGGTCTGAAATGGATTTTGCTCTATGAAAGAGCACTCAAAAGTGATTTTTTGTTGACTTCACTTTTTTCACCTATGCTGTATGGGGGTCGAAACAAACAAAATAATTCAAAAAAATTTTCGAAAATTTTTCAAAGTTTTTCAAAGTCCTAAAATGGTCTGAAATGGATTTTGCGCTATGAAAGAGCACTCCAAAAGGATTTTTTGTTGACTTCACTTTTTTCACCTTAGCAGTATAGGGGTCGAAACATATATAAAATCTCAAATTTTTGCGAAAAATTTTTCAAAATTTTTCAAAGTCTTAAAATGGTATTAAATGGATTTTGCGCTATGAAAGAGAACTCAAAACTGATTTTTTGTTGAATTCATTTTTTTTCAGCCATGCAGTATAGGGGTCGAAACATAAAAAATGTTCAAATTTTTGAGAAAAAAATTGTAAAATTTTTCGAAGTCCTATAACGATCTGGAATGGATTTTGCGCAATAAAAGAGCACACAAAAGTGATTTTTTGTGAACTTCAATTTGTTCAACCAAGTAGGACATGAGAAACTCAGGTTCTGAAGAAATCTGAAATAAGTCAAAGAACTGTCAGAAGAGTTTTTGTTGACATTACTTTTGCAAATGTGCAGTATGATGTCTAAAACAAGTCTTTAGTTTTTGTATACAATTGTAACTATGTATGTTTCTATCTAAACAAGTACGTCTGTTTGCTTGCATGTGTTCAAAATTGAAATTCTTTATGTAAGAATGAGCAATTGAAAAAAAATGGAAGAATGAAAATGTTATGTATAAAATTATGCGTATTCATGTATATAGTCGTGAAAGTGTATATATTTGATTTTAAGTAAATATAACTGTGCTTAAGTTTAGTAATATGTTTGTATGAGTATGAGTTTGAATGTATGCGTGTGTGTAGAAGTTCTAAATGTTTGTATATGTCAAGACATTTGTGGCTCTATGTGTGTACGTTTTTCTATATGTTTACGGTGGATTGTACTTATATATGTCTGAATGTGTTTATGTATTTATGTATTTATATGCATGCAAGTCTGACAAAAGAGAGAGAGAGAGAGAGAGAGAGAGAGAAGTCCCTGGAGGGCAACTTAGCTGTTTAAGAGAATGTTGTTATTTCTTTCCACGGTTCATTATTATTATATCTTGCAAACAGATTTTGACCTTCAGCGTTGTTAAACTCACGCTTTTGTCCTTTAAACATTGGCAGGCAAAATGTCACAACAGGAGACGATTACAATTTTTTAATGTTCTAAGCATGTTTTTTTGAAAACATACTTCTCTACACTTGTTCGGCTACCCTTTCAGGATTGAGCAAGATTATTTACAGGACAAATGTATTTGAGATAAATTGTTGAGAGATAAACAATAAACTGAGCTGAGTAAAAAGAACAAATTCTGTTAAACAAAACAGAAAAAGTTGGTGGGGAAACTATGATATGCAGGGGCAGCTGGCACTTTTTACTTAAATAAATTAGAATGATATGAATTCATCAAGAGCGCGAATCAGAGAAAAAATGTAATGATGTACAAGAAGTGTAGTTTCCACTGGAACTGTAAAACGCGCCAAATATTTAAAGTTAAATAGCCACTTGAACAATTAAGCAAGAGCGGACGCAACCTCTCTATCTGCGGGGGGTTGCTAGAAACAGCTGCAGTAGTGTATAGGTCTTGCTTACGTATTGGGAATAATACTAGTAGATAATGCATGCTGGTATTGAAATCATAACAAACGCTAATCGATTCTTCAGTAAATGTGGAAGTAAATTACCAGAGCACCCCAAGCCAACAGATATCAAAAGAGTTCAAAATTTTTCTTTCTTGAATCAAATATGCTCAGCATTCTGTAACCCTGTGTTAATATATTGGATTACTTATTGTTCTGTCGACGTTTTAGAATAACATAACCGTAACGATATTTGATAGAGCATCGGAAAGAGTAACATCCAAAGGAATTTGAAATTGAAAGCAGCAGAGTCTATATAACATATTATTGGGTTATGAAGCCTGACGAACATCTCGGAATTGAACACAACACTACTGCTACCTACTACTGCTACTGCCTACTACTACTATCTACAACTACTATCTACACTTTGTACCTACTACTACTACTACTACTGCTACCTACCAGTACTACCTACAACTACAACTAGATACTATTACTAACTACTACAACTACTTATTGGTTCTAAGTTACACTAGAAACTACTACTACTTCCTTTTAATACCTTCAATTTTTACCTATTGTTTACTAACTATCTAAAAGAATGTGTTTCTGTTTTTCTAAAAAATGAAAACATTTCTTATCTCTAGAGACGCGTTAAGCATAAACAACAGAAGTTTTTATCTATCTCAAATTAATTTGTCCTGACTGACAGAGAGCGATAGAATATACCCGCCAATATTTTCAACAAATCATTAAGAGTTTGAAGTTTTTTCAAAGATATAAAAAACTTTGTCGTATAAATTAACTCAGTAATTTTCAACTCAATGTTATATCGTTAATCAACAATTAAAAAATCCATGGTATGATATATCAAGTTGATATTTAACTAATTAAATCAATGTAGGGTTTTACTGTTTCGCGAAACAGTCTGATTTTTAGAGCTTCAAATAAGTTTTATTACTATGTTCTTTTTTTGAAGTGCAAATTTTGTATACTTTTTTCCCTTATGAGGGATCAGTCACAAACTTAAGTCTTTTTGTTCAAATGCTGTTTTTTTGTTCATTCAATGTATGATATCTGATTCTATTTGCAATTAATTGATAGATATGAAACGCAAACTTTTTCAAAATTTCGAATAAGAAGGATTGTATAGCGTAAACATTGACTGGTTCAAAATGGCGTTGCACTATGTTTATTTATAATATCAACTTTATAGAAACACGCTTCCTTCAAAATTGCCTAGTGTGTAGCTTAATGGAAACAAACATTTTACAACGTAACTACATTAACCAAAAAACTTAGGTTTTACTCTATATAGTTGTTTTCGTATGTTTATTCAGAGTCACCTGTTTTTTCAGTTGTCAGGTAATACACAACTTTTTCTGAATTTTTACGTTTCAAAATTTGTAAAGACTGAAAACTGCTGGGATAGCTTGCCAGAAGAACATGTGTTAGTTGAGTTTCATATTAACCTTAGCTTCGGCTCAGGATGTGTTCACAGCTAAGACTGTAATTGTGAACTTTTTATTCATTAAAAGTTTAGCGCTACATGATTTTTCAATTTTTTGTTATATTAACTTCTTCCTAATTTTATTGAATTTCATTTGGTCATTGTTTATCTGATCAAATATAAAATTAAATTAACCTCATGAAACGTTTCTCAACAAAATTAAGTGAAACAGTCTTGTTAAATTTGAGAGCTGAAACAAAAACCTTAAGTTTAGGTGTTTAGGTGAACACCTTTTGTTTGGTTTTCAACGTCTGCTCACACTAAATGGGTACCAAATGGTTCCAGAGATGTACTTTTCGCGGAATTTGAAACAAAATTTTTCTTTATTAGTGTTCAAAACACAACAACCGGAGACAGTATGGCTTTGGATAAGCCAGTATAATAAAAATGTGAAACATGGTCGATCACTTTACCTAAAACTTGAACCATTGAAATCGAGTTCGAGTTTGTGATCTAAACAGTATTCAAGGATAATTGACTTTTAAGAAAAAGGCTTCTTTTTTAGTATTCAAAACTCGGAGGCGGCATGGATTTCGATAAGCAAGTTTATTAAAATGGTGATTTTGGTCGATCGCTCTACAGAAAAATGGAGATCTTGAGTTTGTGTTTAAATTTTTGATCTAAAAACACTATTCAAGGATAATTGACTTTGAAAAAAGACTACTTTTAGTAATAAAAACACAAATAATCTATGACCGCTTAACTTTGAATTACCAAATATAATAAAATGTGAAAACTTGGCCTATCCCTCTATTTTAAAGTCAAAGTTTGTGTTTGAGTTTGAGTTTGTGATCTAAAAATAGTATTCAAGGGATAATTACGTCATAATAGTTGTTATGTTATATAGTTGTGAACGCAAAACATTTGAAATACGTTCTCACAATCTTTTCAAACTACAGCTATATTTGTGTCAAAAAAGTGAAGGAGACCTTATGGTTTTACTAAGCTCTTTGATATAATTTACTATATTATATAGACTATATTCACGTGGTCTATTATGCAATCTTTACTGCACGAGTTCTACAAGAATTCTAAGCTGAAGAGTATAATTTTGCATTGTTCTATTGAAACAAAAAACAGAAAAAACACATGACTTTCCTAGTGCTAGGAAATTGGCGGATAGGGCGTTTAGCCGACAAGGAAAAAATGAGAAATTTAGACGAGCGTTTTTATCATAATTGGTAATAAAAGTCTAATTGGTTTATAAATCAGTAGTTCGGTTGTGATAGATTCATATCAAGTCCCACAGGCCGTTGAGGCATGGCCATGGCCCGCGAGGCATGGCCAGATGCGGTCAACTGCAGTCCAACCACGTAAAGCCCTCCGTTACACTAGTGGATGAAAAAACTGCGGTATACTTGTCCGCTTACAGAGTAGTGTTTTAAATTGGCCAATCACAGCTTCAGAATAAGATTTATTGCTCATTTTACTTAAATTGTCGGTAAAAATGTTCATTTTTTTTGGCGTGTTGACATATTTTACCAGTAATTTTGGAAAAGATAGGTCAGTGCAACTCTTTAAATGATAAATTTCTCTGAAGAATATTCGGCTAATGAACATTAAATTTTGCAAAATAACTAATGTGGAGATAACTTTAAGTCATGGCCACATTAAGTAACAGTTAACACAACTAATTTGATTTTTGCTACCATAAAAAACTGACAACACAGACAGTAGAAATCAGATTTGGAGCTTCGATACCATATTCAAACTGACAAGTATATTTCTAAATTCATTTAGCCGATTTGGAAAAGTTTCCAGTGTTCAAAAACCCTGTAACCCATAGTGCATCAAGTTCAAAGTTAGAGTATTCAAAATTTTCGGAAACTAGTGTTTCACTTTTCTATGTGTTAATATTGTATTATAATACTAGTATTCTTAGCTTTGTGTACTTCGTTTCGATGTTATCTTTCCGGAAGGGTTTCTATGTTTTCAAACGTTTGTTTGTTATGGATCCTATGAAGAATTGATTTGAGTTCTTTCAACTGAGTCAAAGACAAAAAAACAACTGTCAAAAGACAAATCCTGATTACAGAGGCAATTGAGCTAATAATTTTCTCGGAGCTTAAAAAATGAGAGAAATATGTAAAACTGTCTCTTGGAAAAAAGTTCCAGATGGAATTTTACTACTGCGTGTTTTGCTAATTGCCCACTATTGTCAATAGAGACCATTGTTATTTAACATGATTTTTATCCTCATGGAAATTTGTAGCCTCTATAACAATAAACGGTTGAATCATTAAGTACATGAAAAAGTTGTTTTTCACGAGTAATCATATAGCAAAACCTTAATTTTTAATAAAGCTTTATTGATCGGCAATTTACGCTATGAAAACGAATCAGCGCTCTCACAGGTAGTATGAAAATATTTTTTTCATGGCGCTCGAAAAAAAGAAACCTCTAACAGAACTGCAAAATTAACAACGGTAAGAAAAGAAACGCTTTTTCATGTCAACTTTGCTTTTTATTTGAGAGACTTAATATAAGACAATGCCTAGCTGAAATAAAAAAGACTTAGATTATGCAAAGCAAAAAATTATAAGATATCCTTGTCAAACAAATATTTATGTACAAGCTGATTTTTCATTACTCCTTTAACAAATTTGTTTTTTTATGACCTCAATAGTTTGCCTTGAGGAAACTCATAGGAGAACGGAGAAGTACTCACTTCGTGCATCTATTGGAAATTTCGTTCTGATACGTTAAAATGCTTACTATTCATGATACCATAGCTTTATGGATTAACGAAGTTTTGCGTTCGCGTTAATGAATACTTAGGTTTTAATTTTTTATGAGTTACTTGAATAACATACTGAAATACTTCAAATTGACACATAGCTGTAAAAGCTACTGAAGGAATTCTGTGAAGACCAAATGTTCTAAGACAAACACAAGTTGTTGCGCATGTATACAGAAAATAGTAGTGCATACTTACGTCTATGGTTCAAATTGAGCCTTTGAGCAAAACATGTTTGTTATCTACTAACGTTAGCAGGGAACTTCTTATCGTTCCTCAAAATAAACCACGTCAATACTAAGCGAAATGGAAAGTTTTTGTAGAAATAACTTGATAGTAAACGTATGACTTTGGAACCAGTTACTACATAAACTAGAAGCAATTTTAACCATGAAAGTCAAACAAGAAGGCCAATAGGTGAATATAAATGAATTTGATTTGTCCTGCTTTTTCCATTGCTTTATATAAGTTAACGTTATTTTGCTTAACTGGAGCACACTGGGGGTCGAAAGGTATTCCCTAATGAACCATTGCAAGCTTACGTACTCACTCTCTATTTATCGCAAGTTTTGCTGCAACACAGTAGAGTACATGTATATACGCCTTCTTGATCAGAGACAAGAGAATACTTAAGCAAACTAACAAAAGAGCTTTTAGCCGAAATTATTATGCAAGAAGTTTTGCAGAGAAGAATGAACTTCTCATACGCACAGTGCAATTCTTCAGTTTTATACGTAGCAATCAGATCAAACCCTTGGAATGTTAACGTCTGAGGTACTTAGGAGAAACTTCAATTCATTTTACAACTGAAAAGGAATAAGAATTAGTCTAACTGATTTAACAACTGAGTTCTCCTCGAAATGTTATAGGTCTTCATTGGAAACTATTTGGCTAATTAGGCTAATAGAACGAGTGCTAACATCCCAGCGAACGGCTTAAATTTACTTTTAACTGAATGAATTGCTTCTCAAAATAACATTTTTGCGTTTTCATTCTTGACTTGTATTTCATTCAGTTAGTGTATGCCAAAACCCAAACTCAACTGCCGGTTTATAACTTATAATGTATCATATCCTAACGGAATTTGAAGGCTCATTTCAGCGCACAATTGTCTATCAAACTTTTTATGAAAACAATATTGCCTTTATACAACAAAGGAAGGACAGTTCAAGTTCAAGCTGGACTACTTTCGATCATTGCCTCATACCCAAAAAATTTATTGACTTTGTTACTACATTACCTAATATAACCGAAGAGGAAGACTTTATCAACAACTCAACCCCCTCAGAAACGGGAGTAACTTCTCAGAATATACCTAATCCTTTGACTTCTGACATATGGTCACTTCCTATGGACATAAAGAGGATCTTGCAAAGTTATGATTTCGAAAGTATGCCACTCTTCAGGAGCCATGAAGAATATTTCGCTGCTTTAGAAGATTTGGAAAATATTTGGAAAAAGCTCGAATCATGCAGAATTGAAACCAAACTAACCACTATTCACGATAAAATTGATCATAACACATCATCCACACCCGATGATAACAGAAAGACTGTAATATCTTCCATCCTAGAACGATTCCCTAGTCTTCTTGAAGAAAACTCGAAAATTGAAGAAAACTTCCAGAAACTTAGCACTGAGCCATCGGCTAACAATGCTCTACGAAAGAGGAGCCAATCTCGTGTTGTTTGAGGATGTGTTATTCACAGTGGAAATTTTCCAAAAAGAATGAGATTCGATGGAAATGTGAGGTGTTCATGCGACAATAACAACTAGAACTGAAAAATTCTTGTCGATTAAAGCTTATGAACTAGACGTTGGTATCCAGTATTTTCCATTTATAACCAGTTATTTTGAAATGCTGTGATTTATTAAACTCCGTTGTGTATGCTTATTATCCAAATTTTAGTAGTTGCAAAACCACTCCTTGAAACTAAAGTATGATGGTTCAGCATTATCCACGTCAGAGAAACAGGAAACAGGCTTCGAGCTGTTTAAAGAAATAGAAAGTCAAAAATTTGTTGTAGAGTAGGATCCCCAAACCGTAGATTATTGTTCTGAAATGTTGAAATGGATACGCGCAAGAGTCGACGTTATAAAGAGCTGACGTTAGAATACGCCGCAACTTGTTTTGATTTAAGTAGAGCCGAAATCAAAAAGTTGCCGTTAATTACCCTAAATTGATAGTTGATTATTAAAAAAGTACCTGAGTGGGTTAATTGGTCTCATGTTCGGTTATGATAGTTTCATATCAAGTCCCAACAGCCGCTGAGGCATGGCCATGGTCCGCGATGATTTCAAGATAATTATTTTTTAATTTGCGTTCAGTGTCTTATACTAGAGGATAATAAATATTATTTTTTCCAATACTCGAATGTAGTATTCTCATTTGAGAACCAAATTAATTTGCCGCAAAATTTATCATAAATTATTATCTTATAATTTAAATAAAATGTCGGTTCTTTTGAATCGGCTCTTTTCACTTCGGCTCTCTTACAAGTCACCCGTTGAAACAAGAAATTCAACCTGACCAATTGCTTTTTTATGGATAAAAAAACCTATATTGTGAGAAGTTCAGTCTGCTCTGCAAAACTTCTTGCATAATAATTTCGGCTAAAATCTCTTTTGTTAGTTTGCTTAAGTATTCTCTTGTCTCTGATCAAGAAGGCGTATATACATGTACTCTACTGTGTTGCAGCAAAACTTGCGATAAATAGAGAGTGAGTACGTAAGCTTGCAATGGTTCATTAGGGAATACCTTTCGACCCCCAGTGTGCTCCAGTTAAGCAAAATAACGTTAACTTATATAAAGCAATGGAAAAAGCAGGACAAATCAAATTCATTTATATTCACCTATTGGCCTTCTTGTTTGAGTTTCATGGTTAAAATTGCTTCTAGTTTATGTAGTAACTGGTTCCAATGTCATACGTTTACTATCAAGTTATTTCTACAAAAACTTTCCATTCGCTTAGTATTGACGTGGTTTATTTTGAGGAACGATAAGAAGTTCCCTGCTAACGTTAGTAGATAACAAACATGTTTTGCTCAAAGGCTCAATTTGAACCATAGACGTAAGTATGCACTACTTTTTTCTGTATACATGCGCAACAACTTGTATTTGTCTTAGAACATTTGGTCCTCACAGAATTCCTTCAGTAGCTTTTACAGCTATGTGTCAATTTGAAGTATTTCAGTATGTTATTCAAGTAACTCATAAAAATTTAAAACCTAAGTATTCATTAACGCGAACGCAAAACTTCGTTAATCCATAAAGCTATGGTATCATGAATAGTAAGCATTTTAACGTATCAGAACGAAATTTCCAATAGATGCACGAAGTGAGTACTTCTCCGTTCTCCTATGAGTTTCCTCAAGGCAAACTATTGAGGTCATAAAAAAACAAATTTGTTAAAGGAGTAATGAAAAATCAGCTTGTACATAAATATTTGTTTGACAAGGATATCTTATAATTTTTTGCTTTGCATAATCTAAGTCTTTTTTATTTCAGCTAGGCATTGTCTTGTATTAAGTCTCTCAAATAAAAAGCAAAGTTGACATGAAAAAGCGTTTCTTTTCTTACCGTTGTTAATTTTGCAGTTCTGTTAGAGGTTTCTTTTTTTCGAGCGCCATGAAAAAAATATTTTCATACTACCTGTGAGAGCGCTGATTCGTTTTCATAGCGTAAATTGCCGATCAATAAAGCTTTATTAAAAATTAAGGTTTTGCTATATGATTACTCGTGAAAAACAACTTTTTCATGTACTTAATGATTCAACCATTTATTGTTATAGAGGCTACAAATTTCCATGAGGATAAAAATCATGTTAATAACAATGGTCTCTATTGACAATAGTGGGCAATTAGCAAAACACGCAGTAGTAAAATTCCATCTGGAACTTTTTTCCAAGAGACAGTTTTACATATTTCTCTCATTTTTTAAGCTCCGAGAAAATTATTAGCTCAATTGCCTCTGTAATCAGGATTTGTCTTTTGACAGTTGTTTTTTTGTCTTTGACTCAGTTGAAAGAACTCAAATCAATTCTTCATAGGATCCATAACAAACAAACGTTTGAAAACATAGAAACCCTTCCGGAAAGATAACATCGAAACGAAGTACACAAAGCTAAGAATACTAGTATTATAATACAATATTAACACATAGAAAAGTGAAACACTAGTTTCCGAAAATTTTGAATACTCTAACTTTGAACTTGATGCACTATGGGTTACAGGGTTTTTGAACACTGGAAACTTTTCCAAATCGGCTAAATGAATTTAGAAATATACTTGTCAGTTTGAATATGGTATCGAAGCTCCAAATCTGATTTCTACTGTCTGTGTTGTCAGTTTTTTATGGTAGCAAAAATCAAATTAGTTGTGTTAACTGTTACTTAATGTGGCCATGACTTAAAGTTATCTCCACATTAGTTATTTTGCAAAATTTAATGTTCATTAGCCGAATATTCTTCAGAGAAATTTATCATTTAAAGAGTTGCACTGACCTATCTTTTCCAAAATTACTGGTAAAATATGTCAACACGCCAAAAAAATGAACATTTTTACCGACAATTTAAGTAAAATGAGCAATAAATCTTATTCTGAAGCTGTGATTGGCCAATTTAAAACACTACTCTGTAAGCGGACAAGTATACCGCAGTTTTTTCATCCACTAGTGTAACGGAGGGCTTTACGTCGCGGGCCATGGCCATGCCTCGCGGGCCATGGCCATGCCTCAACGGCCTGTGGGACTTGATATGAATCTATCACAACCGAACTACTGATTTATAAACCAATTAGACTTTTATTACCAATTATGATAAAAACGCTCGTCTAAATTTCTCATTTTTTCCTTGTCGGCTAAACGCCCTATCCGCCAATTTCCTAGCACCAGGAAAGTCATGTGTTTTTTCTGTTTTTTGTTTCAATAGAACAATGCAAAATTATACTCTTCAGCTTAGAATTCTTGTAGAACTCGTGCAGTAAAGATTGCATAATAGACCACGTGAATATAGTCTATATAATATAGTAAATTATATCAAAAAGCTTAGTAAAACCAGAAGGTCTCCTTCACTTTTTTGACACAAATATAGCTGTAGTTTGAAAAGATTGTAAGAACGTATTTCAAATGTTTTGCGTTCACAACTATATAACATAACAACTATTATGACGTAATTATCCCTTGAATACTATTTTTAGATCACAAACTCAAACTCAAACACAAACTTTGACTTTAAAATAGAGGGATAGGCCAAGTTTTCACTTTTTATTATATTTGGTAATTCAAAGTTAAGCGGTCATAGATTATTTGTGTTTTTATTACTAAAAGTAGTCTTTTTTCAAAGTCAATTATCCTTGAATAGTGTTTTTAGATCAAAAATTCAAACACAAACTCAAGATCTCCATTTTTCTGTAGAGCGATCGACCAAAATCACCATTTTAATAAACTTGCTTATCGAAATCCATGCCGCCTCCGAGTTTTGAATACTAAAAAAGAAGCCTTTTTCTTAAAAGTCAATTATCCTTGAATACTGTTTAGATCACAAACTCGAACTCGAACTCAATGGTTCAACTTTTAGGTAAAGTGATCGACCATGTTTCACATTTTTATTATACTGGCTTATCCAAAGCCATACTGTCTCCGGTTGTTGTGTTTTGAACACTAATAAAGAAAAATTTTGTTTCAAATTCCGCGAAAAGTACATCTCTGGAACCATTTGGTACCCATTTAGTGTAAGCAGACGTTGAAAACAAACAAAAGGTGTTCACCTAAACACCTAAACTTAAGGTTTTTGTTTCAGCTCTCAAATCTAACAAGACTGTTTCACTTAATTTTGTTGAGAAACGTTTCATGAGGTTAATTTAATTTTATATTTGATCAGATAAACAATGACCAAATGAAATTCAATAAAATTAGGAAGAAGTTAATATAACAAAAATTGAAAAATCATGTAGCGCTAAACTTTTAATGAATAAAAAGTTCACAATTTTCAGTCTTAGCTGTGAACACATCCTGAGCCGAAGCTAAGGTTAATATGAAACTCAACTAACACATGTTCTTCTGGCAAGCTATCCCAGCAGTTTTCAGTCTTTACAAATTTTGAAACGTAAAAATTCAGAAAAAGTTGTGTATTACCTGACAACTGAAAAAACAGGTGACTCTGAATAAACATACGAAAACAACTATATAGAGTAAAACCTAAGTTTTTTTGGTTAATGTAGTTACGTTGTAAAATGTTTGTTTCCATTAAGCTACACACTAGGCAATTTTGAAGGAAGCTTGTTTCTATAAAGTTGATATTATAAATAAACATATTGCAACGCCATTTTGAACCAGTCAATGTTTACGCTATACAATCCTTCTTATTCGAAATTTTGAAAAAGTTTGCGTTTCATATCTATCAATTAATTGCAAATAGAATCAGATATCATACATTGAATTAACAAAAAAACAGCATTTGAACAAAAAGACTTAAGTTTGTGACTGATCCCTCATAAGGGAAAAAAGTATACAAAATTTGCACTTCAAAAAAAGAACATAGCAATAAAACTTATTTGAAGCTCTAAAAATCAGACTATTTCGCGAAAGAGTAAAACCCTACATTGATTTAATTAGTTAAATATCAACCTGATATATCATACCATGGATTTTTTAATTGTTGATTAACGATATAACATTGAGTTGAAAATTACTGAGTTAATTTATACGACAAAGTTTTTTATATCGTTGAAAAAACTTCAAACTCTTAATGATTTGTTGAAAATATTGGCGGGTATATTCTATCGCTCTCTGTCAGTCAGGACAAATTAATTTGAGATAGATAAAAACTTCTGTTGTTTATGCTTAACGCGTCTCTAGAGATAAGAAATGTTTTCATTTTTTAGAAAAACAGAAACACATTCTTGTAGATAGTTAGTAAACAATAGGTAAAAATTGAAGGTATTGAAAGGAAGTAGTAGTAGTTTCTAGTGTAACTTAGAACCAATAAGTAGTTGTAGTAGTGAGTAATAGTATCTAGTTGTAGTTGTAGGTAGTACTGGTAGGTAGCAGTAGTAGTAGTAGTAGTAGTAGTAGGTACAAAGTGTAGATAGTAGTTGTAGATAGTAGTAGTAGTAGGCAGTAGCAGTAGTAGGTAGCAGTAGTGTTGTGTTCAATTCCGAGATGTTCGTCAGGCTTCATAACCCAATAATATGTTATATAGACTCTGCGGCTTTCAATTTCAAATTCGTTTGGATGTTACTCTTTCCGATGCTCTATCAAATATCGTTACGGTTATGTTATTCTAAAACGTCGACAGAACAATAAGTAATCCAAAATATTAACACAGGGTTACAGAATGCTGAGCATATTTGATTCAAGAAAGAACAATTTTGAACTCTTTTGATATCTGTTGGCTTGGGGTGCTCTGGTAATTTACTTCCACATTTACTGAAGAATCGATTAGCGTTTGTTATGATTTCAATACCAGCATGCATTATCTACTAGTATTATTCCCAATACGTAAGCAAGACCTATACACTACTGGAGCTGTTTCTAGCAACCCCCCGCAGATAGAGAGGTTGCGTCCGCTCTTGCTTAATTGTTCAAGTGGCTATTTAACTTTAAATATTTGGCGCGTGTTACAATTCCAGTGGAAACTACACTTCTTGTACATCATTACACTTTTTCTCTGATTCGCGCTCTTGATGAATTCATATTATTCTAATTTGTTTAAGTAAAAAGTGCCAGCTGCCCCTGCATATCATAGTTTCCCCACCAACTTTTTCTGTTTTGTTTAACAGAATATATTCTTTTTACTCAGCTCAGTTTATTGTTTATCGCTCAACAATTTATCTCAAATACATTTGTCCTGTAAATAATCTTGCTCAATCCTGAAAGGGTAGCCGAACAAGTGTAGAGAAGTATGTTTTCAAAAAAACATGCTTAGAACATTAAAAAATTGTAATCGTCTCCTGTTGTGACATTTTGCTTGCCAATGTTTAAAGGACAAAAGCGTGAGTTTAACAACGCTGAAGGTCAAAATCTGTTTGCAAGATATAATAATAATGAACCGTGGAAAGAAATAACAACATTCTCTTAAACAGCTAAGTTGCCCTCCAGGGACTTCTCTCTCTCTCTCTCTTTTGTCCGACTTGCATGCATATAAATACATAAATACATAAACACATTCAGACATATATAAATACAATCCACCGTAAACATATAGAAAAACGTACACACATAGAGCCACAAATGTCTTGACATATACAAACATTTAGAACTTCTACACACACGCATACATTCCAACTCATACTCATACACACATATTACTAAACTTAAGCACAGTTATATTTACTTATAATCAAATATATACACTTTCACGATTATATACATGAATACGCATAATTTTATACATAACATTTTCATTCTTCCATTTCTTTTTAATTTCTCATTCTTACATAAAAAATTTCAATTTTGAACACATGCAAGCAAACAGACGTACTTGTTTAGATAGAAACATACATAGTTACAATTGTATACAAAAACTAAAGACTTGTTTTAGACATCATACTGCACATTTGCAAAAGTAATGTCAACAAAAACTCTTCTGACAGTTCTTTGACTTATTTCAGATTTTTTCAGAACCTGAGTTTCTCATGTCCTACTTGGTTGAACAAATTGAAGTTCACAGAAAATCACTTTTGTGTGCTCTTTTATTGCGCAAAATCCATTCCAGACCGTTATAGGACTTCGAAAAATTTTACAATTTTTTTCTCAAAAATTTGAACATTTTTTATGTTTCGACCCCTATACTGCATGGCTGAAAAAAATCAAGTCAACAAAAAATCAGTTTAGAGTTCTCTTTCATAGCGCAAAATCCATTTAATACCATTTTAAGATTTTGAAAAATTTTGAAAAATTTTTCGCAAAAATTTGAAATTTTATATATGTTTCGACCCCTATACTGCTAAGGTGAAAAAAGTGAAGTCAACAAAAAATCCTTTTTGAGTGCTCTTTCATAGCGCAAAATCCATTTCAGACCATTTTAGGACTTTGAAAAACTTTGAAAAATTTTCGAAAATTTTTTTGAATTATTTTGTTTGTTTCGACCCCCATACAGCATAGGTGAAAAAAGTGAAGTCAACAAAAAATCACTTTTGAGTGCTCTTTCATAGAGCAAAATCCATTTCAGACCATTTTAGGACTTTGAAAAACTTTGAAAATTTTTCGAAAAAAATTTTGAAATTTTTGAAAATTTTTAGGCTTCTGGTGTCTTATATCAGATTTTTATGTTTTCACCAAAAAGATTTAGTGAGAAATCAAAACTTAGGTAACTCCTAATTCTATATACAGCGAACATAGCAAAAGCGGAAATCTGCCATTTGACTGTCGGGGCGGGGGTCCGAACCCCACCCCCTACAAGACTTTTTACCACCGAAAAACTGATTTTCTCTTTGTGAAACCAAGTTTTTTGGTTAAGTTGAGCCAGCCGGCTTAACATAAGAACTTCTCACAGGCTGACGAAACTTAACCAAAAAACTTGGTTTCACAAAGAGAAAATCAGTTTTTCGGTGGTAAAAAGTCTTGTAGGGGGGGGGGTCGGACCCCCCCCTACAGTCATATGGCGGATTACCATACTACTAATGTTGGCTCTGCCAAGAGGCTACAATAAAGCAGCGTTCTGATCAGAGACTCATCTAAATTCCGATAGCTCTGATTAGAAAAAAGGAGCCCAGCTGATAGCAAAGGCCGGTCCCTTCGGAGGAAATTTTGATTATTTGGAGACCATGTTTTCTTTAGCAACACTTTTTTAATTGGTTCATTTTTAGATGAATTAAATACTGCAAACATCAGTTTTTATGAAATAATTAAACGGTAGCAAATTTAAGAGATTTGTTCATAAGTAAAATCTTTCCCTGATCAGACTATTTCCAGCGCAATTGAGTCTGATCAGAACCTCTTCGAGTCTGATCATAGTGTGATTACGGTCTGGAGAGTGGTCAGAATTTGAGTCTGGACCATGGTCTGAAGATTGTCTGATCAGAACGCCTTCGGACTGAAAAGTCTGATCAGAAACCCTCTGCGTCTGGAAAGTCTGATCAGAGGCAACTTGGGTCTGGAAAGTCTCTTCAGGGTTAATTTCCACCTGAAAATTCTGATCAGAGATAATTTCGGTCTGGAAAATCTGATCAGACAAAAATTTGGGTCTGGACCTCAACCTGGGTAATGATCAACCGTCGTCGCTTACACTCCACAATATTTAAAGCGTATTTACACAATCGGAGTGCTTCGTTTTATGTGATACATAACTTCGCGTGATAAAACTTTTCCTACTTCAACCAAAGAAAGATTTTCGGACATTTTACAACGAAGATTGTGCTCAGCATTAGCATCTTTCCACATCTTTAACTGTGCAGGGATATTATTCAATGTAAATTAACGTTCAGGACTCTTACTATAGATTTCGAAGGTTGCCCAGGTCGAGGTGGCCAGACCGAAGTGACCCCTGATCAGACGAGTTTCGAGCGCACACATGTTCCCGGTGCGTTCGAATTACATGGTCTGGAATAGGCTTCGAGCGCACTTTCGTCTGGACAATGGTCTG
>NC_134475.1:36334616-36336710 GCF_964194025.1 Convolutriloba macropyga
ATATGTCAGTTTTTGTGGCAACTCCTTTTCATCAATTTCTTCTCCTGACTGTTAATAAAAAAGCATAGCCCAAAAGCGTAACGTAGTCTAAAAAATTGAGGATTCTGAGGAGTCGTAGTCGTAGATTAGGCCTAAGATAAGGATACAGATTAGGCCTAAGTTTAATGTAGTTTAAAGGATACACTACCCTTGAGATTTTGTCAGCTTGAATCTTTAGTAACGCGTTAGAGTTTCCGCAAACTCAAGCAATTGTCCACAAACATGAGTTTTGAGTTAAAAAACGCGACGGAAAAAATCATCCCGTATAGGTTTGGCAGAGAGAGTTCATAAGTTTGGTTTGAGAGTTCATCAAAACTTTCAAAGTCTGTGCGTTCATCATTTTTAAGAACTTGCAGGATGGTGCTCAAAATTATTCATCTGTCTCTAAGAATTGATTTGTTTGCGTTCAAATGGCGTGTGCACCAGACTTCGTCGTGTCAACGATAATATCAGGATTTAAAATATAGTACTTGCCATAATTGAAGTTTCCAAAACAAGATCTGAAAGCTTTTTACATTGAAGTTGGGAAAGTATCTCCAGCCGATTTCTATTGTGTACACCAGCTTTTTTTACTCTTTGGTAATTTGTCAACATTATGTGCAAATCAAAATTCCGACACTTGGACAGTTACAAGGATTACACCCCTTATTATAATTGAGATTACGAGGTTATTGAGTTTTGTTTTCACAGTGGCTACGAGAGGGAGCTTTCTGTTCAAAATGTGTAAAGACTTCCAATTTTTGTTACATCGTTGTTAGCGTTCATGTTCTGCCCAACTTAGCACTAATAAATATTACAATTAATTCTTCTTTGTTATCTTGTGGTGAGTGTTTTTCTCTCGTTAAGTGTTAGTATAGGTTTGTGTTCATTCCCAGGTCGAACTGGCATATTACCGAACTTCCTTGTCTATTTAAGAATCCAATAATACAGAAATTTGCATTTCCTGCAGTGATTTCAGTATGGACATAATCGTTTCGGGACTTTAACCTGGGTGATATCTGGACACGCTTATTGCTGAGAAATTTTATTTTTTTAATTGATATATCTTACTGTTTTATATATTGCCATGTATATTCGTGCAATACTTTCGTTTTTGAAGATCTGCAGAGATAATCCATGCATACGGTCTGGGACAACAATTCGAGCGCAACTTTAGTCTGGACAATGGTCTGGATCTCGTCTGGACATTGGTCCTGGAACTTGTCTGATCAGAGGTCATTTGGGTCTGGAACTCGTCTGATCAGAGGCGGCTTCGAGCGCACTTCGAGCGCACAATGATCTTCGAGCGCACACTCGTCTGATCAGAGGTTATTTTGGCCCTGGGACGGTCTGATCAGAGGTCACACTTGTCTGGGACGGTCTGATCAGAGGCAATTTCGAGCGCGACCTCAACCTGGGTGGATTTACTGGGGCGAAAAGGTCAGCTTTCAAAGCAAAAACTTCTTAAAATATTGAAATCCGCATTCAATGTTGCCTCAAAAACTAAAGAAATAAAAATGAAACGTAACAAATATGTTGACCAAATACGTTGATATTGGACCCGTCAGGACTTTCAAGAGCCAACTTTTTTTCAAATTTTTGTAGCAATAAATAAAACCTGCAATTAAAACTTCATGTATTCGAGGAAAAGTGGGTATATTCCGTAGTTATGCAACGCTTCAGATCTAATAATTGCATACCGTGCCAAAGTGTAGTTCAAAGATAAATTGAAACACAGGGTAAATAAAACATAAATCTATCCTAAAACTTATAGTGAGCATAATTTTCCTTATTTTTATCATTGGCTTGAGCACGCTCAAGCAAAAGAGAATCCTAAGCATTATCTTTTTAGGTAAGCAAAACCAATGAGAGCAGCAAATTTTTTGAATGGATTAAGTCGTTCAGCTTTCATAAATCATCTATATGATGACACATTTTCAATAGCCTCCTTTTGTGTTTGCAAATAGACAAGGGAAAAACAATAGACAAAACGAAATGGCACAGGGCAAAAAGTAATTGTCAATGTTCAGTGGCTACGTGTTTAATTAACAATTGTCTAGAAAAAACCAAATTTTT